>NC_135234.1:47020941-47329041 GCF_051348905.1 Ranitomeya variabilis
GCCATGTAGTATATAGCACAGCAAGCCACGTAGTATATTGCACAGCCACATAGTATATTACACAGCCACATAGTATATAACACAGACAGCTAAGTAGAATATATAGCACAGCCACGTAGTATATAGGACAGCCACGTAGTATATAGCAGCCACATAGTATATAGCACAGCTCACATAACACAGACAGCCACATAGTATAAAGCACAACCAGGTAGTATATAGCAGCCACATAGTATATAACACAGCCTACGCAGTATATAACATAGCCCACGTAATATATAGCACAGCCCTCGCAGTATATAACACAGGCCACGTAGTATATAACACAGGCCACAGAGTATATAACACTGCCCACGTAGTATATAGCAGCCAAGCAGTATATAACACAGCCCATGTAATATATTGCACAGCCCAAGTAGTATATAACACAGCCCACGTAGTATATAACACAAGCCACGCAGTATATAACACAGCCCACACAGTATATAACACAGTTCATGCGGTATATAACACAGCCCACGTAGTACATAGCAGTGTGGGCACCATTTCCCTGTTAAAAAAAATATTAAAATCAAAAACAGTTATATACTCACCCTCCGGTGTCCACCAAAGCTGTCCTGATGAGCGCGATCCTGCCGCCAGCTTCTGTTCCCAGTGATACATTGCAAAATTACCCAGATGACTTAACGGTCTTGCGAGAACGCTAAGTCATCTGGGTAATTTCACAATGCATCACTGGGAAAGGAAGCTGGCGGCAGCATTACTCGCATCGGTGGACGTCGGAAGGTGAGAATAGCAGAATTTTTAATTTTTTTATTATTTTTAACATTATATCTTTTTACTATTGATGCTGCATAGGCAGCATCAATAGTAAAAAGTTGGTCCGGGATGGGGTGACACACTGTCACTGACTGGAGGGGAGTAGGGAGGGGGCACTGACTTGAGGAGAGTAGGGAGGGGCCATTTTGCAGCCGGACTAAGCCTGTCGCTGATTGGTCGCGGCCTGCCGGCCTGCCGGCTGCAACCAATCAGCTATGTGGGATTTCCGTTACAGGCAAACAGACAGAAAGACAGACAGACAAACAGACGGAAGTACCCCTTAGACGATTATATAGATAGATTGTATAAAAGCAAAAATGCACAAAAAAATCAGCATAAAGAAAACTGCTCTGAAAAACATATCTAAACAAAGCCTATGACAAAAATGACTATTTTTATACTTCATTTCATGTTTTGCAAATATTTCAAGCTACTATTTACATAAGCAGTTGTTACTTAAAGTGGTTGTTTCAATTTCTTAAATGGGTAAAGGTACAAAGTGCTTGTAAAAATGAGAACTTTGCAATTTACCCCTTATTAAAAAATCTTCTCCATTCTCAAGATTGCAGGGCTTCCAAGCTATTTTTTTTCAAGCTTGTAATCACTTCTCTGAAGCTGGTAGGATTGCATGATCTGGTAACCTTCATTGCCGATTGTTCCTACAATCACACAGTTCATGTCTGCATTGCTACCTTTAAGCTTGTCTGATCTGTCAGTCATCAGGAGTGCAATGCCCTCAAGAAAGGAAGCCAGAAGTCAGGTTGGGAGTGATTTGTTTCTGAACACAGAAAATTGAAAATGAAAACACCTGAAAGCTACAAACCAATAATATTTCTATAGCCAATGTTGAATCCACTTGTGGCCATTACAATTCAACAGTTCATTGATGTGACATCCGTGTCTAAACATGCTGCTGCAACCCTTATTCTGGTCACTAGGAGACGCTTCACTAACACCACTACAGTTACAGCTGACAATGTGTGGGTGTCTAGGTTTGAATTTGCTGAGACTAGTTTCCCCTTTGCTTTTCACTTGTGTTTTCCTGCAGTGAGCTGGGAGGTAACTAGCTCACTGCTAGGAACCATGGGCTGGCAATCTTTAGTGTTGTGAATTCCGCTCTTGGGCTCCCTCCGGTGGTTGTAAGTAGCACTTTTGTGAATTTTGCTCTTGGGCTCCCTCCTGTGGTTTTGAGTGGTATAGCTGCTTCTTGGATTTAGCATTAGCAGCTGCTTCCACTGATCTTCTTTCTGCTCGGCTATTTTAGTCTCCTTTATCCCTCAATCAATGCCAGTTGTCAATTGTTCTTGCCTGGAGGCACGGCTCTTGGATTTCCCTGACACTCTGACCCGTTCAGCAAAGATAAGTCCTTGCTTGTCCTTTTGCAGTCCACTTGTTGTGGACTTATTGTTCAGCACATTTATGTTTTGTTCATTTTTCCAGCTTATCAGTATGGATCTATTTAGCTAAGCTGGAAGCTCTGGGCTGCAGATTTTGCCCTCCACACCTTTAGTCAGGTGTGGAGATTTTTGCATATCTCTGCGGTGGACTTTTTCTAGTTTTTATTACTGACCGCACAGTGTTTCTTTCCTTACTGTCTATCTAGCTAGAATTGGCCTCCTTTGCTTAATCTTGTTTCATACTACTTGTGTCATTTCCTTCTCCTCTCACAGCCAATATTTGTGGGGGGCTGTCCTGTCCTTTGGGGATTTTCTCTGAGGCAAGATAGCTTTCCTGTTTCTACCTTTAGGGGTAGCTGGTTCTCCGGCTGTGACGAGATGTCCAGGGAGTGACAGGAACATTGCTACTGCTAGTGTTGTGTTAAGATCAGGAACTGCGGTCTGTATAGTTACCACCTGCCCAGAGCTAGTCGCATGTTGCTCCTAAATTACCAGTCAATAACAGTACAACTGGCCAAAGATGAGTTGAATGCATCTCAAAAGAAGGAAAAGAAAAAGAGTTCTGAGCCATTTTTTTTCTTTAGTCTGTTTTGTCTTTTTCCTTCCTCTTAATCTCTGGGTGGATTTGGGCGTGGACATGGATGTTCAGGGTTTGTTTTCTCGTGTGGATCAGCTTGCTGCAAGAGTTCAGAGTATCCAAGATTATGTTGTTCAGATTCCAGCCTTAGAGCCTAGAATTCCTACTCCAGATTTGTTTTACGGGGATAGATCTAAGTTTTTGAACTTTAAAAATAACTGCAAATTGTTTTTTGCTCTGAAACCCCGTTCCTCTGGTGACCCCACTCAGCAAGTTAAAATAGTTATTTCCCTGCTTCGTGGTGACCCTCAGGACTGGGCATTCTCCCTTGAGTCAGGGGATCCAGCATTGCTTAATGTAGATGCATTTTTTCAATCGCTCGGATTATTGTATGACAAACCTAACTCTGTAGAGCATGCTGAGAAATCACTTTTGGCCCTGTGTCAGGGTCAGGAAGCGGCAGAATTGTACTGCCAGAAATTTAGAAAATGGTCTGTGCTCACTAAATGGAATGAGGATGCTCTGGCAGCAATTTTCAGAAAGGGTCTTTCAGAAGCCCTTAAAGATGTTATGGTAGGGTTTCCCACGCCTGTTGGTTTGAGCAAATCTATGTCCCTAGCCATTCAGATTGATCGGCGCCTGCGCGAGCGCAAAGTGGTGCACCATATGGCGGCGTCCTCTGAGCAGAGTCCTGAGCCTATGCAGTGTGATGGGATTCTGACTAGAGCGGAACAGAGGGGATACAGACGTCAGAATGGGCTGTGTTTTTACTGTGGTGATTCTGCTCATGCTATTTCTGATTGCCCTAGCGTATTAAGAGGGTCGCTAGATCTGTTACCATTAGTACTGTACAGCCTAAGTTTCTCCTGTCTGTGACCCTGATTTGCTCATTGTCATCTTTCTCTGTCATGGCATTTGTGGATTCAGGCGCTGCCCTGAACTTAATGGACTTAGACTTCGCCAGGCGCTGTGGTTTTTCTTTGCAGCCTTTGCAGAGCCCTATTCCTTTGAGGGGTATTGATGCTACACCGTTGGCCAAGAATAAACCTCAGTATTGGACTCAGCTGACTATGTGCATGGCTCCAGCACATCAGGAAGATTGTCATTTTCTGGTGTTGCATAATTTACATGATGTTGTTGTACTGGGTTTTCCATGGCTACAAGTACACAATCCAGTGTTGGATTGGAAATTGATGTCTGTGACTAGTTGGGGTTGTCAAGGGGTACATAGTGACGTTCCTTTAATGTCAATTTCCTCTTCCCCCTCTTCTGATGTTCCTGAATTTTTGTCAGATTTCCAGGATGTATTCGATGAGCCCAAGTCCAGTTCCCTTCCTCCTCATAGGGACTGTGATTGTGCTATCGACTTGGTTCCTGGCTGTAAGTTCCCTAATGGCCGACTCTTCAATCTGTCTGTGCTAGAGCATGCTGCTATGCGGAGCTATGTTAAAGAGTCTTTAGAGAAGGGGCATATTTGGCCGTCTTCGTCACCATTGGGAGCAGGATTCTTTTTTGTTGCCAAGAAGGATGGCTCCTTGAGACCCTGTATTGATTATCGCCTTCTTAATAAGATCACGGTCAAATTCCAATACCCTTTGCCTTTGCTCTCTGATTTGTTTGCTCGGATTAAGGGGGCTAGTTGGTTTACCAAGATTGACCTTCGAGGGGCATATAATCTTGTTCGTATTAAACAGGGTGACGAATGGAAAACTGCATTTAATACGCCCGAAGGCCACTTTGAATACCTGGTGATGCCTTTCGGGCTTTCTAATGCTCCTTCTGTATTTCAGTCCTTCAAGCATGATATTTTTCGCAATTATCTTGATAAATTCTTGATTGTGTATTTGGATGATATTTTGATTTTTTCCAATGATTGGGAGTCTCACGTGAAGCAGGTCAGGATGGTATTCCAGATCCTTCGTGATAATGCTCTATTTGTGAAGGGGTCTAAGTGCCTATTTGGGGTCCAGAAGGTCTCTTTTTTGGGGTTTATTTTTTCTCCCTCGTCTATAGAAATGGATCCTGTTAAGGTCCAAGCCATTCATGACTGGTTTCAACCCACATCTGTGATGAGCCTCCAGAAATTTTTGGGCTTTGCTAATTTTTATCGCCGTTTCATTGCCAACTTCTCTAGTGTGGTTAAGCCCCTGACCGTTTTGACGAAGAAGGGCGCTGATGTGGCAAATTGGTCCTCTGAGGCTCTGGAGGCCTTTCAGGAGCTTAAGCGCCGATTTACTTCTGCCCCGGTCTTGCGTCAGCCTGATGTGTCTCTTCCTTTTCAGGTTGAGGTTGACGCTTCTGAGATTGGGGCAGGGGCCGTTTTGTCACAGAGGAACTCCGATGGTTCCTTGATGAAACCATGTGCCTTCTTTTCCCGAAAGTTTTCGCCTGCGGAACGCAATTATGATGTCGGCAATCAGGAGTTGTTGGCAATGAAGTGGGCATTTGAGGAGTGGCGACATTGGCTTGAGGGAGCCAAGCATCGCGTTGTGGTCTTGACCGATCATAAGAATCTGATTTACCTCGAGTCGGCCAAGCGGCTGAACCCTAGACAGGCTCGATGGTCCCTGTTTTTCTCCCGTTTCGATTTTGTGGTCTCATATCTTCCGGGATCTAAGAATGTTAAGGCAGTTGCCCTCTCTAGGAGTTTTTTGCCTGATTCTCCTGGAGTTCTTGAGCCGGTTGGCATTCTTAGGGAAGGGGTGATTCTTTCTGCTATCTCCCCTGATTTAAGGTTGGGTGCTTCAGGAATTTCAGGCTGATAAACCTGACCGCTGTCCTTTGGGGAAGCTGTTTGTTCCTGATAGATGGACAAGTAAGGTAATTTCTGAGGTCCATTGTTCGGTGTTGGACGGTCATCCTGGGATTTTTGGTACCAGAGATTTGGTGGCTAGGTCCTTTTGGTGGCCTTCCTTGTCGCGGGATGTGCGTTCTTTTGTGCAGTCCTGTGGGACCTGTGCCCGGGCTAAGCCTTGCTGTTCCCGCGCTAGTGGGTTGCTTTTGCCTTTGCCTGTCCCTGAGAGGCCCTGGATGCATATTTCCATGGATTTTATTTTGGATCTTCCTGTGTCCCAGAGGATGTCTGTTATATGGGTGGTTTGTGACCGGTTCTCTAAAATGGTCCATTTGGTACCTTTGCCTAAATTGCCTTCTTCCTCTGATTTGGTTCCATTGTTTTTTCAGCATGTGGTTCGTTTGCATGGCATCCCGGAGAATATTGTGTCTGACAGAGGTTCCCAGTTTGTTTCCAGGTTTTGGCGGTCCTTTTGTGCTAGGATGGGCATTAATTTGTCTTTTTCTTTGGCGTTCCATCCTCAGACAAATGGCCAAACTGAGCGAACTAATTAAACCTTTGAAACCTATTTGAGATGCTTTGTGTCTGCTGATCAGGATGTTTGGGTGGCTTTCTTGCCGTTGGCCGAGTTTGCCCTTAATAATCGGGCCAGTTCAGCTACTTTGGTTTCGCCTTTTTTTGTAATTTTGGTTTCCATCCTCGTTTTTCTTCAGGGCAGGTTGAGCCTTCTAATTGTCCTGGTGTTGATTCCGTGATGGACAGGTTACAGCAGATTTGGACTCATGTGGTAGACAATTTGACGTTGTCTCAGGAAAAGGCTCAGCATTTTGCTAACCGCCGTCGGTGTGTTGGTCCTCGGCTTCGTGTGGGGGACTTAGTCTGGTTATCTTCTCGTCATGTTCCTATGAAGGTTTCTTCCCCTAAGTTCAAGCCTCGGTTTATTGGTCCTTATAAGATTTCTGAGATTATCAATCCAGTGTCTTTTCGTTTGGCCCTTCCAGCCTCTTTTGCCATCCACAATGTTTTCCATAGATCGTTGTTGCTGAGATATTTGGTACCTGTGGTTCCCTCTGTTGATCCTCCTGCCCCGGTGTTGGTTGAGGGGGAGTTGGAATATGTGGTTGAAAAAATTTTGGATTCTCATTTTTCGAGGCGGAGGCTTCAGTATCTTGTCAAGTGGAAGGGTTATGGCCAGGAGGATAACTCTTGGGTGGTTGCCTCCGATGTCCATGCCGCCGATTTGGTTCGTGCTTTTCACTTGGCTCATCCTGATTGGCCTGGGGGCTCTGGTGAGGGTTCGGTGACCCCTCCTCAAGGGGGGGTACTGTTGTGAATTCCGCTCTTGGGCTCCCTCCGGTGGTTGTAAGTAGCACTTTTGTGAATTTTGCTCTTGGGCTCCCTCCTGTGGTTTTGAGTGGTATAGCTGCTTCTTGGATTTAGCATTAGCAGCTGCTTCCACTGATCTTCTTTCTGCTCAGCTATTTTAGTCTCCTTTATCCCTCAATCAATGCCAGTTGTCAATTGTTCTTGCCTGGAGGCACGGCTCTTGGATTTCCCTGACACTCTGACCCGTTCAGCAAAGATAAGTCCTTGCTTGTCCTTTTGCAGTCCACTTGTTGTGGACTTATTGTTCAGCACATTTATGTTTTGTTCATTTTTCCAGCTTATCAGTATGGATCTATTTAGCTAAGCTGGAAGCTCTGGGCTGCAGATTTTGCCCTCCACACCTTTAGTCAGGTGTGGAGATTTTTGCATATCTCTGCGGTGGACTTTTTCTAGTTTTTATTACTGACCGCACAGTGTTTCTTTCCTTACTGTCTATCTAGCTAGAATTGGCCTCCTTTGCTTAATCTTGTTTCATACTACGTATGTCATTTCCTTCTCCTCTCACAGCCAATATTTGTGGGGGGCTGTCCTGTCCTTTGGGGATTTTCTCTGAGGCAAGATAACTTTCCTGTTTCTACCTTTAGGGGTAGCTAGTTCTCCGGCTGTGACGAGATGTCCAGGGAGTGACAGGAACATTCCACGGCTACTGCTAGTGTTGTGTTAAGATCAGGAACTGTGGTCTGTATAGTTAACACCTGCCCAGAGCTAGTCGCATGTCGCTCCTAAATTACCAGTCCATAACACTTTAGCTGCCAATTATTAGTTTGTTCAGTTAGTACTAGGCTCTCCTACTTTTTTCCGGTTTAATGATTTTTATTTCCCATGTGCTGACTCAAGCATTTTTTTGGGACAAACCGCTTGTCTCCTGATTTTGTCCTTGACATGACCTCTTTGGCTCTGCTTGATGACCTTTCCTGTCTATGTTTTGCTCTTCTTGACAGCAGCCCTTCTGTGTAAGCAATTCACTGGACCCATTGTAAGTAGTGTTGAGCGATACAGTCAGATATTTGAAAGTATCGGTATCGGATTGGATCGGCCGATATCAAAAAAATATCGGATATCGCCGATACCGATACCCAATACCAATACAAATCAATGAGAACACAAATATCGGAAGCTATCCTTGATGGTTCCCAGGGTCTGAAGGAGAGGAGACTAAATAAAGACTAAAAATGAAAAATATGGATATACTCACCCCTCCGACGAACCCTGGCTGTCACCGCTGCAAGTGTCTGCCTCCATTCCTAAGAATGCAGAGAGTGAAGGACCTTCGAAGACGTCATGGTCATGTGAGCGGTCACATGAGCGGTCATGCGACCAATCACAAGACCGCGACGTCATCGCAGGTCCTACACTCACTGCATTCTTAGGAACGGAGGCAGACGCTTGCACCGGTGAGGTCCAGGGTCCGTCGGAGGGGTGAGTATATCCATATTTTTTATTTTTCTTCTTTATTTTTACATGAATATGGATCCCAGGGCCTGAAGGAGAGTCTCCTCTCCTCCAGACCCTGGGAACCATACGCACCGCACACGCCTGGGAACTTATAGGAACTTCCGATTCCGATTTCCGATATCACAAAAATATCGGAACTCGGTATCGGAATTCCGATACAGCGAATATCGTCCGATACCCGATATTTGCAGTATCGGAATGCTCAACACTAATTGTAAGACCAGATCCCTGTACAGGGGTTAAAGGGTGATGGTCGGGGTTTCTCTGGAATCTGCCAAACAGAGTGGCTTGTGCTAACTCTCTCAGAGGTAATCTATTTAAGCCTGTTTCCTCCAACAGTCGTAACAGTAGCAATTTGTGTTGCAAAGCATAAACTGAAAAATTGTGAAAAATTTGATAAAATATCTATGTAGATTGGCCAGGTCATTGTGTCTACTGGAATATTTTGGGCTATAAAGCTATAAAGTGTCATTGTATTTTAGCAAGGCCAAAAGATTCTTGCAGTGACATTTAATGTGATTTTGGTACATTTTGATTCAAGGATTAATTGCTTACAGTATCATTGAAGTTCAAGTCGCGCATTCATCCTGGATTGTTTAACATCTCCATTATAGATGTGATCCTCTCTGATAAATAATGAATGCAAGGCAAGGAGCCAAGTACTTAGAAAGATGGCCAAATGTTTTGAAAGCAGTCGTTTCATAAGAAATTATTCTTTTTATTGAGGTAATATTTGCCAAGTGCCATTCATTCTAAAGCAATACTTTTGACCCAGCTCTATTAATTCATCCATGTTGAATGGAAGGTTGACAGAAAGGAAAAGGGAAGATAATCTAGAGCGTGCTTACTTCTTCATATTAGAAAAACCTATTGTAACTGAATGAAGATAATAAGACTTTATATGTATGATTTTATACCTCAACTCTTCTAGCTTGGAGTATTGACAGCATTAAGTTACAGAATAGAATGCTATTGACTTGCTGACCTGGGGACCTTTTGTGTAAAGGAAATCTTCATGTCTATAATTTATTCCCATGAATTAGATGTAAGTCTGTAGAAGATAAATTAAATGTTTATCCTGTTTTATTTTTTAAAATTTTTTTCAATGCGGAGGGCGTCCATTTTATTAGCACACACTTCCTCCTTGCATTGCTTGTTTAGACAGTGCTGTAAAATGTGTGGGCTTTATGGCTCCTAAAATAAAGGGAGGTAATTGTGAGTAAGCTTTCGTAGAAACTTTTTATTTTGCAGTCTCTAAAGACATGATGGAGGAAAGATCCCTACAGAGGCATTGGTGTAACATTCACATTGTTATGGATAGTGTGCCATCATGTCTCATTGAGGTCTTCAGAATTAATAGAGCTGCCCTTAGACCCTTCACGTTGAGACCAATTTCCATATTTACCTTTTTCGTTTTTTTCTTCCAGAGCCTGGATTCTTATTTTTCGGTCCACATAGAGATATGAGGGCTTGTTATTTGTAGGATGAGTTGTACTTTTCAATGATACCATTCATTTTCCTACATAATGTACCGGAAAGTGGGAAATAAAATTCCAAGTGGGGAGAAATTGTGGGAAAACCCGCAATTCTTACATTGCTTATTGGGAATTGTTTTGACAGTATACATTTTGTGGTAAAATTGACCTTGCAATATGATTCTGCTCTTAAGTACAATTATGCCAATACCAAACGTTCAGTTTTTTCATTACTTTAGGGGTGAAAAAATTAGAAGTTTGAAAAAAAAGTTTGTGGCAGTGTCACCATTATCTGAGACCCGTGACGTTTTTATTTTTAAATCAATACAGCTGTGTGATGGCTTATTTTTTGCAGAACCAGACAACCTTTTTATGGCTATCATTTTGGGATTGATGTTACAATATATTTCATGGAATTTCAGAAACCAAAAGACCATTATTTTGGTGTTTTAATTTTTGTTTTCAGTATTTACTAATTGGGTTAATTTTTTTATATTTTGATAGATCGCTTTTCTGGATGCAGAGATACTACATATGTGAATTTATTTGTATATCCTTAATGGGGAAAAAGGGATGTCATTTGAACTTTTATTTATTTTTTTATTTCCTTTATCATTTTTAAAATGTTTTTTTTTTTTTTTTTTTTAACTTTTCACTGTTCTTGTTAGTCCCTTTAGGGGACTTAAAGCTACAAGTGTCTGATTATTCTTGCTATATACAGTTATATGAAAAAGTTTGGGCACCCCTATTAATCTTAAGCTTAATGTTTTATAAAAATTGGGTTTTTTTGCAACAGCTATTTCAGTTTCATATATCTAATAACTGTTGGACACAGTAATGTTTCTGCCTTGAAGTGAGGTTTATTGTACTAACAGAAAATGTGCAATCTGCATTCAAACAAAATTTGACAGGTGCATAAGTATGGGCACCCTTATCATTTTCTTGTTTTAAATACTCCTACCTAGTTTTTACTGACTTACTAAAGCACTTTTTTTGGTTTTGTAACCTCATTGAGCTTTGAACTTCATAGCCAGGTGTATGCAATCATGAGAAAAGCTACTTAAAGTGGCCACTTGCAAGTTGTTCTCCTGTTTGAATCTCCTCTGAAGAGAGGCATCATGAGCTCCTCAAAACAACTGTCAAATGATCTGAAAACAAAGATTATTCAACATAGTTGTTCAGGGGAAGGATACAAAAAGCTCTCTAAGAGATTTAACCTGTCAACTTCCACTGTGAGGAACATAGTAAGAAAATGGTACAGTTCTTGTTAAGGCCAGAAGTGGCAGGCCAAGAAAAACATCAGAAAGGCAGAGAAGAAGAATGGTGAGATCAGTCAAGGACAATCCTCAGACCACCTCCAGAGAGCTGCAGCATCAACTTGCTGCAGTTTGTGTCACTGTGCATTGGTCAACTATACAACGGACTTTGCACAAGGAGAAGCTGTATGGGAGAGTGATGCGAAAGAAGCCGTTTCTGCAAGCATGCCACAAACAAAGTCAGCTGAGGTATGCAAAATCACATTTGGAGAAGCCAAATTCTTTTTGGAAGAAGGTCCTGTGGACTGATGAAACCAAGATTGAGTTGTTTGGTCATACAAAAAGGTGTTATGCATGGTGGCAAAAAAACACAGCATTCCAAGAAAAACACTTGCTACCCACAGTAAAATTTGGTGGAGGTTCCATCATGCTCTGGGGCTATGTGGCCAATGCCGGCACCGGGAATCTTGTTAAAGTTGAGGGACACATGGATTCCTCTCAGTATCAGCAGATTCTTGACAATAATGTTCATGAATCAGTGATAAAGTTGAAGTTACGCAGGGGATGGATCTTTCAGCAAGACAATGATCCAAAACACCGCTCCAAATCTACTCAGGCTTTCATGCAGAGGAACAATTACACTGTTCTGGAATGGCCATCCCAGTCCCCAGACCTGAATATCATTGAACATCTGTGGGATCATTTGAAGAGGGCTGTCCATGCTCGGCGACCATCAAACTTAACTGTATATAAGGAAAACACCGTGTGCACTGCTATAACTTGGTGCAGAGACTAGGTACCCAACTCCTTTAGTAGACAGTAAAAGAAGTCTCGCACTCAACTTAAATATAGGTATCTTTGCAGATTTATTTGTACTGAAGTAGCACTGGAGAAACGTTTCAGCCTTAACTAGGCTTTCATCAGTCACTACAACATTCAAAACGAAAACAAAATATAATACAGTGTATAGATAACAACCAGGTACATAAAATGAAATAAAGTATATACAATTTACAAAAAAGAGAGCCATATTTGTAAAATAATCCAAAGTTTCATGACAGAGTGTAACCGAGTACAATATTCTCGCTTAGTATGTCGAACGATTAATCAAATGGGAGGAACACATCACAGGAGAAACACATACCGTACTGTGTCTTTCGAAGTGTATGGACAATTCTGATAATCAAGACGCAGATCATACGTGTTGCCTGAAGTGGCGTGACAGAGGAAGATAATAGTTCACAATTGTGTATAAGGTGAGGACATAACTAGTGGTGCATTGGGAGAGATCGTGGTACTTACAATAAGTGGCCGCCTTGTAGAAGCATGCGACACACGGGGACAGAAACACAAGAAGAAATCAGGAGACATACAAGACCACCTGATCGAAGGTATGGACAATTTAGTTACGACTCATACCCAGGGATGTAAATACTACCGCTCTCACACTACTTCCAGACAAGCGGTGGACACCGCGTCTGCGAGGATCGCATTTTCCCACAGCGGCTCCCCTCCAGGTATGATTTGTCTCCGGACACCTAAAGACATATAACCGGTTTTCCATCTTGTGCGGTATTCAGTCCCCTCTCCCCCTTTTTCTAGCCGACGGATTTCACATCAGGTCGCCCTTGGAGGCTATCACCTTATACCTGGGCAAGTCCAACTGAGGTAATCACATAATGGGGGAGGTTTCTTTCCATAAAATCGACATTGCTAGATACTGTGGACACATACCTACCTTCCTCATTTCCTCACCACCACCATTATTCCATAGTTTTTCTCAGATCCCGACTCATATATTATCGCATGCTTCTACAAGGCGGCCACTTATTGTAAGTACCACCATCTTTCCCGATGCACCACTAGTTATGTCCTCACCTTATACACAATTGTGAACTATTGTCTTCCTCTGTCACGCCACTTCAGGCAACACGTATGATCTGCGTCTTGATTATCAGAATTGTCCATACACTTCGAAAGACACAGCACGGTACGTGTTTCTCCTGTGATGTGTTCCTCCCATTTGATTAATCGTTCGCCATACTAAGCGAGAATATTGTACTCGGTTACACTCTGTCATGAAATTTTGGATTATTTTACAAATATGGCTCTCTTTTTTGTAAATTGTATATACTTTATTTCATTTTATGTACCTGGTTGTTATCTATACACTGTATTATATTTTGTTTTCGTTTTGAATGTTGTAGTGACTGATGAAAGCCTAGTTAAGGCTGAAACGTTTCTCCAGTGCTACTTCAGTACAAATAAATCTGCAAAGATACCTATATTTAAGTTGAGTGCGAGACTTCTTTTACCATCAAACTTAGCTGAACTGGAATTGTTTTGTAAAGCGTAATGGTCAAAAATACCTTCATCCAGGATCCAGGAACTCATTAAAAGCTACAGGAAGTGAGTAGAGGCTGTTATTTTTGCAAAAGGAGGATCTACTAAATATTAATGTCCCTTTTCTGGTGAGGTGCCCATAATTATACACTTGTCAAATTTTGATTGAATGCAGATTGCACAATTTCTGTTAGTAGAATAAACCTCATTTCAAGGCAGAAACATTACTGTGTCCAACAGTTATTAGATATACAGTATGAAACTGAAATAGCTGTTGCAAAAAAAACAATTTTTATAAAGCATTAAGCTTAAGATTAATAGGGGTGCCCAAACTTTTTCATATAACTGTACAAGGATGCCATGTATTGCTGCATATAGTAAAAATCATGGTCTCCTTTGAAGCCTCGCCACAGTCAGGTTTTCAAATAAGCTCCATATTGACAAACAAGGGGTCTTGAACACACCCATGTCCCATGATTATGTCACAGGAGCAGCAATGGATGCATGGAATGACACGCACCCATGCTGAAATGTTTTAAATACCACTGTCAAAGTTTGACAGTAGCACTTAACAGGTTAGCAATTGCATGTGGAGTTCCGCTCCAGACCTCAATTATTAGAGGCAGGTCCTGGCTGTAACATAGAGCCATGATATGATGAGTGTGGGGAGAGATCTCCCCGTGAGCCAGCTCCATATACCCACTTCCAAATTGCGCCGTACATGTACACCGAATGTCGTGAAGAGGTTAAAGTGGATTTTGAAGAATAAAGTTTTCAGTTTTAATAGACCGTGTTCCCCATCAAATATAAAAAGGTAAACCTAGAAGAACTGAATCAAAACAGTTGCTTTGTGGAAAGTTTAATTAAAAATTGTGGAAAAAAGAAGAAAATTTGAGGCTGAAAACAATGAATGAAACATAGTCATGTACTATTAAGGAAGTGAAAGTTTAAGGTAAGAAGGTGAGCAAAGAAAAAAGAAGGGAAAAATAAATGTAAGAATTAAAAGATATTTGTAACTATTATTATCCTCTAAGAAATTCAGAAACTATATACTGTAAACTGTATAGCTGAAACTGTATACCTGGCTCAACCCCCTGCGGACTTCTCCCAGCTGAAAGTTATTGACAGACCTCTAGTTATAGGAAGGACCTGTCAATCAGGTGCCGAGGTGCTGAAAATAGCTGGCTGAGAAAGACATTGGACTATTCTGGTCTCTGGCTATGATTCTATATCAGATCTTTTACCCCTTTCTGACATCAGACGTAATAATACATCATGGGCCTATTTGACCAGGGATGGATTATAATGTCCTCGCGATTGCCCACACACACGGTGGGTGTGCGGGCGATTGCCACCGGGAGTTAGCTGATTCTGACAGCTGACACTGGGCACTAAGTGCCAGTAGTGGTCACAGAGGCTCCGGCACTTTAACCACCGAAATGCTGCAATTGAACACAATTTCAGCATTCTGGGAGCCGGTAGAAGGCTGACAGCAACTCTGCCTTTGGATTTGAGACCTGCAGGGTGATTTGGGGTCCCAATCGTTGCCATGGTAATCCAATGTCATCATGACCAGACCTAGGAAACTTGCTGATCATGCCTAGTGCATGATGAGCAAGTTTGTCTATCAGTGCAGAGAAGACAGTTTCTACAGCATGGTGATGCTGCTGCATCCTCATGCTGTAGAAGCGATTAGCCTGCCAAAAATGATAGTCTCTTAGTGGTACAAAGTAAAAAAAATTAAAAAAAGGAAAAAAAAAATATTTTTAAATAATTGTAAAAATATTTTAAAAAAATCAAAAACAATAACAAAAAAATCAAACGATATTATACCTCTAAATAAACATTTGAATGAAAAAAAAATATAAACAATAAAAGTCACATATTTAGTATTCCCGTGTCCGCAAAGACTCAATTTATAAAACAATGCTTTATCATCATACCGCCAAACAAAAAGTGGAATAAAAATGTGATAAAAAAGAAAAACAAAAAAATGCAAAACACAAACCGCCATACAGCTCCATCAGCGTAAAAATAAAACAGTTGTAGCTCTCAGAATAAAGTGATGCAAAAATAAATATATTTTTCTATAAAATAGTTTTTATTGTATAAAAGTGCCAAAACATAAAAAAGCTATATAAATGAGGTATCGCTGTAATTGTACTGCCTTATCAATTTTACCACACACGGATTGGCATAAACCCTCCCAAAGGAAATTCCTGAATTGCTGGTTTTTGTTCATTCTTCCTCCCAAAAATCAGAATAGAAAGCAATCAAAAAATGTCATGTGCTGAAAATCGTATCCGTAAAAACGTCAACTCATCCCAAAGAAAATAAGACCACACATTGCTCTGTGGGCCAAAATATTTAAAAATTATAACTCTCAAAATGTGGTGATACAAAAACTATTTTTTGCAATAAAAAGCATCTTTTAGTGTGTGACAGCAGCCAAACATAAAAATCTGATATAAATCAGGTATCACTGTAATCGCACCGACCCAAAGAATAAAGTCGCCTAATCACTTATACCGCACGAAGAACGGCATAAAAAATAAATTAAACTAATTCTTGACATGCTGTTGATTTTTTTCATTCTGCCTCTTAAAGATCGCAGTAAGGTTCGGCGCACATTTATCCTACGCTCTGTGCTTAGCGTTTACACCGATGTTTCCTTGTAAATCTCTGAAACACTTGAATCAGATGGAACCCCCAGCAGAATGTTCCCTATTATAAGGCAGATGGAGGCACTGTGGACGCCGTAAGACCTGTGATCTGGTGATGTCAGTGTTTTAAGGATTGAATAAAAGTGCCATCGGCCACAGTTTTGTGCACTTCTGAAAAGAAGGACACAGCTGAACAGCAGCCGGACGGAATCCAGAGTAACTCTGCTGCCTCACTATAGTGAATGGATTCCTCAGGGGTTTCATCTGAAGCACATCACTCAGAGATTTAGATGGAAACCCCAAAGTAAGTGCGGAGCATAGAGTGCTGGATAAATGTCATCCCAAATGTATTGGCGCACTTAGGAAAAAATGGACCTTAGTTTGTAAAAATTTTCCTGTTAGCCCTTAGAAAAATAAAAAACTTGGGGCGAAAACAACATTTTATTGGTAAAAATGTAATTTATTCTTTCTTCACTGCTCAGTGGTATAAAACTCTGTGAGGCAGATGTGGTGTCAATTAGTGTTGAGCATTCCGATACTGCAAATATCGGGTATCAGCCGATATTCGCTGTATCGGAATTCCGATACCGAGTTCCGATATTTTTGTGATATCGGAAATCGGAATCGGAAGTTCCTATAAGTTCCCAGGCGTGTGCGGTGCATATGGTTCCCAGGGTCTGGAGGAGAGGAGACTCTCCTTCAGGCCCTGGGATCCATATTTGTGTAAAAAATAAAGAATAAAAATAAAAAATATGGATATACTCACCCCTCCGACAGACCCTGGACCTCAGCGGTGCAACCGGCAGCCTCCGTTCCTAAGAATGCAGTGAGTGTAGGACCTGCGATGACGTTGCGGCTTGTGATTGGTCGCATGAGCGGTCACATGAGCGGTCACGCGACCAATCACAAGCCGCGACATCATAGAAGGTGCTTCACTCTGCATTCTTAGGAACGGAGGCAGACGCTTGCAGCGGTGACAGCCAGGGCTCATCCGAGGGTGAGTATATCCATATTTTTTATTTTTATTCTTTATTTTTTACATGAATATAGATCCCAGGGCCTGAAGGAGATTTTCCACTCCTTCAGACCCTGGTAACCATCAAGGATCACTTCCGATATTTGTGTCCCATTGACTTGTATTGGTATCGGGTATCGGTATCAGCGATATCCGATATTTTTTCGATATCGGCCGATCCAATCCGATACCGATACTTTCAAATATCGGAAGGTATCGCTCAACACTAGTGTCAATACGATCACTGCATCACTAGATGAAGTCAATGGGGAGTGTAGTTTGTAAAATGAGTTCACATACAGGGGGTTTCTGTTATTCTGGCACCTCAGGGTCTCTGCAAATGTGACATGACACCCTCAAACCATTCCAGCAAAATCTTAACTCCAATATGGTGCCTCTTCCCTTCTGAGCTTTGCACTGTGCCTCAACAGTAGTAATCCCTCATATATGGGGTATTGGCAAACTCTGGAATAATTGCACAGCAAATTATATAGGGCAATTTTTCCTATTACCCTTCTGAAAATGCAATATTTGTGCTAAAAACATATTTGTGGGGATTTTTTTTTTTTTTACATCTCAACATTATAAACTTCTGTGAAGCACCCGAGGGTTCAATGTGCTCACCACTCATCTGGATCAGTTCCGTGAGGGTTCTAGTTTCCAAAATGGTGTCACTTATGGGGGATTTCCACTGGCTAGGCACATCAGAGGCTCTCCAAAAGCGACATGGTGTCCACCAATTGTTCCAGCAAATTTTCCATTCAAAAATACAAATGGCGTTCCTTCCCTTTTGAGCTCAGTTGTGCTCCCAAAAAGTGGCTTTCTCCTTCATATGGGGTATCAGTATGCTCAGGAGAAATTACCCAATACATTTTCAGGTTACCGTACATTTTTTCCTGTTACCCATGTCAAAAAAATAAAAAAAAATTGATCAATTTTTTTTTTAAATAAAAGTTAAATGCTATTTTTTTTCCACATTCCAAAAATTCCTGTGAAGCACATGAAGGGTTATTAAAGTTCTTGAATGTGGTTTTGAGCACCTTGAGGTGTGCAGTTTTTAGAATGGAGTCACTTTTGGGTATCTTTTATCATATAGACCCCTCAAAGTAACTTCAAATGTGGTTCCTAAAAAAAAATGGTGTTGTAAAAATGAGAAATCGCTGGTCACCTTTTAAGGGCTCATTTCCACTTGCGAGGAAAACGGACGAGTGCAATCCGATAAAAAATCGGATTGCACTCGGACCAATGTTATTCAATAGGTGTCTTTTCATTTGCGATTTTTTTCTCAGCCGAAATCGGACTGAGAAAAAAATCGCAGCATGCTGCGATTTGCTGCGAGTCTCGGAGGAGACTTGCCAATGCAAGTCAATGGGTGCGAGAAAAAAAATGCATGGAATATGGACCATCCGTATTCCGTCCGTTTTTTACGGATACATTACCATTCTGTGGCATCGAACACTGTAAATGGTCCTGTAAATGACTGTATAAAAATAGTTGCAGAGAAAAAAAACGGATTGCATACGGATGTCATACGGATGTAAAACGGATGGTGCGATTAAAAATCGCATTGCACTCGCATGACAATCGCATGACAATCGCATACTCTACATCCGTTTTTTCGGTCCAGATTACGGACCGTTTTTTCTCTTGCAAGTGGAAATGAGCCCTAACCCTTATAACTTCCTAACAAAAAAAAATTGGTTACAAAATTGTGCTGATGTAAAGTAGACATGTGGGAAATGTTACTTATTAAGTATTTTGTGTGACATATCTCTGTGATTTAAAGGCATGGAAATTTCTGTTTTTTTCACAAATAAACACAAGTCATATCAAAGAAATTCTACCACTATCATGAAGTACAATATGTAATGAAAAAACAATCTCAGAATCACTGGATCTGTTGAAGCGTTCCAGAGTTCTAACGTCATAAAGGGACAGTGGTTAGAATTGTAAAAATTGGCCTGTTCATTAACGTACAAACCACCCTCAGGAAATACATATCTGACTCCATACATACACCCAGACTCTGATTCATAATGCAAATCTCCACCATGAATCAGGTTGCAGATTCACTGTAATCAATGTACAAATAATGCAGTCATTCAGACAAGATCTGATTCATGTGTTCCACTGTAAAGGCAGCATGAATCACTTGACAAGTTCCCTTAACCCCTTCCCGACCTTTGACGCCACGTAGGCGTCATGAAAGTCGGTGCCAATCCGACCTATGACGCCTATGTGGCGTCATGGCGGGAATGCTTCCCTGCGGGTCCGGTGACCGGGGTCATTCAAATGTCACCGTACCTGCAGGTGCAGGGGGACCTGTACTTCACCCCAGGGGGGGTGGCTTTGCCCCCCCGGGTGTACGATCGCTCCCGGTGACCTTTTTTTAACCCCCTCCAGCTCTGATTGGAGCTAGCGTCCTTGTGACGCTAGCTCTCCAATCAGACCTGGAGGGGCGGAGTAAAATAGCTCTGTCCTCGTTCTCCATACTCATCCCGTTGCTGGAAGCTGGAGAACGAGGACCCTCCCCTCATATCTCCCGCCGATCGCCGCCGATTGCCGCCGCTGCCGCTCCTCTTGCCGCGTGTGCCGCCGCCGCTTGTGTTCCTGCCGCCGCTGCCGCCTGTGCTCCTGCTGCCGCCGCCAGGTACTCCCCTCTCTGCCATCTACCTCTGCGCTCTGCTCCCCTGATCACCCTCCCCCCCGATCTTACCCCCTGCCCCCCTTTTCAACCCCCCCTGCTGCTGCTGCCAGCTCCATCATCCCAGCTCCCCTAGCTCCTGACAGCCCCCGCCTGCCCCCTGGTGATCACCCCCTGCCCCGGTGATCACCCCCTGCCCCCCTGATCACCCCCCCACCCCCCTGATCACCCCCCCCCCGCCCCCCTGATCACCCCCCCCTGATCACCCCCCGCCCCCCTGATCACCCCCTGCTGCTGCCGCAGATTTCATCTGCTCCTGCTGCATTGCTTCAGCCCCCCCGTGCCTGACAGCCCCCTCCTGCCCCTCGGTGTTCACCCCCTGCCCCCCTGATCACCCCCTGCCCCCCTGATCACCCCCTGCCCCCCTGATCACCCCCGATCACCCCCTGCTGCTGCCGCTGATTCCATCTGCTGTTGCATCGCTTCTGCCCCCCCGCACCTGACAGCCCCCTCCTATCCCCCAGTGATCACCCCCTGCCCCCCTAATCACCCCCTGCCCCCCTAATCACCCCCTGCCCCCCTAATCACCCCCTGCCCCCCTGATCATCCCCCCGTCCCCCTGATCACCCCTGCTGCTGCCGCTGATTCCTTTTGCTGCTGCTACTGCATCGCCTCTGCCCCCCGCGCCTGTCAGCCCCCTCCTGCCTCCCCTGATCACCCCTACCCCCCTGATCACCCCCTGATCACCTCCCGTCCCCCTGATCACCTCCCGTCCCCCTGATCACCCCTCGTCCCCCTGATCACCCCCCGCTGCTGCCGCAGATTCCATCTGCTGCTGCTACTGCATCGCCTCTGCCCCCCCACGCCTGACAGCCCCCTCCTGTCCCCCGGTGTTCACCCACTTCCCCCCTGATCACCCCCTGATCACCCCCTGCTGCTGCTGCCGCCGATTCCTTCTGCTGCTGCATCGCCTCTGCCCCCGCGCGCCTGACAGCCCCCGCGCGCCTGACAGCCCCCGCGCGCCTGACAGCCCCCGCGCGCCTGACAGCCCCCGCGCGCCTGACAGCCCCCTCCTGCAGTGGAAAGTTTCACCAAACACTCGCACATACACACACGCACACTATAATAAAGTTTATTTTACACACACCACACACACAATGTCCCGCTCATCCCAGTCCCAGTCACAAAGGCTGTACTCAGCTGAGGAGGCATATTCCTTTCTTGCCTCCGAAGCTGATAGTGAGGGTGAGGACCCCACTTTTCTGTATTCCTCCCCCTCTTCCTCCTCCAGTGACACGGACTCGCCACCCCCAAGATGTCGCAGGACGAGAAATCGCCCGGAGCCCAGCGGAGGAGAGCCGGAGCCCAGGGGAGAAGACACACAGCCAAGGGTGAGTATCCCCCAACCTAGTGCTAGTCACGCCCAACCTAGCACTAGTGCCCCCACCTGGACCCCCGTCCCTCAAAACTTTGCTCCACGGATTCCTGATTTCATTCCCCAATCAGGAATCCAATTTGAGACTGCCAACCTCAGGGAAATAGACTTTTTCAAAGTCTTTTTCTCCGAGTCAATTGTCAGTCTCATGGTGGAGCAAACAAATTTGTACGCCCTGCAATTTTTTGCCGAAAACCCAAGTTCATCATTTACTACTTGGAATCCCGTTGACTCCGTAGAAATGATGAAATATTGGGGACTGGTCCTTCACATGGGGATTGTGAAGAAACCCGAAATTCGCCAATACTGGAGTACTGATATTTTATATCAAACTCCAGTATATGGCATGGTTATGATTCGCAAACGCTTTGAGGCGATTCATAAATTTCTTCATTTTAGGGACAACACTGACATCCTTCCCCGCGATGACCCGAATTTTGACAGACTGTTCAAAATTCGGCCTGTCATCGAACACTTCAGCAACAAGTTTGCTGAAGTGTACATTCCCCAAAGGGAAATTTGTGTGGATGAATCCCTCATCCACTTCAAAGGGCGGCTTCAGTTCCGTCAGTACCTGCCCAGCAAACGGGCAAGGTACGGGATTAAGCTCTATAAGCTCTGCGAGAGTACCTCAGGGTACACGCTCAGCTTTAGAGTTTATCAAGGAAAGGACAGCAGTATCCAGCCCCCAGAATGTCCACCCGCTCTGGGGGTGAGTGGGAAAATAGTGTGGGATTTGGTTCACCCACTGCTTGATAAAGGTTACCATCTGTACGTTGATAACTTTTATACAAGCATCCCACTCTTTCAATCCCTCTCTGCCAGAGCTACCGTCGCTTGCGGTACTGTGCGCAGAAACAAGAGGGGTCTCCCTTTGTCGCTAATTGAGCAGGCTCTCCCAAAGGGTGAGAGCCGGGCCCAATCTAGCGGCAACATGCTTGTGGTCAAGTTCAAAGACAAAAGGGACGTCTTTTTCTTGACCACAATCCATGGTCCCGGCACCACGGCCACCACCGTTCGAGGTACCCCAGCACAGGTCCACAAACCGGACTGTGCCCTGGGGTACAACAAACACATGGGGGGAGTTGATCTTTCTGATCAAGTCCTCCAGCCCTATAGTGCCATGCGGAAAACGAAGGTGTGGTATAAAAAACTGGCTGTGCACATCGTACAAATGGCACTATATAACGCATACGTGCTATCACGATGTGCAGGCCAGACCAACAACACCTTCCTTCAGTTCCAGGAGGTGGTGATAAAGGCCCTGATGTTTGGAGGCGAGGAAGGAGCGGGCCCCAGCACCACTGGAACTCAAGGTTCCCGTGTGGTACCAGGGCAACATTTTCCCTGTGAGGGGAGAGCAAAAAAAAGGTGCCGGGCGTGCTATAAAAGGGGGATAAGAAGGGAAACTCGTTTCCAATGTGAAACGTGTCCCGACAAACCTGGACTGTGTTTGAATGAATGCTTCAGAATTCATCACACGTCCGTGGACTAGCCACATCCTGATATTCCACTACAGAACTCACCCACACCAGGCTGATATACACAACACCACACACACACACCAACCTGACGTACACTACACCACACACCAACCTGACGTACACTACACCACACACCCCAACCTGACATAGTGTACGTCAGGTTGGTGTGTATGGCGTAGTGTACGTCAGGTTGGTGTGGTATAGTGTACGTCAGGTTGGTGTGTGTGTATGGTGTACGCTACACCACACACACCAACCTGACGTACACTACACCACACACCAACCTGACGTACACTACACCACACACCCCAACCTGACGTAGTGTACGTCAGGTTGGTGTGTATGGCGTAGTGTACGTCAGGTTGGTGTGTGGTGTGGTATAGTGTACGTCAGGTTGGTGTGTGTGTATGGTGTACACTACACCACACACACCAACCTGACGTACACTACACCACACATCAACCTGACGTACACTACACCACACACCCCAACCTGACATAGTGTACGTCAGGTTGGTGTGTATGGCGTAGTGTACGTCAGGTTGGTGTGGTATAGTGTACGTCAGGTTGGTGTGTGTGTATGGTGTACGCTACACCACACACACCAACCTGACGTACACTACACCACACACCAACCTGACGTACACTACACCACACACCCCAACCTGACGTAGTGTACGTCAGGTTGGTGTGTATGGCGTAGTGTACGTCAGGTTGGTGTGGTATAGTGTACGTCAGGTTGGTGTGTGTGTATGGTGTACGCTACACCACACACACCAACCTGACGTACACTACACCACACACCAACCTGACGTACACTACACCACACACCCCAACCTGACGTAGTGTACGTCAGGTTGGTGTGTATGGCGTAGTGTACGTCAGGTTGGTGTGTGGTGGGGTATAGTGTACGTCAGGTTGGTGTGTGTGTATGGTGTACACTACACCACACACACCAACCTGACGTACACTACACCACACATCAACCTGACGTACACTACACCACACACCCCAACCTGACGTAGTGTACGTCAGGTTGGTGTGTATGGCGTAGTGTACGTCAGGTTGGTGTGTGGTGTGGTATAGTGTACGTCAGGTTGGTGTGTGTGTATGGTGTACACTACACCACACACACCAACCTGACGTACACTACACCACACACCAACCTGACGTACACTACACCACACACCCCAACCTGACGAAGTGTGTCAGGTGGGTGTGTATGGCGTGTACGTCAGGTTGGTGTGTAGTTTGGTATAGTGTATGTCAGGTTGGTGTGTGTGGTGAATACTACACCACACACACCAACCTGACATACACTACATACCTTCCACACGCAACATGGTGTCCGCTAATGATTGGAGCTAATCTTCCATTCAAAAAGTGAAATGGCGCTCCTTCCCTTCCGAGCCTTGCCGTGCGCCCAAACAGTGGTTTACCCCCACATGCGAGGTATCGGTATACTCAGGAGAAATTGCCCAACAAATTTTAGCATCCATTTTATC
Organism: Ranitomeya variabilis; assembly: GCF_051348905.1. Taxonomy (NCBI): domain Eukaryota; kingdom Metazoa; phylum Chordata; class Amphibia; order Anura; family Dendrobatidae; genus Ranitomeya; species Ranitomeya variabilis. The sequence continues at coordinate 47,045,189 of NC_135234.1, forward strand.
CTGATGCCCATGTAAAAATGAAAAAAATTGAGGCTAAAATAAAATTTTTGTGAAAAAAAAGTACTTTTTCATTCTTATGGATCAATTTGTGAAGCACCTTGGGGTTCAAAGTGCTCAATATGCAGCTAGATAACTTCCTTGGGTGGTCTAGTTTCCAAAATGGGGTCACATGTGGGGGAGCTCCAATGTTTAGGCACACAGGGGCTCTCCAAACGCGACATGGTGTCCGCTAAAGATTGGAGCTAATTTTCCATTCAAAAAGTGAAATGGCGCTCCTTCCCTTCCGAGCCTTGCCGTGCGCCCAAACAGTGGTTTACCCCCACATGCGAGGTATCGGTGTACTCAGGAGAAATTGCCCAACAAATTTTAGCATCCATTTTATCCTGATGCCCATGTAAAAATGAAAAAAATTGAGGCTAAAATAAAATTTTTGTGAAAAAAAAGTACTTTTTCATTCTTATGGATCAATTTGTGAAGCACCTTGGGGTTCAAAGTGCTCAATATGCAGCTAGATAACTTCCTTGGGTGGTCTAGTTTCCAAAATGGGGTCACATGTGGGGGAGCCCCAATGTTTAGGCACACAGGGGCTCTCCAAACGCGACATGGTGTCCGCTAAAGATTGGAGCTAATTTTCCATTCAAAAAGTGAAATGGCGCTCCTTCCCTTCCGAGCCTTGCCGTGCGCCCAAACAGTGGTTTACCCCCACATGCGAGGTATCGGTATACTCAGGAGAAATTGCCCAACAAATTTTAGCATCCATTTTATCCTGATGCCCATGTAAAAATGAAAAAAATTGAGGCTAAAATAAAATTTTTGTGAAAAAAAAGTACTTTTTCATTCTTATGGATCAATTTGTGAAGCACCTTGGGGTTCAAAGTGCTCAATATGCAGCTAGATAACTTCCTTGGGTGGTCTAGTTTCCAAAATGGGGTCACATGTGGGGGAGCTCCAATGTTTAGGCACACAGGGGCTCTCCAAACGCGACATGGTGTCCGCTAAAGATTGGAGCTAATTTTCCATTCAAAAAGTGAAATGGCGCTCCTTCCCTTCCGAGCCTTGCCGTGCGCCCAAACAGTGGTTTACCCCCACATGCGAGGTATCGGTGTACTCAGGAGAAATTGCCCAACAAATTTTAGGATCCATTTTATCCTGATGCCCATGTAAAAATGAAAAAAATTGAGGCTAAAATAAATTTTTTGTGAAAAAAAAGTACTTTTTCATTCTTTTGGATCAATTTGTGAAGCACCTTGGGGTTCAAAGTGCTCAATATGCAGCTAGATAACTTCCTTGGGTGGTCTAGTTTCCAAAATGGGGTCACATGTGGGGGAGCTCCAATGTTTAGGCACACAGGGGCTCTCAAAACGCGACATGGTGTCCGCTAAAGATTGGAGCTGATTTTCCATTTAAAAAGTCAAATGGCGCTCCTTCCCTTCCGAGCCTTGCCGTGCGCCCAAACAGTGGTTTACCCCCACATGCGAGGTATCGGTGTACTCAGGAGAAATTGCCCAACAAATTTTAGCATCCATTTTATCCTGATGCCCATGTAAAAATGAAAAAAAATGAGGCTAAAATAAAATTTTTGTGAAAAAAAGTACTTTTTCATTCTTATGGATCAATTTGTGAAGCACCTTGGGGTTCAAAGTGCTCAATATCCATCTAGATAACTTCCTTTGGTGGTCTAGTTTCCAAAATGGGGTCACTTGTGGGGGAGCTCCAATGTTTAGGCACACAGGGGCTCTCCAAACGCGACATGGTGTCCGCTAAAGATTGGAGCTAATTTTCCATTCAAAAAGTCAAATGGCGCTCCTTCCCTTCCGAGCCCTGCCGTGCCCCCAAACAGTGGTTCCCCCCCACATATGAGGATTCAGCGTACTCAGGACAAATTGGCCAACAACTTTTGGGTTCCAGTTTCTCCTTTTACCCTTGGGAAAATAAAAAAAATGTTGCTAAAAGATCATTTTTGTGACTAAAAAGTTAAATGTTCATTTTTTCCTTCCATGTTGCTTCTGTTGCTGTGAAAAACTGAAGGGTTAATAAACTACTTGAATGTGGTTTTGAGCACCTTGAGGGGTGCAGTTTTTAGAATGGTGTCACTTTTGGGTATTTTCAGCCATATAGAACCCTCAAAGTGACTTCAAATGTGAGGTGGTCCCTAAAAAAATGGTTTTGTAAATTTTGTTGTAAAAATGAGAAATCGTTGGTCAAATTTTAACCCTTATAACTTCCTAGCAAAAAAAAATTTTGTTTCCAAAATTGTGCTGATATAAAGTAGACATGTGGGAAATGTTATTTATTAACTATTTTGTGTCACATAACTCTCTGGTTTAACAGAATAAAAATTCAAAATGTGAAAATTGCGAAATTTTCAAAATTTTCGCCAAATTTGCATTTTTTTCACAAATAAACGCAAAAATTATCGACCTAAATTTACCACTAACATGAAGCCCAATATGTCACGAAAAAACAATCTCAGAATCGCTAGGATCCGTTGAAGCATTCCTGAGTTATTACCTCATAAAGGGACACTGGTCAGAATTTCAAAAAACGGCAAGGTCATTAAGGCCAAAATAGGCTGGGTCATGAAGGGGTTAATTAACATTTTTGGATAGAAATGTGCAAAGGCATGTGTTGGACTATATCACAACATTTCAATGTATACACTTATATGTAAAATAAACTACAATGGTCTCCCTCGGTACTTTGATGTGTGATCAGTAATTTAGTCTTTAACATGAGCTTTGAGGAGGAGCCAATTCCTCATATACTGTTTCAGTAATTTTGGCTGGCCTTAAATTTCAGAGAATCACGAGTTAATTACTCTTAGATTAAAGAGAACCTGTCACGTCAAAAATGCTATTAACCTGCAGATATGAGGTTAATCTGCACAGTAAAGCTTCAAAAACCATGTGGCTTAGCTGAAAGCCCAACTATTATGAGGAAATGAACTTTATTATGGGTATCGGTTATATAGGTGCGACCATTTCGGCTTCAATTGAGCGGGGGTTGTAGCCGTGCCCCGTAACCACACAGCAGTTCATCACAATAGAGCTGGCTGTCAGTCAGTGACGGGCATGCCTACAGACGCCGCTCACTATATGCTGAATTATGGGAGCAATGGCGGACACTAGGGTTGACAAATTGAAAAATCGCCGACTTTCGGCACAGTCGGGTTTCATGAAACCCGACCCGATCCCAGTGTGGAATCAGCCATGCAGTCGGCGATCTTTGCGCCAAAGTCATGTTTCGTATGATGCGTTCAACGCCATTTCTCAGCCAATGAAGGAGGATGCAGAGTGTGGGCAGCGTGATGACATTGGTCTCGGTCCCCACCATCTTAGAGAAGGGCATGACAGTGATTGGCTTGCTTTCTGCGGCGTCACAGGGGCTATAAAGGGGCGTGCACGCCGACCGCCATCTTACTTCTGCCGATCTGAGCATAGGGAGAGGTTGCTGCAGCTTGGTCAGAAGCAGGGATATAGTTAGAGAGGGAAGATTAACCCCCAAACCGCTTGTGCTGTAGCAATTTCCACTGTCCAACACCACCTTTTCTTTGCAGGGACAGTGGAGGCTAGATTTTTGTGCATCAGCTCTGTAGCTTATTAGGCTGTCTTATAAGGCTCCCTGATAGCTGCATTGCTGTTTGTATGCCGCTGTGCAAACCAACTGCTTTTTTAAAAGCAAAAATCCTGTTGCTCCTTGCTGCACAGTTCTATTGTTTATTTGTCCACACTTTTGTGTGCAGCAGTCCTTTTTATTGCTGGCTGCCATACTTGTCCTGCGATCATTGTAGGGAGATTGTTATTGTAGTACAGTCCCTTTTTTTAATATATATATATATATATATCTTCCAGCCATGTTCTGCCACTTACATTGTGTAGTATAATACACTGGGCATGATTGTTGCAGCAGTCTCCCACACAAAAAAGGGAGATTTAAATTGCCACTAAGTGAATCTGCGTCAGTTCTGTTTGCCGTATATCTGCCAGCCACGTTCTGCCACTTACATTGTGTAGTGTAATACAGTGGGCCTGGTTTTTGCAGCAGTCTCCCACACAAAAAAGGGAGATTTAAATTGCCTCTAAGTGGATCTGCGTCAGTTCTGTTTGTCGTATATCTGCCAGCCACATTCTGCCACTTACATTGAGTAGTGTTATACCGTGGGTCTGGTTTTTGCAGCAGTCTCCCACACAAAAAAAGGAGATTTAAATTGCCACTAAGTGGATCTGCATCAGTTCTGTTTGTCATATATCTGCCAGCCACTTTCTGCCACTTACATTGTGTAGTGTAATACAGTGGGCCTGAGTTTGGGTGCAGTGTCACCCCCAAAAAAGGGAGATTTAAATTGCCACTAAGTGGATCTGCATCAGTTCTGTTTGTCGTATATCTGCCAGCCACTTTCTGCCACTTAGGCCGGTTTCACACGTCAGTGGCTCCGGTATGTGAGGTGACAGTTTCCTCACGTACCGGAGACACTGACACACGTAGACCCATAAAAATCAATGCATCTGTTCAGATGTCATTGACTTTTTGCGGACCGTGTCTCCGTGTGCCAAACACGGAGACATGTCAGTGTTCGTGGGAGCGCACGGATTACACGGACCCAATAGAGTCAATGGGTCCGTGTAAAACACGGACCTCACACGGACGTTCTCCGTCTGGGGTCCGTGTGCGTGCAGGAGACAGCGCTACAGTAAGCGCTGTCCCCCCCACATGGTGCTGAAGCCGCGATTCATATGTTCCCTGTAGCAGCGTTTGCTGCAGAGAAAATATGAATAATAGTGTTTAAAATAAAGATCTATGTGTCCGCCGCCCTCCCACCCCCTGTGCGCCCCCCCGCTGTCCTGAAAATACTCACCCGCTCCCACGTTGGCTGTCACTCCTTCCTCTCTGCCCCGCGCCTCCTACTGTATGCGGTCACGTGGGGCCGCTCATTTACAATCATGAATAGTCGGCTCCGCCCCTATGGGAGGTGGAGCCACATATTCATGACTGTAAATGATCGGCCCCACGTGACCGCATACACTAGAAGCCGCGGCCAGAGCAGGAAGCAGCGAGGGAGGTGGGTAAGTATTTTCTGAACAGCGGGGGGGGCGCACAGGGGGTGGGAGGGCGGCAGACACATAGATCTTTATTTTAAACACTATTATTCATATTTTCTCTGCAGCAAACGCTGCTGCAGGGAACATATGAATCGCGGCTTCAGCACAATGCAGGGTACCACATGCGTGGGTACCACACGCTCCGTGTGGTACCCACTCGCCATACGGGCGGCACACGTCTGCCGCACGTATGGCCTACGTGAGTTCCCAGGCACACGGACACAGATAACTCCGGTACTGATTTATTCCGGTACCGGAATTATCTGGACGTGTGGGACAGCCCTTACATTGTGTAGTGTAATACAGTGGGCCTGGTTTTTGCAGCATTCTCCCACACAAAAAAGGGAGATTTAAATTCTCAACTAGATTATATACACCATCTACCTTGTTTTACAGTACCATATAACGTTTGTTAGTTTGGTTACATTTTCCCAAAGATGAGGACGTCTGGTGGAAGAGGCTGTGGGCGGTCATTGTCACCTCGTAATGATGGTGGTGGTGGTGGAGCATCTGGTGGTAGTGGGAAAAGCAAAATAGCACCTAAGGCTTGAGTTGTTCAGACAGCGTCATCGTCTGGCTACACAAGGCCTCAAAGGCTTCCTTATCTGGGAGTAGGAAAACCGCTTTTAAAGCCTGAGCAGCAGGAACAAGTTTTGGCTTTCTTTGCTGACTCAGCCTCTAGCTCTTTCGCCTCCTCTTCCGAAAGTTCGAAATATAAAAGCAGCGAGTCATCAGTGAATGCTCCCGGTCAGGAACAAGTCGCTTCCTTGTGTCCTTCACCCATAGCAGAAGTGAAGGATGTGGCAGGCAACACTACAGTTTACTCCATGGAGCTCTTTACACATACCATGCCAGGGTTAGAAAGGGAAATAGTTAATAGCCCATTACAAGATGAATCGGACATGATGTGCACAGATGCACAGCCACAGCTAGATTATTATGCTGTTCCATTGACTCAGATCACTACATTGCCCTCGCAGTGTACTGAGCCAGAATGTGACCCTGATGTGACTATGGTGCCCCGTCCCAAATGCTATAGCACCTTACACGGTGACACAGAGGAAGGTGCACATGACATTGAAGAGGAGGTGATAGATGACCCAGTTGTTGACCCAGATTGGCAGCCATTGGGGGAACCGGGTGCCGCTGGCAGTAGCTCTGAAGCGGAGGAGGATGACCCGCAGCAGGCATCTACATCGCAACAGCTTTCTTCTGGCAGGACCTTATCAGGCCAAAAACGTTTAACAAAACCAAAAACACTTTTAGGACAGCGTGGCCATCCAGTTAAAGTAGCACAGCCTGCAATGCCTGGAAAGGTATTTGATAGTAGGAAGAGTGCAGTGTGAGAGTTTTTTAACCAAGATCCGAATGATCAGTGCAAAGTAGTGTTGAGCATTCCGATACCGCAAGTATTGGGTATCGGACGATATATGCTGTATCGGAATTTCGATACCGACTTCCGATATTTTTGTGATATCGGAAATCGGAATCGGAAGTTCCCAGTGTATGGTTCCCAGGGTCTGGAGGAGAGGAGACTCTCCTTCAGGCCCTGGGATCCATATTCATGTAAAAAATAAAGAATTAAAATTAAAAAATATGGATATACTCACCCCTCCGGCGGCCCCTGGACCTTACCGATGTAACCGGGAGCCTCCGTTCCTAAGAATGAGGAGTTTAGGACCTGCGATGATGTCGCGGCTTGTGATTGGTCGTGTGAGCGGTCACATGAGCAGTCACGCGACCAATCACAAGCCGCGACATCATCGAAGGTCCTAAACTCATCATTCTTAGGAACGGAGGCTGCCGTTTACATCGGTAAGGTCCAGGGCTCGTCCGAGGGTGAGTATATCCATATTTTTTATTTTAATTCTTTATTTTTTACATGAATATGGATCCCAGGGCCTGAAGGAGAGTTTCCTCTCCTTCAGACCCTGGGAACCATCCAGGATAGCTTCCGATACTTGTGTCCCATTGACTTGTATTGGTATCGGGTATCGGTATCGGCGATATCTGATATTTTTTGGATATCGGCCGATACTATCTGATACCGATACTTTCAAGTATCGGAAGGTATCGCTCAACACTAGTGCAAAGTTATCTGTAAGAAATGCTCAAAGACCTTTAGCAGAGGGAAGAATGTCCAAAATTTAAATACAATGTACTTGCGTAGACATTTAACCAGCATGCACTTGCAAGCCTGGACTAACTACCAAACATCCCGTACCATTGGTGCACCCACTCAGAATGAAGGTAGTCAGCAACACTACATTGCTTCCCTCACTGTAAGCCCACCAGTAAGGACACCACCAGCAGCAAATGTGGAGGTATCGTCGCAAGGCCAAAGCAGTAAGGGAATCACAAGGTTATTGGTAGGAAACATTGTATATAGGCCAACATCGAGAATACCATCACCAACTCTCTCTCAATCTGCCATGTCCACCACCGCCACCATCGCTAGTTCCACCATATGCAGCTCTCCAGTCCAGCTCACCCTACAAGAGACTCTCATTAGGAAATGGAAGTACTCATCCTCTCATCCGCGTACACAGGGATTGAACACCCACATTGCTAGACTAATCTCGTTAGAGATGATGCCCTACCGGTTGGTTGAAAGTGAAGCTTTCAAAGCCCTGATAGCCTATGCAGTACCATGCTATGACCTACCCAGTCGACACTTCTTTGCGAGTTAAGCCATCCCAGCCCTCCACCAGCATGTCACAGACCGCATTTTCCATGCACTCAGGCAATCAGTCAGTAGAAAGGTGCACCTCACAACAGATGCATGGACCAGTAGGCATGGCCAGGGACGTTACGTGTCAATCACGGCGCACTGGGTTAATGTGGTGGATGCAGGGCCACAGGGGACAGCCATAGTGGGACAGTTCTGCCTAGCCCACGGTCTAGGAAACAGTTGGCAGTAGGTGTTCGACACTCCTCCTCTTCCTCCTCCTCCAGAAGCGAAAGCTCATCCAAAGAGCGCAGTCGCCCTACCACTCCATCCGCAGCTGCCAGTGTTGCACACGAGGTGTCACATTATGGAACAGCTAGTGGTAAGCGTCAGCAGGCTGTGTTGGAAATGAAGTGTTTGGGTGACAACAGACACACCGCGGAAGTACTGGCTGAGTACTTGCAGCAAGAAACTCAGTCATGGCTGGGCAGTGTACATCTTGAGGCAGGCAAGGTAGTCAGTGATAACAGAAGGAATTTTATGGCTGCCAGAGCCCTTTCAGAACTGAAACACATACATTGCCTGGCTCACACCTTGAACCTGGTGGTGCATTGCTTCCTGAAAAGTTATCCAGGGTTACCAGCCCTGCTCCTGAAGGTGTGAAGACCTTGCTCGCACATCCGCCGGTCGCCCGTACACTCCAGCCGTATGCAGAACCATCAGCGATCGCTGAAGCTTCCCCAGCACCGCCTATTAATCGACATTGCAACAAGGTGGAACTCCACACTGCACATGCTTCAGAGGCTGTGCGAACAGAGGCGTGCTGTAATGTATTTGTGGGAGGATACACATACACAGGCAGGCAGTTGGATGGCAGACATAGAGTTGTCAGGTGTGCAGTGGTCGAAGCTACAAGACCTCTGTAAAGTCCTTCAGTGTTTTGAGGAATGCACAATGCTGGAAAGCGCAGATGACGCCATCATAAGCATGAGCATCCCACTAATGCATCTGCTGATGCAAAGTTTGACGCACATTAAGGAGCAGGCGTCTGCAGCCGAGGATGAGGGAAGCCTTGATGACAGTCAGACACTGTCTGCTCAGGGAACTCTCCTGGATGAGGTGGCGGATGAAGAGGAGGAGGAGGAGGATGATGGGGATGAATATTTATGGGAGGAGGATGCTTCTCAGGGGGCAATAGAAACTGGTGGTGTTGCAAAGTCAGGTACAGGGTTTTTGCGGGAGACAAGTGATGTTGATTTGCAAGAAAGTGCTCCTCAACCCAGCACAAGCAGTCAATTGACACCTGGAACATTGGCCCACATGGCTGATTATGCCTTGCGTATCCTAAAAAGGGACCCCCGCATTATAAAAATGATGACCGATGACAATTACTGGTTGGCCTGCCTCCTGGATCCATGCTTTAAAGGGAAATTACAAAATGTCATGCCACATGAGAACCTTGAGCAAATATTGGCGGCTACCAAACAAGCAACTCTTGTAGACCGTTTTTGTTCAGGCATTCCCAGCACACAGCGGCGGTGATGGTTCTCACACGAGCTGCAGGGGGCAAAATGGCAGAGGTTTTAGATGTGCACAAATCAGAAGTGGCGTTGGACAGAGGGGTTTTATGACCAGGTTGTGGAGTGATTTTGCAATGACCACAGACACGACAGGTATTATTATTATTATTATTATTATTGTTTATTTATATAGCACCATTAATTCCATGGTGCTGTACATGAGAAGGGGTTACATCAAAATACAAATATCACTTACAGTAAACAAAACTAACAATGACAGACTGGTACAGCGGGAAGAGGACCCTGCCCTTGCGGGCTTACAATCTACAGGATTGTGGGGAAGGACACAGTAGGTCAAGGGTTGCAGTAGCTCCAGTGGTGTTGAGGTGGCCGTGTAGTCTTTACAGGCTGTAAGCTTCTTCTTCAGGTACTGCTGCATCAATTTAAAGTGACAGGAGACAACATTTGTCCAGTATGGTTACAAACTATTTTTCCTCCCTTATCGATGTTCTCCCTCATACGTCATTCCCCTTTGATTACTGGGCATCTAAAATAGACACCTGGCCTGAATTGGCAGAATATGCATTACAGGAGCTTGCTTGCCCAGCTGCTAGTGTGCTATCAGAAAGAGTCTTCAGTGCTGCTGGTTCAATACTGACCGAAAAAAGGACTCATCTGGCTACCCAAAATGTTGATGATCTAACCTTCATTAAAATGAACCAATCATGGATTTCTAATTATTTTGCCCCACCTTCCCCTGCTGACACGTAGCCTGCCTGAAAAATGTCTTGCTTTTGGCCTCCTCTTACTGACTGCTCTAATTCCTCCATTTGCAGCTGCTGAATGTCCACCATAGGCCATTTTTTTACCTCCCTAAATAGGCTGACTCCCCAAACAGGGCCGTGGTCACCACCTAGCGCAAGCACCCATGCGAGTGCCGTTTGCCTGGACAGGTGGGTGTGCCCACTCTTGGGTGACGGCACTGGCACAGGGTCCCTCATAGTACAATGAAGTGTATCTGACGGTGGTGGTGCACAACCAACGTCATACACACCATCATAATATGAGGGGCCCTGCGCCAGTACCATCGCCCACGATAGAGTGTTCCCCCTGGTCGAACAGTGCTCTACCACTTGCAATACTTACCTCTCCCTGCTCCACCACAGTGTAGTCTGTGCTGATAAATCCTTCAATGACACTGCCAATACAAATTTGTTGAAATGATAGATGATAGTTAAAATATACAGGGGCCCTGGCCTCCATTTAGACCATTTAATACTTTGCGCCAACTACCACTGTCTGCTACTCAGCAGAGGAGCCCACCCCTGTACGTAGCTATGCCACCTGTTTATTTTTGAAATTTTTTTTGACAGACATTTACCTCACTTTATTATTTTGGCCTACTAACTGTGTCAGCCACTCCTTACAGTTGTCCTCCACTGAACAAAGCTATGCCACCAGTTTACTGCTGTTACCAATTTTAAACTGTATTTAGCCTACTGACTTTTTTGGGCCTACTAACTGTGTTTGCCACTCCTTACAATTATCCTCCGCTGAACAACGCTATGCCACTAGTTCACTCCTGTAAACCGTTTTGAACTGCATTGGGCCTACTTTTTTATTTTAGGCCTACTACCTGTCTGTCTGGGCCATTCCTTACAATTGTCCTCCGCTGAACAACGCTGTGCCGCCTGTGTACCCCTGTAACAAATTTTAAACTGCATTGAGCCTACTTTTTTATTTTAGGCCTACTACATGCTTACTACCTGTGTCTGTCTGCGCCACTCATTACAGCTGTCGTCCATTGAACAAAGCTATGCCGCCTGTTTATTCCTGTTACTATTTTTGAACTGCTTGGAGACGACTTTTTAAATGTGGGCCTACAACCCACAACCCTGCGCCACAAAGCTACAAACAAACAAAGCTATGCCGCCTGTTTACTCCTGTTTCGAATATTAAACTGCATTTGGCCTACTTGTTTGGTTGGGCCTACTAACGGTGTCTGCCGCTCCTTGCTTTTCTCCTCCACTGAACAAAGCTGAGCTTCAATTTTCAGCCTATATCAAATATTAAACTGCATTTGGCCTACTTGTTTTGTTGGGCCTACTAACGGTGTCTGCCGCTCCTTGCTTTTCTCCTCCACTGAACAAAGCTGAGCTTCAATTTTCAGCCTATATCAAATATTAAACTGCATTTGGCCTACTTGTTTTGTTGGGCCTACTAACGGTGTCTGCCGCTCCTTGCTTTTCTCCTCCACTGAACAAAGCTGAGCTTCAATTTTCAGCCTATATCAAATATTAAAATGCATTTGGCCTACTTGTTTGGTTGGGCCTACTAACGGTGTCTGCCGCTCCTTGTTTTTCTCCTCCACTGAACAAAGCTGAGCTTCAATTTTCAGCCTATATCAAATATTAAACTGCATTTGGCCCACTTTATTACTTGGCCCTACTAACTGTGTCTGCCACTCCTTACGGTTGTCCTCCGCTGAACAAAGCTATGCCGCCAGTTTACTCCTGTTACCAATTTTGAACTGCATTTAGTCTACTTACTTTTTTGGGCCTACTAACTGTGTCTGCCACTCCTTACAATTGTCCTCCGCTGAACAAAGCTATGCTGCCAGTTTACTCCTGTTACCAATTTTGAACTGCATTTAGCCCACTTTATTATTTGGGCCTATATCTGTGTTTCCTCCTCATCCTGCCGATTGCCCAGCCACTGCTAGATGAGTCTGCTGGTACATTGACCCAGACCACTACATTCCCCTTGCATTCTACACAGCCAGAATCTGACCCTGCTGAGAGTCAGGTTCCCCTTCCCGCATACTATACCACCTTACACGGGGACAAACAGGAAGGTGCAGATGAAAGTGCAGGTTCCTTCATCAGGTGGGGGGGCATACTCATTGGCAACGTCACTGGCACAGGGCCCCTCATAGTACGCAAAAGTGTCTCCGCCGGTGGGAGGCGCCCCTGCCATCAAACACACCGCAGTACTTTGAGGGGCCCTGTGCCAGTGCCAATGCAAATGAGTGGGCCCCCCTGCTTGCTCAGGATCACAGCACTTGCAAAGTTGAAATACTTACCTCTCCCTGCTCCACCGCCGTGACGTAGTCCGCGTTTCCTCCGTGACGTAGTCCGCGTTTCCTGGGCTTACGAAAAACTTGAACCAGCCCTACCCCCCCACAACTTTAGCCAAATGACCCCCAATTTTCAATGCCTAACTATTATTATAAAGTAAATTAAGATTGATAAGCTTCAGTAATAAGAATTGATGGTTTTGGCATTAAAATAGGCACTGTAGGTGTTTTCCTGTCCTCCACTCTCTGCCGACTTTGATTCCCCATTGAATTGCATTGGGTTTCGTGTTTCAGTCGGCCCCCGACTTTTCGCAATAGTCGGCCGATTTCACCCGACCCGACTTTTGACAAAGTCGGGTTTCGCGAAACCCGACTCGATCCTAAAAAAGTAAAAGCCACTCAACTCTAGCGGACACGCCTCTGACTGAATTCCTGAGGCTGCAAGGAAGAATAAAGTTAATTTCCTCTCAATACCTGGGCTTTCATTGTGGCGGATATAGATATAGAGCGATATTAACCTGCAGATTAACCCCATATTAGCAGGTGCTTAATAGTGTTTTGTAACTTGACAGGTTCCCTTTAAGAAGTGAAGAAAATCATTGAATTTGGAATTAATACTAAATGTTGATTTAGGTATTTGACTTATATTTGTTTGTTCCAGTTTATGTCATAAAATTGTGTTTTCTTTATGCAACATTAAAGTGAAAAGCTTGATAGTTACCTACTTGCATGAAAAACTCAAGACTATTTTGTACCTTTTTTTATGTAATTCACTAATAATTATTAGGTCTTTTCTGTAGGTTCTTACCTCAGTTTAATTGATTGTTAGGAATTCCGCAGCTTTGCGCTTTCTTTGTGGAAGTAAGTTGACACTCCGCTATTCATAATTCTTCCCCTACCCCTTCCTTTCTGAATTCCATTATATGTTCAAGTATCCCAATTATAGATACCAAGCGAATAGCAAAGTCACTAACTGTTTCCCTATGGGCATTTTTTATATAGTGCACTGTAAAAATATAACATGGTAAAATATAATAATTAGGATGAGGAAGGCTTCCTATGCTAGAACTCTGAAAGTTATTTTAGTTTGTGCAAGGCAAAAATGAGAACTTTATTTCAGAAATTAATGCACTGAAAATGTGTTTTTTTAAAAATCTAATTATGTTACACATAGGAATGTAAAAAAAAATCTGAATTCAAGCTTAATAAGTATGAGTGAATGCAAGTTAAAATGTCTATGTAAATTTGAAGGCATGAATTTTTATTACATTTAGGCTTATTTATAGCGATGTGTTATGTCCAGTAACATCTAATAAAAATCTAACTCTACCCAAAAAATTCCATAGTCCTTAATATTGAAAAAAAGACAATAAGTACATCAAGTCCCAAGTGTAAGCATAGGGTCACAATACATTTTCTCCACATCCAGAAAAATGTTTACATTTTTCTAATCAGACATTGATTACAATTTGACCATAGTTTAATCAGAGAAGCATCAGTTTTTTGGACCACTCGATCAGACTTGTGCCCAGCCCAATAGAATATCATAGATACAATTGCCATTTATGAAAACCACGGATAGTACTTGTACGAAAAATCGGTTGTGTGCATGTGCCCTAATCTTAATTATTGATCCAGAGAAAGGCAAAATCCCCATGGTACTTAATCTCAAAATTCTAAATCTGAAAATGCAGAAAACATTGAGGTCACTGATAAAAAAAAGTAGATAAAGTAATTTAATGCCCTTCGGCATCATGTTGAGCCATGGCATCTTGATAGATAAACGACCTGTAGGTGCATTTCTAGATAGGTCCACCAGACTCTTCGCCACCATTATCTTGATATTATCAAGCAATCTGCTTGCTGGTCTTCCTCTTTTCCTTGTTCCTCCTATTTTTAGAACCATGATGCCCTTCTCCAGTGATTTCTCTCCATATAATGTGTCCAACATAGGCAAGTTGTAACTTGCTGTCCCTTGCTTCGAGTGACATGTCTGGCTTGATTTGTTCCAAAATTGATTTGTTTGTTCTCCTTGCCATCCATGGCATTGATAACATCCTTCTCCAGGATGACATTTCGATGGCATTGATTCTTCTTCTCTTTGTTATGGTACAGGTTTTGCCTCCGCATGTTGCCACAGAAAGCACCAAACTAAATGCGAACTATATATCTATGCTGCAAGTGAAATGTTCCTTGATTTGAAGACCTTCTTAGTGACTTCATTGTTGACTTACCCATAGCTATTATGCTGTTATGCTATCTGTATTACATTTACAAATATAGTTCTGCAAGAGTAGGAAAATACAGATTTCATGTACCAGTGGAAAGGAAACACTAAACTGTAGTTCTTCCTTCATGTCGGTCATTTCTGTTCACTTTCCTTCCCATAATGCTGAATGTTTCTGTATTGCATGCAAATGATAATAAACAAACTTGTAGCTCCTTTTTGTTTAAAGATGACCTTGAAATGCACCTGTTGTGCTTGCACCGGTGTTTCCTGGTGCAGAGTGGTCACAGATTCAACTGCCTCTGCTGACATCACATCAAGTGGTGGCTTATTTTCCCTATGCTCCATCAATGGAGCATTGCTGTTGATGTCATTCTGATTGATAACGTGCTCCCCAATTAGACAGTGGTTGCGAAGATCCAGCTGTCAAGCAGATTTGATACCTGAAATGCCGACAAACCAAAACGAAACTTAGAAGACCCACAGATAAGAAAATATGGTAACTTGTAATAAATGATATGGTCAGGAATATCACCACAAACTTTACAATATTGAAATTATTGTTCGCACATGCTGATCTGAGAGATTTAAAGATGTTTCTCCGTAAGGCAGCATTTTCTGTCATCCAACAATATTTTTATTGATTTGCCTAGTAAATAAACATGTCTTTAATAGTTAGGTTTCTTCATTCTCCTGTGTGACATATTTTGTAATATAAAGATAATCTGAATACACTATGTATTTCTTCTATCCGACTGGCCCATCTGGACACCTGAGAACTCTTCGGTGGGCCTTGCTGGGCCCCCAATTAGGATGGTTCACTCTTCAGAATGAAACGCGTTTGTCTCAGACATGTCTGTATATGGACGGGTGCAGATCTCCTATATTGAGTGCCTGTACTTAAGCAGTAAGAAGCTGTGCTCTTAGACAAGTGAATTAACCAGCACTATTGTATGGAATATTACTTTATGCTTAACTTAGTGCCAAAGGCTGTATTTAAGTTTTCCTGTGATGTTGTTTATGAGGACTGAAATAAGTCAGCCCGACTTTAAATAGAAATGGTTCCTATGATTCCTCAGATTGCTTCTAATTGAATTTTTACATTTTTTGTTAGAAGTGCAGGAATCGTTCCCAGGGAACACACGTGACTGCTACATAAGTGTTATATGTTGTGAGTGAAGCCGGATATAGGCCAGGGAGCAGAGTCAGACAGCATGGTGGACCTGATTAATCACCAAATTCAAGCCCAACAGCTATAGCAGCAGCAGCTGACACAACAGGAGACAAGTAAGCTGCTTATGCTACATCTCCAGAAGCAGCACCAGCAACAGCAGCAGATTGTGCCACGGCATCAGCTCTACTAGGTCAGCTGATAATTTTTCTATCCAGAAGGCAGTGAGGAGAGCCTTGCAGTAAATGATCCCATGTGACCACAAATATGCCTTTTTAATTATTTTTTTTAAAGTTTCATCAATAAAGAGAAACTGAATAGTTGGCCGAAGTTCTGGTGCCATACTTAATAATACCAATAAAGACATGACTCTGTCTGCCAAAATATGGAAAAATTGTAACTCTCAAAATGTGGTGATGCAAAAACTATTTCTTGCAATAAAAGTGTCTTTTAGTGTGACAGCAGCCAAACAAAAACCTAGTATGAATCTGGCATAGCTGTAATTGCACCGACCTGAAGAAAAAAGCCACCTAATCACTTATAACGCACAAGAAACGGTGTAAAAAGTAAATAATACCTATTCTTCACCCACTGTTCATTTTTTTCATTGGGCCTCCCAAAGATTGCATTAAGACTTGGCGCACATTTATCCTGCACTCTGCGTTGAGCGCTTACATCGGGATTTCCATGTAAATCTCTGAACTACATGATTCAAACGGAACTTCTGGCAGAAGATTCCCTATTATGAGGCAGATGGAGGCACTCTGGATGTTGTCTGACCTGTGATCCAGCGATGTACATCTTTCTAGGATTGCATAAAAGTGCTGTCAGCCACATTTTTGTGCACTTCTGAAAAGAATGATACCACTAAACACAGGTCATATGGAGTCCAGAGTAAGTCAGCTGCCTCATTAAAGTAAATGGATACCTCAGGGATTTCACCTGAATAACATCACTCAGAGACCCCAAAATAAGTGCTCAGCATAGAGCGCCAGATAAATGTGATTCCAAACTTTATGAAAAATGTTCCCAATAAAAGCTTCAGCACAGTCTACAAAAAAAGCAAATCCTCACTTACGTTTGTTATCTGTTAACGGAAATATCCCTATATTCCATGGGGTTTCCATGTTGCTCCTAGTACAAAGGCTCTGGAAAAGTGAAATGGCTCTTCACTCGCCAAAAGAAATTCAGCAAATACTGTGCTCCCAAATCCAAATGCCCCCTCCCTTCTGAGCCCCACAGTGTACTTAAATCACATATAGCATCCGCATTTGGTATTTCTGAAGCGATGAGAGCCCACCTTACGTAGCGGGTGCATGCCTCCAGAAGCGCGGCCGGGCATAACTTATTGGTGACTACAATGTACTGGTCACTACAGTGTAATGGTCACTACAGCAGCAGTTTGCAATTTTCACTTGGCAACATCCATTGCTGTTTGTTTCTTGGAAATACCCATGGAGTCAAAATCAGCACAATACCTGTAGATAAATTCACAAAGGGGTATAATTTCCAAAATGGGGTCACTTGAGTGTCAATATTGGTGTCAATTAGTGTTGAGCGATACCTTCCGATATTCAAAAGTATCGCTATCGGATTGGATCGGCCGATATCCCAAAAATATTGGATATCGCTGATACCAATACCCGATACCAATGCAAGTCAATGGGACACAAATATCGGAAGTGATCCTGGATGGTTCCCAGGGTCTGAAGGAGAGGAAACTCTCCTTCAGGCCCTGGGATCCATATTTATGTAAAAAATAAAGAATAAAACAAAAAAATATGGATATACTCACCCTCTGACGGACCCTGACTCTCAGCGGTGCTACCGGCAGCCTCCGTTCCTAAGAATGCAGTGAGTGTAGGACCTGCGATGACGTTGCGGTCACGCGACCGGTCACGCGACCAGTCTCAAGACCACGACGTCATCGCAGGTCCTACATGCATTCTTAGGAACGGAGGCTGCCGGTTGCACTGCTGAGGTCCAGGGTCCGTCAGAGGGGTGAGTATATCCATATTTTTTATTTTTATTCTTTATTTTTTACATGAATATTGATCCCAGGGTCTGAAGGAGAGTCCCCTCTCCTCCAGACCCTGGGAAACATGCGCACCGCACACACCGAAGATGATTGGGAACTTATAGGAGCTTCTGATTCCGATTTCAGATATCACAAAAATATCGGAACTCGGTATCGGAATTCCGATACAGCGAATATCGGCCAATACCCGATATTTGCAGTATCGGAATGCTCAACACTAGTGTCAATATTATCACTGCAACTCTAGGTGAATTCCTTGAGAGGTAAAGTTTGTAAAATGGGTTACTTATGGGGTGTTCTGCTGTTCTGGTATCTCATGGACTCTCCCAGTGGGTCATGGTACCTGCAAACCATAACAGTAAAATCTGGCACTCCTTGCTTTGTGAGCTTTGCACTGTGCCTGAAAAATATTTCCCGATTACACGTAGGGTATTGGTGGACTCAAGAAAAAATGGACCTCAGTTTGTTGTGAAAAAATTCCTATTAGCCCTTAGAAAAATTAAAAACTCGGCCCTAAAACAACATTTTGTGTGGAAAACGTGATTTTACTATTTTCACGGCTCAATGTTATAAACGTCTGTGAAGCAACTGGAGGGTCAAGGTGCTTACCATGCACCTAAATACATTCCTTGAGGGGTCTATTTTCCAAAATAGGGTCAATTGTGGGGGTTTCCATTGTTTAGGCACATCTTGGGCTTGCCAAATGAGACATGACATCCGCTAATGATTCCAGGATATTTTACATTCAAAATGTCAGTGTTCCTTTCCGAGCCCTGCCATGCGTCCAAACAGTAGTTTTCTTTCTCATATTGAGTATTGATGTACACAAGAGAAAATGCACTACAAATTGCATGGTGCAATTTCTCCTGTTACCCTTATGAAAATGCAATATTTTGTGCTAAAAACATTTGTGGGGAAAATTATATATTTTTTTATTTTTACGGCTTAACATTATAAACTTCTGTGAAGCACCTGTGGGTTCAAGGTGCTCAATGTACATCTAGATAAGTTCCTTAAGGGGTCTAGTTTCCAAAATGGTGTCACTTTTTGTGGGTTTCCACTGTCATGGCACACCAGTGGCTCTCCAAATGCGACATGGCATCTGCCAATTGTTCCAACAAAATTTGCATTCAAAAAGTCAAATGGCACTCCTTCCCTTCCAAACTCTGCCATGTGTTCAAACAATGGTTTTCTCCCTCATATGATGTATCGGCATGCTCAAATGTTGGGGTCCATTTTTTCCTGTTACCCTTGTCAAAATAAGAAAATGGATCTGAAGTCAATTTTGTGTGAATAAAAGTTAAATGTTTTTTTTTGTTTTCAAAAAATTCCTGTGAAGCACCTGAAGGGTTAATAAACTTCTTGAATGTGGTATTGAGCACCTTGAGGGGTGCATTTTTTTTAAAATGGTGTCAATTTTGTGTATCTTCTGACATATAGACCCCTTAAAGTGACTTCAAATGTGATGTGGTCCCTAAACAAAATGGGTTTGTAAATTTTGTTGGAAAAATGAAAAATCGCTGGTCATATTTTAACTCTTCTAACTTCATAACAAAAAAAATTGGTTCCAAAATCATGCTGATGTAAAGTGTACATTTGGGAAATGTTATTTATGAACTATTTTGTGTATCATATCTCTGTGATTTAAGGACATGAAAATTAAAAGTTTGACAATTGCAAAATTTCCAAATTACCACCAAATTTCTGTTTTTTCACAAGGAAATGTAAGTTATACTGAATAAATTTTACCTCTGCCATTAAGTACAATAGGTCATGAAAAAAAAAGCTCAGAATCACTTGGATCTGTTGAAACATTACAGAGTTATAACCTCATAAAGTGACAGTGATCAGAATTGCAAGAATTGGCCCCATCATTAATGTGCAAACCATCCTCGGATGTAAAATGGGTAAAATACTCACTGATCCAGTATTCCATGCTTTGTGGTACATTTCTGTTATATTTAACTCTCCAAAAAGTGTTAACTTTTTTCTATATTCAATTAGTCATCCATACAGTGTAATGTGCTTAATGGGTGAAAAAGATGTCAGAATTTTGTGAGAATCTCTTTAGAGTTATCGGAGGTTTATTGGATTCAGAGGAAGCTGACTCGATAGCAGACATGGCAGGAGCCTGTGATCTGGATCATGCCACTTTCTCAAAACTACCAAGTCTGAACCCAGGCCGCAACCTTCACTTCTGGGATTCTAAGGCCAGTTTACTGGTGGGTCACAACCTGGCTTCTCTGAACATCTCCATGGAGCCAGGTGACCGGTTGGTCTCAATTATGGCTTTCTCCAAATGTACCCATGGATTCACAATGGTTGATGTAGCAGATGTGTATTCTTTCAGCCGGGGCCTGGTCCTCTAAGCTGGCATCCTGTAGTATGTTAAATCTGTGTCCCTTGTGATAAAGCCACAATGTAATGGCTGCTGTCCTGTAGAGACTCTATGGATGCCAGGATATCTTGGCTGAATCTCTGGTTGTCTCTGTCTCTCTATACAGAGGCATATAATCTCTTTTCATAATTTACAAGTGTCCTTAATCCAGTATTTTACAAATAAAAGAAAAACAGATTTAATTGCATAGTTTCCCTCCTCTATTTTAAGAACAATGTGAAATTAGCATAGCAGCAAACATCACTAGTCATCAAGGTAAGAGCACAATATGTTATTTCAAATGTCAACTTACAAGTCAATATTACAGGCTTAGGGTACTGTCACACCGTGCAATTTTCGTCGCTACGACGGCACGATCCATGACGTCGCAGCGTCGTATGAGTATCGCTCCAGCGTCGTAGACTGCGGTCACACTTTGCAATCACGGTGCTGGAGCGATGCCGAGGTTCGCTGGTAACCAGGGTAAACATCAGGTTACTAAGCGCACGGCCGCGCTTAGTAACCCGATGTTTACCGTGGTTACCAGCGTAAAAGTAAAAAAAAACAAACCGTACATACTCACCATCTGATGTCTGTCAGGTCCCTTGCAGTCTGCTTCCCGCTCTGACTGAGTGCAGCCGTACAGTGAGAGCAGAGCGCAGCGGTGACGTCACCGCTGTGATCTGCTCTCACTTTCCGGCCGGCGCTCACTGTCAGAGCGGGAAGCAGACTGCAAGGGACCTGACAGACATCAGATGGTGAGTATGTACGGTTTTTTTTTTTTACTTTTACGCTGGTAACCACGGTAAACATCGGGTTACTAAGCGCGGCCCTGCGCTTAGTAACCCGATGTTTACCCTGGTTACCAGCGAACGCATCGCTGGATCGCTGTCACACACAACAATCCAGCGATGACAGCGGGAGATCCAGCGATGAAAGAAAGTTTCAAACGATCTGCTACGACGTACGATTCTCAGCAGGGTCCCTGATCGCTGCTGCGTGTCAGACACTGCGATATCGTAACGATATCGCTAGAACGTCACGAATCGTACCGTCGTAGCAATCAAAATTGCACTGTGTGACAGTACCCTTACACAAGCAAAAGTCTGTTTTCTTGGCCAACCAAAAAGAAACACAAAAATTAAAAAGTCAACACTTAGATAACAGTCTATTCTTTCTGGCTTGCTAAAAATAAACATCTAATTAATTAGATACAATGCTTTGGCTCAACAGAAGCGGACATCTGAAAAGGATTACTGTATTATCCACTTTATAATTTATTTTCTGGCTTTGTATCTTGTGCAAAGCCTTTATGAGTAGTGATGGGAGAATAGTTCAATGTTCTTTTCAGATTACGTTCGCCAAATATTCGCTGAACATAGCCGAACGTCACTGAAGTCAAAAGAAGGCAAAAGGAAACGCATACACAACACCTTAAAATGGGCTCAAAAGCTGCCAAACACATCAAATGAGGGGAAGACACCAAGAAAGTGGCCTAATTTCACCCACAGTACAAATTTTAGAATGACATGGCAGCAATCAGCCATGCATGAGGTATCTGAGCCTGGGCCAGCATTTATAGCTGTCAACTGAATGTCAAATTACGACGAATAGGGTGAGGGATCAGTGTAGGCCTGCTGTGCTGGGAGCCCTGATACCACATGCAACACCTCTACCTGCTTTCATGCTCAGCCACATCAGGCACAAACATCAGTGACACAAATGAAGTGGAGTCCTGCCGGTCTCAGAGGCCTACTGCTACATGCAACACACATGCAGGAGACTTAACAAGGAGACTACATATTTAAAAAAATTAGTGGCAGACACCAACAAAGTGGCATCAATTTCATTGCAATAGAAATAGTATAATAGGGACCAACATATGTTCCACAACAGCCAACTCAGCAGATGGACATTCAACCAGGAGTGTTCACATTTCCTAAAATTAGTGGCAGACAACAACAAATTGACACCAATTTCACCACCGTAGATATAGTATAATAGGGACCGACCCCTCTTACACTACAGCCAACCCAGCAGATGCTTATCCAACCAGGAGTGTTCACATTTCAAACAGTTACAGACACCATCAAAATGGCATCAATTTCACCAAAGTAGAAATAGTATAATAGGGACCTACACATCTTCCACTACAGCCAACCCAGCAGATAGACACCCAACCAGAGTGTTAATTAATTTGGCAGACAAAATCAAAGCGGCATCAATTTCATCACAGTAGAAATATTACAATAGGGACCGACTGGTCTTCCACTACACCCCCAATCCAGCAGATAGACACCAAACCAGCAGTGTTCACATTTCCAAAAATTTGTGGCAGACACCAACAAAGTGGCACCAATTTCACCACAGTATAAATAGTATAATGGGGAGCAACAACTTTTCCTAGACAACCAACCCAGCAGATGGAGAGACCCAATCAGGAGTGTTCATATTTTATACAATTATTGGCAGACACCACAAAATGACATCAATTTCACCACAGTAGAAATAGTAAAATAGGCACCGACACATCTTACAATAAAACCCAATGAAAGGGACTGAAGGAGAAATCAGCACAAATAGGGTCTTATCCGGTAGACACAATAAGATTATACACAGATTAAACAAACCTGGTAAATCCGTTGAAAAAACATGAAATGTAAACATCAGCTGCAGCAGATCCACAGGTCAGCCAGTGACCATTAGATATTAAGGAAAGGGATTTGTGAGGATGATTTCCATGCTGCTGGATGAACTGAGACATATATCCTGGTGTGATGAGTTTAAAAGGTAGTGTTTTTTTCAAAGTAGAAAATTACTTCTTCCTCAGGATTGACAAACATGTATGATACATGTGGTCACTCCTGAGGAAGAAGAAATGTTGTACTTCAAAACATGTCAAATAAGCCACTACCTTTTCAACTCATCACACCAAGATATACATCTCAGTTCATCTAGCAGTGCGGAAACCATCCACAAAAATCTCTTTCCTTGACTACAGAAAACCCAGGAGATGGACACGCAACCAGGAGTGTTCACATTTTCAAAAATTAATGGCAGACACCATCAAAATGTCATCAATTTCACAAGAGTAGAAAGTGTTATAAGTACCGCCACATCTTCCACTGCAGCCAACCCAGCAGATGGAGACCAACCATGACTGTTCAAATTTTACAAATTTGTGTTAACATCTGCAACAGTAACAGGAGGCACAGAAGCCACACTAAATGTATAACAGAGTGCAACTATGATTAATGCAGCACACTAAAAACTTTAGTATTGCCTAGTCTGTACAATCTGCGACTGCAGTGCTGAAGTCCTTGGAGATCCATGACTTCTTCATTTTTGATGAAAGCTAGGCATTCTACACTTCCAGGGGACAACCAGCTGCTTTTATTCATCAGAACACCACCAGCAGCGCTGAAGGCACATTCTGAGAGAATGCTGGCTGCCGGGCATGATAAAACCTCCAAGGCATGAGAGGCCAGCTTCGGCCACTCATCTTTTTTTGAAGACCAAAATGTGAAAGGGGTCCAAACTCTCCCTGATGGTATTGATATTCAATTCTAGATACTCCTTGACCATCCTCTATAATCATTCACCACTAGTGTTGAGCGATACCTCCCGATACTTGAAAGTATCGGTATCGGATAGTATCGGCCGATACCCGAAAAATATCGGATATCGCCGATACCGATACCTGATACCAATACAAGTCAATGGGACACAAGTATCGGAAGCTATCCTGGATGGTTCCCAGGGTCTGAAAGAGAGGAAACTCTTCTTCAGGCCCTGGGATCCATATTCATGTAAAAAATAAAGAATTAAAATAAAAAATATGGATATACTCACCCGTCCGGCGGCCCCTGGACCTTACCGATTGTAACCGGCAGCCTCCGTTCCTAAGAATGAGGAGTTTAGGACCCTCGATGACGTCGTGGCTTGTGATTTGTTGCGTGCCGCTCATGTGACCGCTCACGCGACCAATCACAAGCCGCAACGTCATCGCAGGTCCTAAACTCCTCCTTCTTAGGAACGGAGGCTGCCGGTTACAATCGGTAAGGTCCAGGGGCCGCCGGACGGGTGAGTATATCCATATTTTTTATTTTAATTCTTTATTTTTTACATGAATATGGATCCCAGGGCCTGAAGGAGAGTCTCCTCTCCTACAGACCCTGGGAACCATACACTGGGAACTTCCGATTCCGATTTCCGATACCACAAAAATATCGGAACTCTGTATCGGAATTCCGATACCGCAAGTATCGGCCGATACCCGATACTTGCGGTATCGGAAGGCTCAACACTATTCACCACATGTCAGACTTGGACTCTGTTGTGATGGTGCATGAGCTGGTCTAAAAAAATCAAAGGACTCATAGAAATTGCTTCTGCCACTTACACTACCTCTGCTGCTGCTAATGTTTTGGCATTAACGAATTGATGTGCTGGAGGTTGAAAGTCTAGAGCTGCGTTGCACACTGTGTGCCTCACTGCTGTCTTGGGGAAAAAAACTGTTTGAAGGTTGTGTAAAAGTGTGTTTTCATACATAAATTTGGTTATATAAAGCGGATCTCATAGAGTGGCTACTCAGTTGTCAGCACTATATTAATTCATAACTATACGGGGATCATGTTGCAGATAGTGCAGCAAGAAGGCAAGCATATGTCAGACTCTTCCATGAGGTCCAAGCTCATGCTGTCTTTGTGGCTGGTTAACACTGATGCTTGTTTCCTCCATCCCCTCCAGCCAACCACGAACAACAAAATTATCCTCTTTATCTCCTGAAAGTTGATGGCCCATCACCTCTTCCACCTCTATTTGTTCCTCAGATCTTGCACCTTCACTGTTATGACCCCAATGGCGAGGGTCTCAGAGGAACGTGGAAGTCTGCAGAATACAAAAATCTAGCTCATAGGGCAGTGGTAACTGGGTTGACCATATATCTACTCCTAACGCCAACACTAGCAGTAGCCGGGGATCATTCCTACGTTGATTCTAGATGACACGCGCCAGCCGGAGAATCTAGCTACCCCTAGTAGAGGAAAACAAAGACCTTTCTTGCCTCCAGAGAAGGGGACCCCAAAGCTGGATAGAAGCCCCCCACAAATAATAACGGTGAGGTAAGAGGAAATGACAAACACAGAAATGAACAAGGTTTAGCACAGAGAGGCCCGCTTACTGATAGCAGAATAAAGAAAGGTAACTTATATGGTCAACAAAAACCCTATCAAAATCCACACTGGAAATTCAAGAACCCCCGAACCGTCTAACGGTCCGGGGGGAGAACACCAGCCCCCTAGAGCTTACAGCAAAGGTCAGGATATAGATTAGGAACAAGCTGGACAAAAATACAAAACCAAAAACAAATAGCAAAAAGCAAAAGGCAGACTTAGCTGATATAACTGGAACCAGGATCAGTAGACAAGAGCACAGCAGACTAGCTCTGATAACTACGTTGCCAGGCATAGAACTGAAGGTCCAGGGAGCTTATATAGCAACACCCCTAACTAACGACCCAGGTGCGGATAAAAGGAATGACAGAAAAACCAGAGTCAAAAAACTAGTAACCACTAGAGGGAGCAAAAAGCAAATTCACAACAGTACCCCCCCCTTAGTGAGGGGTCACCGAACCCTCACCACGACCACCAGGGCGATCAGGATGAGCGGCATGAAAGGCACGAACTAAATCGGCCGCATGAACATCAGAGGCGACCACCCAGGAATTATCCTCCTGACCATAGCCCTTCCACTTGACCAGGTACTGAAGCCTCCGCCTGGAGAGGCGAGAATCCAAGATCTTCTCCACCACGTACTCCAACTCGCCCTCAACCAACACCGGAGCAGGAGGCTCAGCAGAAGGAACTACAGGCACAATGTACCGCCGCAACAAGGACCTATGAAATACATTGTGAATAGCAAACGACACAGGAAGATCCAGACGAAAAGATACAGGATTAAGGATTTCCAATATCTTGTAAGGCCCAATAAAACGAGGTTTAAACTTGGGAGAGGAGACCTTCAAAGGAACAAAGCGGGAAGAAAGCCATACCAAATCCCCAACGCGTAGTCGGGGACCCACACCGCGGCGGCGGTTGGCAAAGCGCTGAGCCCTCTCCTGTGACAACTTCAAGTTGTCCACCACATGATTCCAGATCCGCTGCAACCTATCCACCACAGAATCCACCCCAGGACAGTCAGAAGGCTCCACATGACCCGAAGAAAAGCGAGGATGGAAACCAGAGTTGCAGAAAAAAGGCGAAACCAAGGTGGCGGAACTAGCCCGATTATTAAGGGCAAACTCAGCCAACGGCAAGAATGTCACCCAATCGTCCTGATCAGCAGAGACAAAACACCTCAAATAAGCCTCCAAAGTCTGATTGGTTCGCTCCGTCTGTCCATTAGTCTGAGGATGGAAAGCAGACGAAAACGACAAATCAATGCCCATCCTACTACAAAAGGATCGCCAGAACCTGGAAACGAACTGGGATCCTCTGTCTGACACAATATTCTCAGGGATGCCGTGCAAACGAACCACGTTCTGGAAAAACACAGGAACCAGATCGGAAGAGGAAGGCAGCTTAGGCAAAGGAACCAAATGGACCATCTTGGAGAAGCGATCACATATCACCCAGATAACGGACATGCCCTGAGATAGCGGAAGATCAGAAATGAAATCCATGGAGATATGTGTCCAAGGTCTCTTCGGGACAGGCAAGGGCAAGAGCAAACCGCTGGCACGAGAACAGCAAGGCTTGGCTCGAGCACAAGTCCCACAGGACTGCACAAATGACCGCACATCCCTTGACAAGGAAGGCCACCAAAAGGACCTGGCCACCAGATCTCTGGTGCCAAAAATTCCCGGGTGACCTGCCAACACCGAGGAATGAACCTCGGAAATGACTCTGCTAGTCCACTTATCCGGGACAAACAGTCTGTTAGGTGGACAAGACTCAGGCCTATCAGCCTGAAATCTCTGCAACACACGTCGCAGATCCGGAGAAATAGCTGACAAGACAACTCCATCTTTAAGAATACCAACAGGATCAGCGACTTCAGGAGCATCAGGCACAAAGCTCCTAGAAAGAGCATCGGCCTTCACATTCTTTGAACCTGGTAAATACGAGACAACAAAATCAAAGCGGGAGAAAAACAATGACCAGCGGGCCTGTCTCGGATTAAGGCGTTTAGCAGACTCGAGATACATCAGATTTTTGTGATCAGTCAAGACCACCACACGATGCTTAGCACCCTCGAGCCAATGATGCCACTCCTCAAATGCCCATTTCATGGCCAACAACTCCCGATTGCCCACATCATAATTTCGCTCGGCAGGCGAAAACTTCCTAGAGAAAAAGGCACAAGGTTTCATAACAGAGCAACCAGGGCCTCTCTGCGACAAAACGGCCCCTGCTCCAATCTCTGAAGCATCCACCTCAACCTGAAAGGGAAGTGAGACATCGGGCTGGCACAAAACAGGTGCCGAAGTAAACCGGCGTTTCAACTCCTGGAAAGCCTCCACGGCAGCAGGAGCCCAGTTAGCTACATCGGAGCCCTTCTTGGTCATATCCGTCAAAGGTTTCACAATGCTAGAAAAATTAGCGATAAAACGACGGTAGAAGTTAGCGAAACCCAAGAACTTCTGAAGACTCTTAACTGACGAGGGCTGAGTCCAATCAAGAATAGCTCGGACCTTGACTGGGTCCATCTCCACAGCAGAAGGGGAAAAAATGAACCCCAAAAAGGGAACCTTCTGTACACCAAAGAGACATTTTGAGCCCTTGACAAATAACGAATTTTCACGCAAAATTTTAAAGACCAACCTGACCTGCTCCACATGCGAATCCCAATTCTCAGAAAAAACCAAAATATCATCCAGATAAACAATCAAAAATTTATCCAGATACTTCCGGAAAATGTCATGCATAAAGGACTGAAAAACTGAAGGCGCATTGGAGAGCCCAAAAGGCATCACCAAGTACTCAAAATGACCTTCGGGCGTATTGAATGCGGTTTTCCATTCATCACCTTGCTTAATGCGCACAAGGTTGTACGCACCACGAAGGTCTATCTTGGTGAACCACTTGGCACCTTTAATCCGGGCAAACAAGTCAGACAACAGCGGTAAAGGATACTGAAATTTGACAGTGATCTTATTTAAAAGCCGATAATCAATACAAGGCCTCAAAGATCCGTCCTTTTTTGCCACAAAAAAGAATCCCGCACCAAGAGGGGAAGAAGACGGACGAATATGTCCTTTCTCCAGAGACTCCTTGATATATGAACGCATAGCGGTATGTTCAGGTACCGACAGATTAAACAGTCTTCCCTTAGGAAATTTACTGCCTGGGATCAAATCTATAGCACAGTCACAGTCCCTATGAGGAGGCAGTGCACTGGACTCAGACTCACTGAAGACATCCTGATAATCAGACAAATACTCAGGAACTTCCGAAGGCGTAGAAGAAGCAATAGACACAGGCAAGGAATCCCCATGAATACCCCGACAGCCCCAACTTGAGACTGACATAGCCTTCCAGTCCAGGACTGGATTATGGGTCTGTAACCATGGCAGCCCTAAAACAACCAAATCATGCATTTTATGTAAAACCAGGAAACGTATCACCTCGCGGTGTTCAGGAGTCATGCACATGGTAACCTGTGTCCAATACTGCGGTTTATTTGCTGCCAATGGCGTAGCATCAATACCCCTAAGAGGAATAGGATTTACTAATGGTTCAAGAGTAAAACCACAGCGCTTAGCAAATGACAGATCCATAAGACTCAGGGCAGCACCTGAATCTACAAACGCCATGACAGGATAAGACGACAGTGAGCAAATCAAAGTTACAGACAGAATAAATTTAGGTTGCAAATTACCAACGGTGACAGGACTAACAACCTTAGCTATACGTTTAGAGCATGCTGAGATAACATGTGTAGAATCACCACAGTAGTAGCACAAGCCATTCCGGCGTCTATGAATTTTCCGCTCATTTCTAGTCAGGATTCTATCACATTGCATTAAATCAGGTGTCTGTTCAGACAACACCATGAGGGAATTTGCGGTTTTTCTATCACATTGCACCGAATTAGGTGTCTGTTCAGACAACACCATGAGGGAATTTGCGGTTTTACGTTCCCGCAACCGCCGGTCAATTTGAATAGCCAGTGCCATAGTATCATTCAGACCTGTGGGAATGGGAAAACCCACCATAACATTCTTAATGGCTTCAGAAAGGCCATTTCTAAAATTAGCGGCCAGTGCACACTCGTTCCAATGTGTCAGCACGGACCATTTCCGAAATTTTTGGCAATACACTTCAGCCTCGTCCTGCCCCTGAGACATAGCCAGCAAGGCCTTTTCTGCCTGAATCTCAAGATTGGGTTCCTCATAAAGTAAACCGAGCGCCAGAAAAAACGCATCAATATCAGCCAATGCCGGATCTCCTGGCGCCAGCGAAAAAGCCCAATCCTGAGGGTCGCCCCGTAAGAACGAAATAATAATTTTTACTTGCTGAGCAGAGTCTCCAGATGAACAGGGTCTCAGGGACAAAAACAAATTACAATTATTCATGAAATTCCTAAACTTAAACCTGTCTCCGGAAAACAGTTCAGGAATCGGTATTTTAGGTTCTGACCTAGGATTTCTGATAACATAGTCTTGTATGCCCTGCACACGAGTAGCCAGCTGGTCCACACTTGTAATCAAGGTCTGGACATTCATGTCTGCAGCAAGCATAGCCACTCTGAGGTAAAGGGGAAGAAGAAAAAAAAAAAAACTCAGAATCTTCTTTCTTATAATCCCTCTTCTGCAATGCATTAAACATTTAATACGGGCCTGGCAAACTGTTATGACCCCAATGGCGAGGGTCTCAGAGGAACGTGGAAGTCTGCAGAATACAAAAATCCAGCTCATAGGGCAGTGGTAACTGGGTTGACCATATATCTACTCCTAACGCCAACACTAGCAGTAGCCGGGGATCATTCCTACGTTGATTCTAGATGACACGCGCCAGCCGGAGAATCTAGCTACCCCTAGTAGAGGAAAACAAAGACCTTTCTTGCCTCCAGAGAAGGGGACCCCAAAGCTGGATAGAAGCCCCCCACAAATAATAACGGTGAGGTAAGAGGAAATGACAAACACAGAAATGAACAAGGTTTAGCACAGAGAGGCCCGCTTACTGATAGCAGAATAAAGAAAGGTAACTTATATGGTCAACAAAAACCCTATCAAAATCCACACTGGAAATTCAAGAACCCCCGAACCGTCTAACGGTCCGGGGGGAGAACACCAGCCCCCTAGAGCTTCCAGCAAAGGTCAGGATATAGATTAGGAACAAGCTGGACAAAAATACAAAACCAAAAACAAATAGCAAAAAGCAAAAGGCAGACTTAGCTGATATAACTGGAACCAGGATCAGTAGACAAGAGCACAGCAGACTAGCTCTGATAACTACGTTGCCAGGCATAGAACTGAAGGTCCAGGGAGCTTATATAGCAACACCCCTAACTAACGACCCAGGTGCGGATAAAAGGAATGACAGAAAAACCAGAGTCAAAAAACTAGTAACCACTAGAGGGAGCAAAAAGCAAATTCACAACACTTCACTATCAGTTTATCTGTTATTATCAGCCCCCTCGATTGCAGTAATCCACACTGCCTGATTGCAGTGAGCCATGGTTGTGCAGTACGGAGATGGTGATATGCTCTGCACTGTTGGGATGTGGGTCTCATTAAGGCAGAGGTTGAGGGCACAGGTAGAGGCCCTAGAGGAGGTGGAAGAGGCAGAGCAGTGGAGGAAGTGTTAAATATAGAAGTTTGTCCTGCAAGCCTTGGGGATTCCAAGACTTGTAGAGCAACAATTCTCCCACCTGCCCCCACAGCCTTCAGAGTCTCCCAGTGCTCAGTTAATGAGATTTAACACCCTTAGCCATGCTTACTCATCCAAGTGTCTGTGATGAATTGCACCCTGACAGACATAGTTTTAGTCAAGGAACTGTTGATGTTGTCTGTGACATGCTGGTGTAGCGCAGGCACAGCTTTATTACAGAAGTAATCGTGACTGTTCAATCGGCACTGGGGGACTGTGACCGCCAACAGCTTTCAGAAACCATCTGTGTCTACCAGATGAAAAGGCAGCATTTCTGTGGCCAACAGATTGGAGATGGTTGAGTTCAACCTCTTAGTTTGGTCATGTGTAGGAGGAAACAATCTTTTATATGACCACAACTGCGGGACCGTGGGCTGGCTGCAGTGCTGAGAAAGGGCAGAGTACGGTGAAGGTGGAGCTGTTATGTTGGATTGAGAAAGGTTTGGTATGCTCATTCTCTTACATTGGTCAAAAACAGCAGGTATGTCTGATTCTGTTAGATCTGATGGATTCTCACTGGAGCGGGTAAAGAACCTGAGGTTCTGTGGTCGGAGACCTGTGTCACATTACTTGGCATGGTAACAGAGGTGGAAGAAGAAGAAGCAGCAGATGAGATTGATGGGGTGGCTCATGGTTGTTGAGGTCCGCTGGTCTGAATTTTAGCATAATGTGATTCTCAAAGTAACACATGTTGATTGTGCATGTGAAGCTTCATACATGTAGTAGTCAAATTATTGCATTTTTTGCCTCTACTCAGTTATTTTTTTGCAAAGTTGGCAGATTACATGAGTTGGTCATCCTTTGTGGTGTCTAAAAAGGTCCAGGCTAGGCAACTCTTGCCTCCCAACAAGCTGCAGCCCGACGAACGCTGCTGGCCACAGCCACAATTGTGGCTGAGGATGCATTGCTCATCATGGTTTCTTCAGTATGTGTCTGCACCGTACAGCACAACATAACCTCATCTTCTTCCTCCACCTCAGATAACCTACTCAACTGCATGCCTCTGTGCTCACACCAACTGGGATCTACCAACTCATCATCATCCTCTGTGTAATCACATTCCTCGCCCCGAGAGTCATGATCTTCTTCTTCCTACCCTGACAGTACAGTACAGTCTGTGTGAGACTCAGGTATCTGAGTCTCATCAGGGATCACCACTCCACCAGGGGTTAATTTTTGGTGATGACGGTAAGTGTAGATGATTTCTTCTGCTTCACTTTGTGAAGCTTTTGAGTTCACCTCTGATGCCCATGGCACAAAATGTGTAAATAGCTCTACAGACTTACCCATCTGTAGTTCCCTACAGTCAGTTTGGTGGTTGGAGAGTTGTGATGTGGGGGGAAGCAAGGGTAATTGGGGTGTCACCTCTGTGGACTGAACTGGGTGTGATGTTGAGGTGTAAGAAAAGGAGGAGAGGCCACTTGAAGCTGTGCTTGCCATCCACCTGAGCACGTTCTCTTTCTGGGACTCATCAACAAGGCGTAACTCCGTACTTCTGTCAAAGAAAGGTAGTGGAGTAGCCCATCCAGTAACAGAAGTTGTCAGTTGGCTTTGTATTGGACGTTACGTTGTTGGTTCACTAGTGCTTTCACAAACATTACCACCTGCGGCATGTACACTTTGAACACAAAGCCTAATCCCTCTTCCACCAGGACCTCGCTTTTTCCAAGTCATGTTGCTCACATAGTGTGCTAGGAGCACACTATTAGCAACTAAAAATTAGAATTTTTACTCTGCACCAGCTCTGCACACAGCTGAATTATAGCGGCAGTAAATAGCAAGGTGAAATATGGCTTGCTGAATCGCGTTAGTCAGTCATCACTACTAAATGACAAGGTAGGATATGGCAGGCTTTATCATGTTTAGCAACCAAAAGAAAATTTGCTTTTTAATCTGCATGAGGTATGCAGATAGTTGTATTTCACCATTACACTAAATGACAAGGTGGTATACAGTGGGCAAAATAAGTATTTGATCCCTTGATGATTTTGTAAGTTTGCCCTCTGTCAAAGACATGACAAGTCTATAATTTTAAGGGTAGGTTAATTTTAACATTGAGAGATAGAATATAAAAAATATATTCCAGAAAATCACATTGAATAAATAACCGTATATAGTCGCGTATAAGCTGACCCGAGTATAAGCCGAGACCCCTAATTTTGCCACAGAAATTTGGGAAATCTTATTGACTCAAGTATAAGCCTAGGGTGGGAAATGCAACAGCTACTGGTAAATTTCAAAATTAAAAATAGATACAAATAAAAGTAAAATTAATAGAGACATCAGTAGGTTAAGTGTTTTTGAATATCCATATTGAAAAAGGAACCCCATATAATGCTCCATAAAGTACATGATGGTCCCTTAAGATGCTCCATATTAAAATATGCCCCATATAATGCTGCATAAAAGGTTAATGATGGCCCCATAAGATGCTCCATAGAATATTATGCTTCATATAATGTTGCACAAAGGTTGATGGCCCCATAAGATGCTCCGTAGAATATTATGCCCCATATAATGCTGCACAAAGGTTGATGACCCCATAAGATGCTCCATAGAATATTATGCCCCATATAATGCTGCACAAAGGTTGATGGCCACATAAGATGCTTCATAGAATATTTACCCCATATAATGCTGCACAAAGGTTGATGGCCCTATAAGATGCTCAATAGAGTAAAATAAATCTAAATAATTATTTTTTACATAAAATAGATTTTATTGTATAAAAGCGCCAAAACATAAAAAATGATATAAATGAGGTATCGCTGAAATCGTACTAACCCAAAGAATAAAACTGCTATATCAATTTTACCTAACGCGGAACGGTATAAATTACCCCCCAAAAGAAATTCATGAATTGTTAGTTTTTGTTCATTCTGCCTCACAAAATTGGAATAAAAAGCGATCAAAAAATGTCATGTGCCCAAAAATGGTACCAATAAATACGTCAACTCCTCCTGCAAAAAAACAAGTCCTCACATGACTCTGTGGACCAAAATATGGAAAAATTATAGCTCTCAAAATGTGGTGAAGAAAAACTATTTTTTGAAGTAAAAAGCGTTCTTTAGTATGTGACAGCTGCCAAACAAAAACCCGCTATAAAAACCCGCTAAAAATAGTAACTCAAACCCCCTTTTATCACCCCACTAGTTAGGGAAAAACAATAAAATTAAAAAAATTTATTTACAGTATTTCCATTTTCTCGTTAGGTTTAGTATTAGGGTTGGGGCTAAAGTTAGGGTTATGGTTGGGGCTAAATTTGGGGTTAGGGTTTGGATTACATTTATGGTTGGGATTAGGGTTGGAATTAGGGGTGTGTCAGGGTTAGTGGTGTGGTTAGGGTTGAGATTAGAGTTAGGAGTGTGTTCGGGTTAGGGATGTTGTTAGGGTAATGGTCAATTTCTCCTGTTACCCTTGGGAAAAAACATAACTAGGGGCTTAAAAAAATCATTTTTGTGAAAAAAAAATGATTTTTTATTTTCACAGTTCTGCTTTATAAACTTTAGTGAAACACTTGGGGGTTCAAAGTTCTCACAACATATCTAGATAAGTTCCTTGGGAGGTCTAATTTCAAATATGGGGTCACTTGGGGGGTTTCTACTGTTTAGGTACATCAGGGGCTCTGAAAATTCAACGTGATGCCCGTACACCATTCCATCAAAGTCTGCATTCCAAAATGGCGCTCCTTCCCTTCTGAGCTTTGCCATGCGACCAAACAGTGGTCCTCCCCACATATGGGGTATCAGCATACTCAGGACAAATTGTGCAATAACATTTGGGGTCCAATTTCTTTGGTTACCCTTGAGAAGATAAAAAATTGTGGGCAAAAAATCATTTTTGTGAAAAAAATATGATTTTTTTATTGTTACTGCTCTACATTATAAACGTTTGTGAAGCACTTGTGGGTTAAAAGTGCTTACCATACATCTAGATAAGTTCCTTAGGGGGTCTACTTTCTAAAATGTTGTCACTTGTGGGGGGTTTCCACCGTTTAGGCACATCAGGGGCTTTCCAATGCAACATGGCGTCCTATCTGAATTCCAGCCAATTTTGCATTGAAAAGTCAAATGGCGCTCCTTCCCTTCCGAGCTCTGCCATGCGCCCAAACAGTGGTTTACCCATACATATGGGATATCGGCACACTCAGGACAAAATTTACAACAACCTTTGTGGTCCAATTTCTCCTGTTACTCTTGGTAAAATAAAACAAATTGGATCTGAATAGCTTTTTTGTGAAAAAAAGTTAAATGTTCATTTTTTTTTAAACATTCCAAAAATTCCTGTGAAACACCTGAAAGGTAAATAAACTTCATAAATGTCGTTTTCAGCACCTTGAGGGGTGCAGTTATTAGAATGGTGCAACTTTTTGGTATTTTCTATCATATAGACCCCTCAAAGTGACTTCAAATGTGATGTAGTCCCTAAAAAAAAATGGTGTTGTAAAAATGAGAAATCGCTGGTCAAATTTAAACCCTTATAACTTCCTAACAAAAAAAAATTTGGTTCCAAAATTGTGCTGATGTAAAGTAGACATGTGGGAAAAGTTACTTATTAAGTATTTTGGGTAACATACAGCACAGACCAAAAGTTTGGACATACCTTCTCATTTAAAGATTTTTCTGTATTTTCATGACTAATGACTATAAAAATTGTAAATTCACACTGAAAGCATCAAAACTATGAATTAACACATGTGGAATTATATACTTAACAAAAAAGTGTAAAACAACTGAAAATATGTCTTATATTCTAGGTTCTTCAAAGTAGCCACCTTTTGCTTTGATGACTGCTTTGCACACTCTTGGCATTCTCTTGATGAGCTACAAGAGGTAGTCACCTGAAATGGTTTTCACTTCACAGGTGTGCCCTGTCAGGTTTAATAAGTGTTTTTTTTTGCCTTATAAATGGGGTTGGGACGATCAGTTGTGTTGTGCAGAAGTCTGGTGGATACACAGCTGATACTCCTACTGAATAGACTGTTAGAATTTGTATTATGGCAAGAAAAAAGCAGCTAAGTAAAGAAAAACAAGTGGCCATCATTACTTTAAGAAATGAAGGTCAGTCAGTCCGAAAAATTGGGAAAACTTTGAAAGTGTCCCCAAGTGCAGTTGCAAAAACCAACAAGCGCTACAAAGTAACTGGCTCACATGAGGACCGCCCCAGGAAAGGAAGTCCAAGAGTCACCTCTGCTTCTGAGGATGTTTATCCGAGTCCCCAGCCTAAGAAATCGCAGGTTAACAGCAGCTCAGATTAGAGACCAGGTCAATGCCACACAGAGTTCTAGCAGCAGACACATCTCTACAACAACTGTTAAAAGGAGACTTTGTGCAGCAGGCCTTCATGGTAAAATGGCTGCTAGGAAACCACTGCTAAGGACAGGTAACAAGAAGAAGAGACTTGTTTGGGATAAAGAACACAAGGAATGAACATTAGACCAGTGGAAATATGTGCTTTGGTCTGATGAGTCCAAATTTGAGATCTTTGGTTCCAACCACCGTGTCTTTGTGCGACGCAGAAAAGGTGAATGGATGAACCCTACATGCCGGGTTCCCACTGTGAAGCATGGAGGAGGAGGTGTGATGGTGTGGGGGTGCTTTGCTGGTGACACTGTTGGGGATTTATTCAAAATTGAAGACATACTGAACCAGCATGGCTACCACAGCATCTTGCAGCAGCATGCTATTCCATCCGGTTTGCGTTTAGTTGGACCATCATTTTTTTTCAACAGGACAATGACCCCAAATACATCACAAGGCTGTGTAAGGGCTATTTGACCAAGAAGGAGAGTGATGGGGTGGTCACCAGACCTGAACCCAATCAAGATGGTTTGGGGTGAGCTGGACTGCAGAGTGAAGGCAAAAGGGCAAACAAGTGCTAAGCATCTCTGGGAACTCCTTCAAGATTGTTGGAAGACCATTTCCGGTGACTACTTCTTGAAGCTCATCAAGAGAATGCCAAGAGTGTGCAAAGCAGTCATCAAAGCAAAAGGTGGCTACTTTGAAGAACCTAGAATCTAAGACATATTTTCAGTTGCTTCACACTTTTTTGTTAAGTATATAATTCCACATGTGTTAATTCATAGTTTTGATGCCTTCAGTGTGAATTTACTATTTTCATAGCCATGAAAATACAGAAAAATCTTTAAATGAGAAGGTATGTCCAAACTTTTGGTCTGTACTGTATCTCTTTGATTTAAGGGCATGAAAATTCAAAGTTGGAAAATTGCAAAATTTTCGCCAAATTTCCATTTATTTCACAAATAAACGAAAGTAATATCAAATAAATTTTACCACTGTCATGAAGTAAAATGTGTCACGAGAAAACAGTGTCAGAATCACTGGGATCCATTGACGTGTTCCAGAGTTATAACCTCATAAAGGGACAGTGGTCAGAATTGTAAAAATTGGCCCTGTCATTAAAGCACAAACCACCCTTGGGGTAAAGGGGTTAAAGTAATGAATATGCGAACCACCTATTGGAGTGGAGTCGTGTCCATTTTCATTACTTTAATGAGCGGTACCACGTGACCGCTGAACACAGGAAGAGCTGCGGGTGCCGGAGACCATCGGAGAAGCAGAGACCGCGTCGGGAGCAGGTGAGTATGATGTGACAGATAGTAATCTCTTTTAGTAATCTATTTATATAGCGCCAACATATTCTGCAGCGCTTTACAGTTTTTCACACATTATCATCACTGTCCCCGATGGGGCTCACAATCTAAATAACAGATGCACCTCCCCCTCCCCCGCCGAACCCTAGGACAATGACTTGAGTATAAGCCAAGAGGGGCACTTTTAGCCTAAAAAAATGGGCTGAATATCTTGGCTTATACTCTAGTATATACAGTATATAAATTTATATACAGTATACATGTGTGTGTGTTTTGAAGAATATTTCATTTGAAAACAATGTGTAAATGACATTGAGAATGGCTCTATGTAAAAGCTCATGTCAAAATCGCTTTGCAATCAGATAGCAATCGCACTGCATTCAGATGTAAATTGGATGCTAGTTGTGAGAAATCGGATTTTCCTTGCATGACACTCTGATAACAATCACATTACATTTGTGTGACTCTTGGCAGGGAG
The DNA here is from genome assembly GCF_051348905.1 of Ranitomeya variabilis. Taxonomy (NCBI): domain Eukaryota; kingdom Metazoa; phylum Chordata; class Amphibia; order Anura; family Dendrobatidae; genus Ranitomeya; species Ranitomeya variabilis. The sequence continues at coordinate 47,083,330 of NC_135234.1, forward strand.
ACTGGGACCGATTTTCCATGCGGTAAGTGAGACGCTGGTCTTACACACATAATTACAATGTGGGATATGGCAGCCTGTTTCACATTAAGCAACAGAATGTTTTTCTTAATCTACATGAGCTATGCAGACAGTTGAATTTCACTGCCACTAAATAATAAAGTGAGATATGTCAATCCAGTTTACGCTCTTTACACTCTACTGAAACTGCCCTCACTAAAGTCTCTAATGATCCACTAACAGCTAAATCTAATGGTCACTACTCCATGCTAATTCTCCTGGATCTCTCTGCAGCATTCGACACTGTGTATCATCAGCTCCTCCTCACTATGCTCCGCTCCATTGGCCTCAAGGACACCTTTCTCTCCTGGTTCTCCTCCTCATCTCTAAGACACTCTGTATATTTTGCTGACTCTTCCTCCTCTCATCTTCCTCTTACTGTTGGGATTCCTCATGGATCAGTCCTAAGCCCCCTTCTCTTCTCTTTGTATACTGCCCCTATTGGACAAGCAATCAGTAGATTTGTTTTCCAGGACAATCTCTATGCTGATGACACATTATTATTATTATTATTATTATTATTATTATACATTTTTATAGCGCCATTTATTCCATGGTGGGTTACACGTAAATACGGGGCAAATATAGACAAATTCATTAAACATGAGCAAAAACAAGGCACACAGGTACATAAGGAGGGAGGACCCTGCCCGCGAGGGCTCACAGTCTGCAGGGGATGGGTGAGGATACACTAGGAGAAGGTAGATACACTAGGAGAGGGTAGATTATACACTTCCTCTCCTGACATCACGCCTGCCTTTCTAGAAAACACCAGAGATTGTCTTACCGCTGTCTCGAACATCATGGTTACTTCATTTCCTTTCTGCTGACATCCCCACTATCATCATGGGTGACTTCAACATTCTCATTGACACTTCCACCTCAGCTGCCTCTAAACTTTTATCACTGACTGCCTCCTTTGGCCTCACTTAATGGTCCTCTCCTAGTGTGCATCCCCCACTCCACAAACTCACTCACCCTCGCAGAATTCTCAAAGACCTCAATTTACACTCACTCTCTGAGTCCCTTCTCCCTCTTACAGACATAGCTTCCTTCAACTAGGTGCTGCTGGAGAAAATAGTGCAAATAGGGTCTTATCCAAAATACAATTGGTTTAAAACAATCAAACTACACTCACCAGATGGAGCTATATATTAAGCTTATAGGAGATATTCGCTGCAGCAGATCCACAGGTCCAGTAACAGCCAGCAGATAAATGTCATATGTGGTATTTCCTGATGAAGACGGTTCAGTGTATAACCAAACCAAAATCATGGTTATTTCACAAAATATTGATTTCTGAACTCTTCCTAAGTTAAAACATTAGTATTGTTGTTTCTAAATGATTATGAACTTGTTTTCTTTGGGTTATTTGTGGTCTGAAAGCACTGGTGTTTTTTTCTTTCGACTATTTCTCCTTTTCAGAAAAAAAAAACTAAATTTTTTGCTTGGAAATTCAGAGACATGTTGTCAGAAGTTTATGGACTAAATAAACAATTTACATTTTACTCAAAAATATACCTATAAATAGAAAAATCAGACAATCTGAACATTTTGCCGTGGTCTCTTAATTTTTGCCAGAGCTGTATGTGTTTATTGTTATGCTGTAATGTCTGTACAAGTCTCCTGTAAAATGTAAAGTGCTGCGGAATATGTTGGCAATGTAGAAATAAAATTATTATTATTATTATTATTATTATTATTATTATTTCATGCTGAATCACGGTAGCAGCTGCCAAACAAAATTTCATGGCCAACAGCTCAAATCACAGAGCAATGTCACCACACCACTAAATGACAAGGTGCAATATGCCTTGCTGCATCACATTTAGCAAGTGAAAAAATAAGATTTAGAAAGGTCTACTCATGTATGGCGCACTATAGAAGCAGTGCACAACACACTTCTGTGAAATGCACCCTGCTGTCTTTGCCTGTGGACTTCAGAAATGGCACAAAAAAAAAATCTGCTGGAAGGTGAATTTCACAGCCACATAGGACACTAGCTATCTAAAGTATCTGAGAAACAACAGCCTAGCTAACTAGTAAAAATCTATGATTAAACAGTCCCAGCATCAGGAGCAGCCTTTCTGCGCTGTTACATTGTAAAAATGTCGCTAAAACAAGATGTCCGCTCATTATATGAACAGGGAAATGTGATTTCCGCAGCCAATAACACAAACTTTGTGTCAGGACATTGTGGATGATTCCTGTGCCCTGATTAGCTAGCTGCAAAGTGCATGCATAAAGTTAGAAGAAAAAAAAATTTACAAGCAAGCCGCTCTTCTGAGCTCTGTCAACCCCCTACCCTCATCAAACACTTGACCCACGCTCATCCTACACCACCATTATCATAGCCAAAGTGCTCAAAATACTTTAGTGACAATGCAAATATTTTCCCGCACTTTTTACCGAATGATTTCGATTTTATAAAATTTTGCTTGCCGATTTTATGTTTGGCGATCGTTTTTAGAAGAAATTTGCTTATCACTATTTATAAGTTTAGGAATACAGCAAATACAGTTTAAAAATATTTTAATCTAGCCCTCCTATTGTTGACTTTCAGGGGTCTATCGATGGCCAACCTTATAATTTTTTCCTAGCTTTGCACATTCAGAAAAGCCTTTATGAGTGTAGAAACATATAAATCTTTAGTGCATCTTTGCTGTGTGCTTTTGCATTTTTTCCAATGTATTTTTTATTAATAATTTGTGATGTAGTTATACGATGTATTTTTACTGTGTTACTGTGGAAAACCTCTAAAAAAAGCATCGAAAGCTATAGCAAAAATCAACATTTTTCCAACAATTTACATATCGAAAATGCCACAAAGAATTTACACTTTTCCCCAAATATGTAAAAAAAGTCAAAAAAAACAGAAAGACCCCAATTCAACAAAACAAGCGTTTTTCACGTTGCTCTTGATGAGAAATGTGGTGGACTGCAAGGCACCTTATTCATTGGTGTTCTTAATGAATCTGGCAAGACGGAAAGTGGCATATGCCTTCATGTGGGCCTTCTCAGTTGCCAAAGATCTTTGTCCAGTAAGGAATGCCATCACTTGTCATGAATTTGACGAGAGGGTGTCAGCATGTCCTGTCCTATCCCAACCCCTGCACTTAATATTGTGCAAAAATTGCTCAAACTTTTAAAAAGGTTTTATGCCAGAATTCTGATATATGTACTTTGAAGATTCAAGGTCGATGTGCAAACTGTATGTGGGCTGCTATTTTTGTTTTTAAGAGATTATTAAATGAATGAGAAGCTTGTTGCAAGTGGATTTGAAGAACTTTTTAAGGGAATTTTTTTATGGGAGTCAATAATTTGATAAAAAAAAACAGTTACATACTTTAAAGAGCAGATTTATGTATCATAAAAAATATACTATGAATAAACCAGAGCAAGTCTATACTGACAATTATACCAAGTGGGCGAGTATCGAGCCAGCAGTAACAATGAAGTGTCTATTGCATTATATGCTGCCCACAGGTACCATCCTCTGTGTGTTAGAAAATAATGCAAACATGGCCCCAGCAATTAAACAGCAATTGTTTGACACTGCAATATACAATGAAGCAGCCACTGAAACATAATGCCACTCAGAAGTGAATTGGATTAAAGTGGATTTATGCTAGTTTATAGAAATACTAGACTGTGGCCCGATTCTAATGCATCGGGTATTCTAGAATATGCATGTCCCCGTAGTATATGGACAATGATGATTCCAGAATTTGCGGCAGACTGTGCCCGTCGCTGATTGGTCGAGGAAACCTTTATGACATCATCGTTACCATGGCAACCATTATGACATATACGTCGATACTGTGCCCGTCGCTGATTGGTCGAGGCGAATTCGCGGCAGACTGTGCCCATCGCTGATTGGTCGAGGCAACCTTTATGACATCAACGTCGCCATGCTGTGCCCGTCACTGATTGGTCGAGGCCTGGCGGCCTCGACCAATCAGAGACGCGGGATTTCTAGGACAGAAAGACAGACAGACAGACAGACAGAAAACCCTTAGACAATTATATATATAGATTTCCACAGAAAGGTACAAAACATACCGTAAGGGCTTATAACGGAAAAATAAGCATGTAATTCTGCAAAATTGTAACTCATAGTTTCACAAAGATCAGACACCAAATTAAACTTGGTGTAACATTTATGGTTAGAGTTAAGTAGAGCAACAAAAGAAACTGTAAAGAGTAGCACGAGTTGCATGGATGAATTGTTCTTATGCTTATGACGTTATGACAGTATTAAAATGTTTGGGACTAAACAGGCTGCCGTAATTCACCTGTAGGATTACAAATAATCAAGGTTATAACTGGCCAACAAATAGAAGAAAAATAAAGCACTTGGGCCCCAATTTATCAAGACCAGCATGAACAACTCTGGTCTGGATGAGAGATCATGTGAGAGTCAGAAGCTCCTGATTCATTAGAAGTCTCTTAATACATTGGATGCATGTGAAAAGTGGTGCACCCCTCCATGCCCCTCCCCATAAATCTTACTCCAGTCGGTGACTGAAGTAAGATGTTTGGCAGAAGGTACATCACAGCTCATCATGAAATAGATGGGCTATGGCATCACACCCACAATCTGCCTATGTCCCACCCCAGACTCGGCCCATTTTGTCAAAACTGGTGTTAAAAAATATCAAAAAGTTGCAACATTTTTGTGTAATAAAATTGCCATTTTTCAAGCAATATAAATCAGAATTTTCGTGTAATTGCTTTAATGAATGTAGGCAATGTTGCCAGAAAAAAATAATAATTTTCAAATTTTCAATAAGGGTCTAATTTTTTTTTATTGCAAATTCTATTTAAAGTGATCCTCTTTTAGGAAGACGCCCATTTTACACAAAAGAGTGTACTTTTTCCAAGCTCTACCATTCTAGAGATGTGGAAGGCTATATCGACACGTCTATCCCCTCTCTTCCGATAAGAACTACATATTTGGCTTTGTCCCAGCGTCTCACTTTAAAAATGGATTTGGTAACAATACTGTTATCCTACGATAATGTGAGTCATATTTCATTCCGCAATCTATCACACAATCACAGTCCTTAATAAAGTTATAAAGCAATGCTTTATGTGGGATATAAAAGAGTTTGAAAGCACTAATAATTTTACACTGTACAAATATAAACGCATCATAATTACAGATTTACGACTAACGCTAGGGATCATGTTTCCGAGTCTACAAGTAAAATGTTAATTGAGTCATATATTTTTGATATCTATGGCCCCTAAGGACAACCTTTTCATAATAAATAGTTTGAGAAAGCAGAAAGATATAAGAATGTAGATGTGTTAATTTAGTGGTTTTCAAGAATTTATTGTACTGTAATAGCTAAAGTGTAAAAGTGTTAAACAGAGGAGCAAAGGGGAAAAGAATAAAGACAAAGGGGTTGTATATAATAACTGATCACTTTTTATGTCCAAAAACATCAATGTGTGGAAAGTGTTTAAATAACGCGAAATGGTCCTTGTACTTAGACAATTTGATCTCATTTGCTAGAAAACGTCATAAATTCACAACCTGCTTATTAATTTATTTAAAAATTATGCTGCCTTATCACATCCCTCCATTAAAAAAATCATCATTTAAAAAGTGCTAGCCACTAGGTCTTCATTTCTAACTTGGTGCTCCCTGCCGGTCTCTAGCAGCAAGGATGTGGAAGCGGATTACAGAAATAAAGAGTGGGTCTATACCCCGATGCGTTTCCCCCCGTTGTCAATCCAAAGGGGTTCATCAGGGGTATGTCAGCAGTAAGCAACAGGCAGCTTGTGAATGAGAAAGCACTGTATGCACTTCAGACAGCAGTGGATCCTTATATTGTATCCTTTGGAATGCACGCCGCGACACTGGAAGTAATGACATGGGGGAAACGTATCGGTATGGGGCACCAGTCCCAGAGATAAGTTAATCTTATCATGAGTACTCACCTATGTGCTTCTTGCTATGTCTGTGACCACTGTGTTGCTGGGATAAAAACCTGGTCAATTTCTTTTTGCTCAATTTGTATAAATGCTATAACCCGATGGTCATATTGCAATTGGCACCAGAAAATTCTTCTTTTTATTGTTTAATGGGATGTACAGTATATATGGTTTGTGTCCCATCAGCAATCTGTGTATTATTGAAGTGACATTGCTTGCTTGTTGGACCTATGTGTCTACCAGTGGGCCTAATATTTCAGTTTCACCAGGCATTTTGTGGTCTCTTTTGCTGATCTGGTCTATTTATACCAACATACAAATTGTGGGTATCTAATAGGCTAATAAATTCAATATAGTAGGGTGTACTTGTCTAGTTACATACTAGATAATGTATTGACTTAAGATATCTGTATGTCCACTATATATGTTTTGGATTGTTGCTTTCAATTTTCAGTATATTAACATGAGACAACTACATTCTCTTCGTTATAACAACTGATGGGTTTGATTATTTAACTATTTTTTGATCAGTGTTATATTATACTCTCTTTAATATCACCTGAGAATATATCTATAGAGCCTCTTTTTACATTTATATAGCTCCGTCTTTGGAACTATGACACATTAATATATGTGGGCTTATTAAGCCATATTAGGATTATATATGGATCAAGCTTTAGTGTACTAACAGCACTTTATATTTTAGGTGCATGGTGATTGGTGGTGGCTTTTGATAGGGACTCCTCTTGAGGGTCTTGAGGGTCAGTTGACGTGGAGCGGGGGCGCCATATTGCTCCCAGGGTGCCAACCTCCGCTGCCAGGAAGGGACGGTAATAGGGTAAGGCACATTCTATTCTCCCTAGTCCATTCCTATGTCTATTTATTAATTTGTGGTCTATTAATTGACACTAATATTTGTGTCTATTCTATTTTGGTGTCCAACAATTTTTACACCATTATATCAGTATTATTTTTCTATGTCACTGACATCTATATCATAGACCCTCAACTTTCAATATTTTAGGAAAGAATTTTGTTTTTTTTGCTGTTTTGTACTTTTAATCAACAATATTAAAAGGTATTTTTAGGGCTCTTTGTTTTTCTTTAATATATCTATTTTTCAATCATCACCTGTCTCCCTCTTTTAAGTTTTGCTTGTTAAATTATCATGTCTATAAGCATCATGGATTGATAATAGAAAGAATTGGAGTCCGGCTCAACAAGACTGGATTTTCGTTTTCTTTTTCAAAAGAAATTATAGTATATACAAAAGAAAATATACATGGTCGGCATGACCCAGTCAATGCATTTCAACTGCACTAAGCAGTCTTACTCATGAGTCATGACAAAAAAAGAAAATCTAGTCCTGTTGAGCTGGACTCCAATTTTTCTATTATCCTTGATGTGAGGCCGGTGTCTGAGCCCCAGGTGGATGAGCGTAGAGCAACTGGGTGAGCTGGAATTAAGTTTTTATCATGGATTGATCCAACTCAGGTCTCTATTTTGGCTAGTGATTGACTAACATCATCATTTTCCATGCATGGTATGCTGTTATGATCCTAGTGGTAGAGGATCTCAGAAGTTCCAGCTAAGTCCGCAAACACAAAAACCAGCTCATAGGAAGGTGGTAACTTGGCTGACCGTATATCTAATCCTAGCACAACAACTAGAAGTAGCCGGGGAACGTACCTACGTTGATTCTAGACGTCTCGCACCAGCCGGAGAACTAACTAACCCTTTCAGAGAAAATAAGACCTCACTTGCCTCAAGAGAAAGGACCCCAAAGTTATAATACAAGCCCCCAACAAATAATAACGGTGAGGTAAGAAGAAAAGACAAACGTAAGAATGAACTAGATTTAGCAAAGAGAGGCCCACTAATTAATAGCAGAAAATAGGAAGGAGACTTATACGGTCAGCAAAAACCCTACAAAAATATCCACGCTGAAAATCCAAGAACCCCCTAGAGCTTCCAGCAAAAATCAGGAATCACATTATGAACAAGCTGGATCAAAATAGAAGCAAAGCGAATAAACAAAAATAAGAAAGCAGGACTTAGCTTATATTGCAAAGAACAGGAGACCAGGAGTCAGGAGCAAACAGACATAGACTGACTACATCGATTCCAGGCACTAGACTGAGTTTCCAGGAAGTCTAAATAGGAACACCCAAGGCCTAACGAACCAGGTGGGTACCAACCTGGAGAAAGATGATCCAAGTGTAATACCGCTAGTGACCACAAGAGGGAGCCAAGAAATATAGTTCACAACAGTATACCATATATTGACATTAATAAAGAACAAACACTTTGGAGATACTGGCAAATGTCCCCATTTTGTTCATTCAATCCTGGATGGAAAACATCACTGATGGACTATTACATGTGTGACACTTGGCTAGTGCCCTCTGGTACAACTTTTCTGTCTGTGTTATAAATAATGTCTGTTAGGCAAACACAAGAAAACATTAGGGTAAGACCATAAGTTTGACTTGCCAAGTAGCTGAAGTCCTCACACCTTCAGTGCATCTCCAGCCTCATTGTGTGGTTTCATGCTTACTACAGGAGTTGTGGGGAATTTGAAGGGATAAAATAAAGGGGACATCTAGTAACTAAGAGTTAGTCATCTTCTTAGCTACTATGGATAGTTATATATCTTATTTATCAATATGCATTATCAATCTTAAATGCGTTATAAGAGTTTCACCCCATTTTGTGCCATTCCAAAAGTAGTTAAAAAAACACTTAATCTGTAACAATTTTTACAGCTGTAATAAGATAAAAGAAGCACTATGATCAAAGTTTTCATCCTCTTAATATATTGCAATCATCATATTATAAAGCACTGTGTACTTAAAATTGTTTGTTTACCTTCTCTTCCCAGTTAATTCTTCTCTTTTTCCATTAGCTCTATATTAAGAACAGACTAACTGGATCCTTGTAAGTTCTATGCAGAAACAGTCTCCTTTCCCTGCATGAGTCAGCACTAGAACAATAATTCTACATCACTGCAAAGTCCCTGCCATCCCTGGCATTTGCCACAGAACACCAGGATTGGCAAATTCACCACTGGTGCCCTGACTACCATTAGGAACCGAGATGAGATCTTTAGACCCCGTGTGAGACCATATGCTGGGGCGGTTGGTCTTGGGTTCTTCCTAATGCAGGACAATGCCAGACCTCATATGGCTGGAGTGTGTCAGCAGTTCCAGCAAGATGAAGGCATTGAAGCTATGGACTGGTCCGCCCGTTCCCCAGACCTGAATCCAATTAAACACATCTGAGACATCATGTCTCGCACCATCCACCAACGTCACTTTGCACCATAGACTGTCCAGGAGTTGGCGGATGCTTTAGTCCAGGTCTGGAAGGAGATCCCTCAGGAGACCATCGGCCGCCTGATCAGGAGCATGCCCAGGCATTGTAGGGAGGTCATACAGGCACATGGAGGCTACACACACACTACTGAGCATCATTTCCTAGTCTTGGAGCATTTCCACAAAGTTGGATCAGCCTGTAACTTCATTTTCCACTTTGATTTTGAGCATAATTCCAACTCCAGACCTCCGTGGGATATTAGTTGTGATTTGCGTTGATAATTTTTAGGTTTTATCGTTCTCAGCGCATTCCAATATATAATGAATAAAGATTTACAACTAAAATATTTCATTCAGTGATATCCAGGATGTGGGATTTTAGTGTTCCCTTTATTTTTTTGAGCAGTATATGATGAGTGCAATATATTAAGATGATAAAAACTTAGAGGGGAGGAGTGCATCTTTAAAAATAAATGTATAAACCCTATATTGTCATATCCTTTGATTGACATTTGCAAATCCATTTGAAATAACAAAGCCCTGAATTTTTATTTTATAATTTATGCCTTAAAATTTGAAGCACATCCAATGTTGTAGAATAGCAAGTCTGCCAATTCTTATGTGTTAAATCCAAGCCAATACCCATTAAATCAAAACAAAGTTAAACAACTTTACAAAAGGCAGAAATAGCTTTTTAAGGATTCACAAGGGGACTTTTGGTCTCTTTCCTGTAAGCAGCTATCATGACAAGATTGATGCTTAGTGGCATAGTAACATTTCACAAGGCAGCTGTCTGCTCAATAATAATAGGAGAGAGTTATCTATCTTCATTGTGTTCCATTAACATGCACCTCGAATCTATCACAAATAATGTCTCCAACTCTACTTTATGACTTCATATCACTGTCAGTTAAATATTCTTAAATATTTTGGCTCATATGGTCTACGTGATATCTTTTAATTTCAGAGAATTTTATGCTCTGAACCGGATGGAGGAACACATTGAGGTGGTTGTAAGCCAGATTTTTATCTTCATTGAAAATGTTACTGTGAAACGTAGTTTATGTACCTTCACAGCTGTCAAACCACGATTTACACAATGCAGGCATTTTAAATATATATCTATGAGTGGAAAGGAATCTGAAGCAGTCAGAAATCAAATTTAGAAATGTTAGAAATGTTCTAACATCTGTTCCAATAACTTTGTGATGATGATTCGCTGTGGCTGGTATTTGTGTCAATCAGGTTTACAGTTTGTGTTCTTGAAAAGAATATATAAATAGAAGATGATTTTCAGAATTTAGCAGATTTGGGAAACACTGCAGGCTAATTAAATTAATTTCACAAACTTGAATTTCAGTTCAACATATGTTGCCACAGTCTGTGATGCTTGTTGAGTAACTTATTTTAATAGTGTGTGAAAGGTTGTCCCAGACTGTAGAATAAATACTATGAAGAAATCTGTTGAATGCTGATTAAATGTTCAACATTATCCAAGTTTGATCAAATATTATAGATATGATTTAAATAGGGTTGATTCTGAACAAATAGGCACATAATATGATATAACAATGGTAGCTTGTTGTCAGCATTGAGGAAATGAAATCTCTGCAATCAAGTCATCGGGGTTTCCATGGCTCATTCAAAAACATTTTTCCCTCTCAGAGAGATTTGACAATGAAAGGTTTTACATATTTACCCAGTCAGTGCTGGAATGATTTTTAAAAAAATCAAGAGCCATCAGTATGTCTTAAGAGTAGAACAATAAAACAGAGCGTAAGAAGAACATTGAGTTTTTTCTTTGTAACTGGATGTTAAGATATTTTATAGACAAAAATAAGACAAAAGAAAACAAATTGAAATCTTTGAGATTGTTTAACTTACTGAGTTCTGATATTTTACAATAATAACTTACAGAAATATCAAGAATTTTAAATGTCTTGGCTAAGGCTAATATGCAGGGTTGGATTGGATGACCATTGTGCAGAAATGATACTGGTGGGTCAAACTATGGTACAATAATGTGCTCCATAGATATTGCAGAGTTCAACCTCAAATAAAGCTGTTTTGGGAGCCAATCATTTGCTCTCTGAGTCACAAATTATCCATTTGATTGAATTCAGTGAATCTTCTGGAATTCAATTCAGGCAGATTTACTCAATACAGAAGCGGAGTTCCGATTTGCATCTAATAAATTCAGTGCCAATCGAATATGCTAGGAAGGGCATATAAAAGAATAAAGTCTTATACTCAGGTCTCCTCTGTCCTCCTCAAACCTCTCCCTCCATTGCCCCTCTTATTCCCTTTTCTTGCCCCTCTTCCTTCTTCTGATAGGCCCCTCTTCCTTCTTCTTGTTCTTATGGCTTTCCAGAAGAGATAAAATGTATGTTATTGACTTCTGTTATACCTCATGTGACCGTGTGAGGCCTAGTCAGCCATGATGCCCACTGGAAGAATGAAGAGTAAAGTAGAAGGAATGAGAGCCAGTCAGAAGGAAGTAAAAACAATTGGAAAAAATTAAGAGAAGCAGCAGAATAGGTATGGGGAGGCAGCAAAACTGGTGAGAATAAGAGTTTATTTATTTTTTAATTCCATCCTGACCCTCACTATCCAGCAAAATTGTGACCCATTGGCAGCTATTTTGCTCTATACATGCATATCAAATTCCATAAATTCTCATCCATTCAAATTTGCAAACATTCACATTTTGGGGGACTTTCATATTGAATTTGACAATATGTTTCTTCTAAGTACACATTATAGAATAAATTCCATAATCCACACATTTTGTTAGGGACTCCAGTTTCTCATTATGCAAATGTAATACGTGAATGAAACTTTATAGAAAAACACGTGACAACTACTGGGTAATGACATATAAACATTTACCCAACATGTTCCACCGAAACATCACAAAACTAGGGTTGAGCGACTTTCATTTTTTTAAGATCGAGTAGGGTTTTGGGAAACCCGATTTTGTCCAGAGTCGAGTCGAGTGCAGTCGGCCGATTATCGCTAAAAGTCGGGGATCGACCGAAACACGAAACCCAATGCAAGTCAATGGGGAAGCATAGTCGGCAGTGAGTGGAGGCCAGGAAAACACCTACAGTGCCCATTTTAATGCCAAAAACATCCATTCTTGTTTCTGAAGCTTGTCAATCTTAATTAACTTTATAATAATAGTTGGGCATAGGGAATTGGGGGTCATTTGGCAAAAGTTGTGGGGGGAGTAGGGCCGGCTCAAGTTTTTCGTGGGCCCAGGAAATGCGGACTACGTCACGGCGGTGTTGCAGGGAAAGGTAATTATTTAAAAGTTGCAAGTGCTGTGATCCTGAGCAAGCAGGGGGGGGGCCCACTCGTTCGCATTGCCACTGGCACAGGGCCCCTCAAAGTACGGCGGTGTGTTTGCATGGCGGGGGCGCCTCCCACCAGCAGCGACACTTTTGCGTACTCTGAGGGGCCCTGTGCCAGTGACGTCGCCAACGAGTATGCCCCCCCACCTGATGAAGGAACCTGCACTTTCATCTGCACCTTCCTCTTTGTCCCTGTGTAAGGTGGTATAACATGCGGGAAGGGGAACCTTACTTTCAGCAGGGACAGATTCTGGCTGTGTAGAGTACAAGGGGAATGTAGTGGTCTCGGTCAATGTACCAGCAGACTCATTTAGCAGTGGCTGGGCAATGGGCAGGATGAGGAGGAAACAGATATAGGGCCAAAGAATAAAGTAGGCTACATGCAGTTCAAAATTGGTAACAGGACTAAACAGGCGGCATTGCTTTGTTCAGTGGAGTAGCAAACCCAAGAGCAGCAGACACTGTTTCAAGGGCCTAACCACACTAGTAGGCCAAATGCAGTTTAATATCTGATAGTATAGGGCGAAAGCCAGAATGTGGAAGCTCAGCTTTGTTCAGTTGAGGACAACACCAGGGAGGGGCAGACACCTTTAGTAGGCCGGAAAAGCCTATTGCATTTTTTAAAATGGTAATTTGGAGCAGAAGGTTGAAGCTCAGCTTTATTTAGTTGAGGGCAACACCAGGGAGGGGCAGAAGCCGTTAGTAGGCCCTAACCACCTTTTTTTTTTTTAAAACCACATAATGAGAGCCGGAAGGTTGAAGCTCAGCTTTATTTAGTTGAGGACAACACCAGGGAGGGGCAGAAGCCGTTAGTAGGCCCTAACCACCTTTTTTTTTTTTAAAACCACATAATGAGAGCCGGAAGGTTGAAGCTCAGCTTTATTTAGTTGAGGACAACACCAGGGAGGGGCAGAAGCCGTTAGTAGGCCCTAACCACCTTTTTTTTTTTTAAAACCACATAATGAGAGCCGGAAGGTTGAAGCTCAGCTTTATTTAGTTGAGGACAACACCAGGGAGGGGCAGAAGCCGTTAGTAGGCCCTAACCACCTTTTTTTTTTTTAAAACCACATAATGAGAGCCGGAAGGTTGAAGCTCAGCTTTATTTAGTTGAGGACAACACCAGGGAGGGGCAGAAGCCGTTAGTAGGCCCTAACCACCTTTTTTTTTTTTAAAACCACATAATGAGAGCCGGAAGGTTGAAGCTCAGCTTTATTTAGTTGAGGACAACACCAGGGAGGGGCAGAAGCCGTTAGTAGGCCCTAACCACCTTTTTTTTTTTTAAAACCACATAATGAGAGCCGGAAGGTTGAAGCTCAGCTTTATTTAGTTGAGGACAACACCAGGGAGGGGCAGAAGCCGTTAGTAGGCCCTAACCACCTTTTTTTTTTTTAAAACCACATAATGAGAGCCGGAAGGTTGAAGCTCAGCTTTATTTAGTTGAGGACAACACCAGGGAGGGGCAGAAGCCGTTAGTAGGCCCTAACCACCTTTTTTTTTTTTAAAACCACATAATGAGAGCCGGAAGGTTGAAGCTCAGCTTTATTTAGTTGAGGACAACACCAGGGAGGGGCAGAAGCCGTTAGTAGGCCCTAACCACCTTTTTTTTTTTTAAAACCACATAATGAGAGCCGGAAGGTTGAAGCTCAGCTTTATTTAGTTGAGGACAACACCAGGGAGGGGCAGAAGCCGTTAGTAGGCCCTAACCACCTTTTTTTTTTTTAAAACCACATAATGAGAGCCGGAAGGTTGAAGCTCAGCTTTATTTAGTTGAGGACAACACCAGGGAGGGGCACACAGACAGACTCCTTTAGTAGGCCTGAAAAGCCTATTGCATTTTTCAAAATGGTAATTTGGAGCAGAAGGTTGAAGCTCAGCTTTATTTAGTTGAGGGCAACACCAGGGAGGGGCAGAAGCCGTTAGTAGGCCCTAACCAAAGTTGAAGGCCAAATGCAGTTTAATTTCTGATACTATAGGCCGAAAGCCAGAAGGTGGAAGTTCCGATTTAGACAGTGGAGCACAATTTGAATTAGGGACTGCAGACAGACTTAGTAGGCTGTCCCCTGTGGACCATGCATCCACCACATTAACCCATTGCGCCGTAATGGACACGTAATCTTCCGTGGCCATGCCTACAGGTCCATGCGTCTGTTGTCAGGTGCACCTTTGTACTCACAGATTGCCAGAGTGCATGGACAATGCGGTCTTCTACATGCTGGTGGAGGGTTGGGATGGCTTTTCTCGCAAAAGAAGTGTCGACTGGTTAGCTTGTAGCGTGGTACAGCGTAGTCCATCATGGCCTTATTAATAGTAAATAAAATATATAACTAGGCTCTATGAACTTTTAAATAGGTTCCAGGGGTACACGGGCAGCATTGGTGTGGTCAGTGGAGGAGTATTGCAAGTAGGGGCTGCAGACAGGCTATCAAAGGCCTAAAATAACAAACAGTAGGCAGTCATGGCAGTTTTACATCGGTTACATGGATACACAGGCAGGCACTCCAGGCAGCATTGTGGTCAGTGGAGGAGTATTGCAAGTAGGGGCCGCAGACAGGCTATCAAAGGCCTAAAATAACAAACAATAGGCTCATTGCAGTTTTACAGCGGTTACATGGATAGACGGGCAGGCAGCTTGGTGGTGGTGAGTGGAGGAGTATTTAAAGTAGGGACCGCAGACAGGCTTCAAAGGCCTAACATAAGAAAATGGGCTGGCTGTAGGCACTTTATAATTGGTTCCAGGGGTACACGGGCAGCAGTGGTCTGGTCAGTGGAGGAGTATTTAAAGTAGGGACCGCAGACAGGCTTCAAAGGCCTAACATAAGAAAATGGGCTGGCTGTAGGCACTTTATAATTGGTTCCAGGGGTACACGGGCAGCAGTGGTCTGGTCAGTGGAGGAGTATTTAAAGTAGGGACCGCAGACAGGCTTCAAAGGCCTAACATAAGAAAATGGGCTGGCTGTAGGCACTTTATAATTGGTTCCAGGGGTACACGGGCAGCAGTGGTCTGGTCAGTGGAGGAGTATTTAAAGTAGGGACCGCAGACAGGCTTCAAAGGCCTAACATAAGAAAATGGGCTGGCTGTAGGCACTTTATAATTGGTTCCAGGGGTACACGGGCAGCAGTGGTCTGGTCAGTGGAGGAGTATTTAAAGTAGGGACCGCAGACAGGCTTCAAAGGCCTAACATAAGAAAATGGGCTGGCTGTAGGCACTTTATAATTGGTTCCAGGGGTACACGGGCAGCAGTGGTCTGGTCAGTGGAGGAGTATTTAAAGTAGGGACCGCAGACAGGCTTCAAAGGCCTAACATAAGAAAATGGGCTGGCTGTAGGCACTTTATAATTGGTTCCAGGGGTACACGGGCAGCAGTGGTCTGGTCAGTGGAGGAGTATTTAAAGTAGGGACCGCAGACAGGCTATCAAAGGCCTAACATAACAAACAATAGGCTCATGGCAGTTTCACAGCGGTTACATGGATACACGGGCAGGCAGCTTGGTGGTCAGTGGAGGAGTATTTAAAGTAGGGACCGCAGACAGGCTATCAAAGGCCTAAAATAACAAACAATAGGCTCATGGCAGTTTTACAGCGGTTACATGGATACACAGGCAGCTTGGTGGTGAGTGGAGGAGTAGTGCAAGGAGTGTCTGTCCCAGTACTCCCAAAATATAAATAGATGTTAATGTCTCGCAAAACAACCAAAACAAAAAAAAAAGGTGGCATACTTAGGTACAGGGGTGGGCTCATCTACTGAGTTTCTGACATTGTAATTTGGCAGTAACTATTTAATGGTGCCAATATAGGACACAGACACAGACTACTTTAAGTTGCATCATAGATGTCTACAAATTTGTATTGTCAGTGCCAGACATTGAATGATGTCAGCGAATAGACTAAAGATTGGTGGAGCTGTGCGACATAATTTTGCACGTGGTAGAGCACATTTTGAGCTGGGGTAGGGGGGAACTCTCTTGAGGCCGGCGGGACCGCCCCAGGGCCCCTCATGTTACAACGGTGTGTCTGACGTTGGGTGCGCACCACCACCGCCAGAGACACTACATTGTACTATGAGGGACCCAGTAGCAATGCCGTCAACCAAAAGCGAGCACACCCACCTCTTCAGACAAACAGCAGTCTCACGGGTGCTTGCGCCAAGTCGCGATACCACGGCCCCGTGTGGGGAGTTTTGCCATTTAGGGAGGTGTAAACATGTCGTATGCTGTACAATCAGCTGCAGCAAATTAGACATTAGAAAAGTAATTCACAGGCAAGAGCTTTTCATAGGAAAGCTAGGTGTCGGCCGGGCAAGGTGGGGCAAAAGATTTCGAAATCCAGTTGTGGTTCATTTTAATGAATGTTAGATCGTCAACATTTTGGGTAGCCAGACGAGTCCTTTTTTCGGTTAATATTGAACCTGCAGCACTGAATACTCTTTCTGATAGGACACTTGCTGCCGGGCAAGCAAGCTCCTGCAATGCATATTCTGCCAATTCTGGCCAGGTGTCTAATTTGGAGGCCCAGTAATCAAATGGGAATGACGGTTGAGGGAGAACATCGATAAGGGATGAAAAATAGTTAGTAACCATACTGGACAAATGTTGTCTCCTGTCACTTTCAATTGATGCAGCAGTACCTGTCCTGTCTGCGGTCATAGCAAAATCACTCCACAACCTGGTCAGAAAACCCCTCTGTCCAACGCCACTTCTGATGTGTGCACCCCTAACACTCCTAGTCTGCTGACCCCTGGAGCTTGTGTGAGAACGATCACGTGCGCTGTGTGCTGGGAATGCCTGAAGCAAACGGTCAACAAGAGTTGATTGTTTGGTTGCTAATATTAGTTCCAAGTTCTCATGTGGCATAATATTTAGCAATTTGCCTTTATAGCGTGGATCAAGGAGGCAGGCCAACCAGTAATCGTCATCGTTCATCATTTTCGTAATGCGTGTGTCCCTTTTTAGGATACGTAAGGCATAATCCGCCATGTGGGCCAAAGTTCCAGTTGTCAAATCTCCGGTTGTGATTGGTTGAGGGGCAGTTGCAGGCAAATCTACGTCACTTGTGTCCCTCAAAAAACCAGAACCCGGCCGTGACACGCAACCAATTTCCTGTGCCCCCGTGAAAGTTTCCGCATTAAAAATATACTCATCCCCATCATCCTCCTCGTCCTCCACCTCCTCTTCGCCCGCTACCTCGTCCTGTACACTGCCCTGACCAGACAATGGCTGACTGTCATCAAGGCTTCCCTCTTCCTCTGGTGCAGACGCCTGCTCCTTTATGTGCGTCAAACTTTGCATCAGCAGACGCATTAGGGGGATGCTCATGCTTATTACGGCGTTGTCTGCACTAACCAGCCGTGTGCATTCCTCAAAACACTGAAGGACTTGACACATGTCTTGTATCTTCGACCACTGCACACCTGACAACTCCATGTCTGCCATCCTACTGCCTGCCCGTGTATCCTCCCACAAATAAATAACAGCACGCCTCTGTTCGCACAGTCTCTGAAGCATGTGCAGTGTTGAGTTCCACCTTGTTGCAACGTCTATGATTAGGCGATGCTGGGGAAGGTTCAAAGACCGCTGATAGGTCTGCATACGGCTGGCGTGTACAGGCGAACGTCGGATATGTGAGCAAAGTGCACGCACTTTGAGGAGCAGGTCGGAGAACCCAGGATAAGTTTTCAATAAGCACTGCACCACCAGGTTTAAGGTGTGAGCCAGGCAAGGAATGTGTTTCAGTTGGGAAAGGGAGATGGCAGCCATGAAATTCCTTCCGTTATCACTCACTACCTTGCCTGCCTCAAGATCTACTGTGCCCAGCCACGACTGCGTTTCTTGTTGCAAGAACTCGGACAGAACTTCCGCGGTGTGTCTGTTGTCGCCCAAACACTTCATAGCCAATACAGCCTGCTGACGCTTGGCAGTAGCTGGCCCATAATGGGACAACTGGTGTGCAACAGTGTCATCTGCCGATGGAGTGGTTGGCCGACTGCGTTCTGTGGAAGAGCTGTAGCTTCTGCAGGAGGACGAGGAGGAGGAGGAGGGGGTGCGAACGCCTACAGCCAACTGTTTCCTAGACCGTGGGCTAGGCACAACTGTCCCTAAATTGATGTCGCCTGTGGACCCTGCATCCACCACATTCACCCAGTGTGCCGTGATGGACACATAACGTCCCTGGCCATGCCTACTGGTCCATGCATCTGTAGTCAGGTGCACCTTTGTACTCACAGATTGCCTAAGTGCATGGACGATGCGCTGTTTAACATGCTGGTGCAGGGCTGGGATGGCTTTTCTGGAAAAAAAGTGTCGACTAGGTAGCTCGTATCGTGGTTCAGCGTACTCCATCAGGGCTTTAAAAGCTTCGCTTTCAACTAAACGGTAGGGCATCATCTCTAACGAGATTAGTCTAGCTATGTGGGCGTTAAAACCCTGTGTACGCGGATGCGAGGATAAGTACTTCCTTTTTCTAACCAGAGTCTCATGTAGGGTGAGCTGGACTGGAGAGCAGGAGATCGTGGAACTTTCGGGTGTGCCGGTGTACATGGCAGACTGAGAGACGGTTGGAGACGGTATTGTTTCCGCCGGTGCCCTAGATGCAATATTTCCTCCTACTAAACTGGTGATTCCCTGACCCTGACTGCTTTTGGCTGGCAAAGAAACCTGCACAGATACTGCCGGTGGTGCGGAAAATGGTGGCCTTACAGTGACGGAAGGGATGTTGCGTTGCTGACTAGCTTCATTGGCCGAGGGTGCTACAACCTTAAGGGACGTTTGGTAGTTAGTCCAGGCTTGAAAATGCATGGTGGTTAAGTGTCTATGCATGCAACTAGTATTTAGACTTTTCAGATTCTGACCTCTGCTTAAGCTAGTTGAACATTTTTGACAGATGACTTTGCGCTGATCAGTTGGATGTTGTTTAAAAAAATGCCAGACTGCACTCTTCCTAGACTCGGATCCCTTTTCAGGGATTGCAGACTGAGCTTTAACCGGATGGCCACGCTGTCCTCCAACAGGTTTTGGCTTTGACACGCGTTTTGGGCCAGATACGGGCCCGGCAGATGGAACCTGTTGCGATGTTGATGCCTGCTGCGGCCCCTCCTCCACCTCCGCTTCTGAACTACTGCCGCCTGCACCCTGTTCCCCCAATGGCTGCCAATCGGGGTCAATAACTGGGTCATCTATTACCTCCTCTTCGAGCTCGTGTGCAACTTCGTCTGTGTCACTGTGTCGGTCGGTGGTATAGCGTTCGTGGCGGGGCAACATAGTCTCATCAGGGTCTGATTGTGGATCTGTACCCTGAGAGGGCAATGTGGTGGTCTGAGTCAAAGGAGCAGCATAGTACTCTGGCTGTGGCTGTGCATCAGTGCACTCCATGTCAGAATCTACTTGTAATGGGCATGGCCTGTTAAATGTTTCACTTTCTAAGCCAGGGACGGTATGTGTAAAGAGCTCCATGGAGTGACCCGTTGTGTCGCCTGCTGCATCCTTCTCTCTTGTTGTAGTTTTTGCTGAGGAGGACAAGGAAGCGACTTGTCCCTGACCGTGAACATCCACAAGCGACGCGCTGCTTTTACATTTACCAGTTTCGGAAGAGGAGGCAAAAGAGCTAGAGGCTGAGTCTGCAATGTAAGCCAAAACTTGCTGTTGCTGCTCAGCCTTTAAAAGCGGTTTTCCTACTCCCAGAAAAGAGAGCGTTCGAGGCCTTGTGTAGCCTGACGACGAAACTGGCTCCACAGCTCCAGACTTAGGTGGAATATTTTTATCCCCACGACCACCTGATGCTCCACTACCACTACCATCATTACCAGCTGACAATGAACGCCCACGACGACCTCTTGCACCAGACTTCCTCATTGTTTAAAAATCGTAACCAAACTAACTTTATTTGTTGCTGTCAAACAACTTACACGGTGAGCTATAACTTCAGTATGATTTCAATATCCCTTAACAGGTTGGTGAGACCACAAGGAAAATCAGGCACAATGTTACACACTCTGTTTTCTGTGACACCAAATCACAGAGATGACACACACGCAGGACTGTCACTCAAGCACTAATGTCAATATTAATCTCCCACCTAATTTATTTATTTTTTTTTCTCTGTGAGACTTTAGAAACCAAATAATATTTAAAAAAAAAACAAAAAAACAAGGCTTTCTATGGCCCACTGAATGAGAGATGGCACGCACAGGAGTGGCACACAAGCCCTGACTGAGGCCAATATTTTTCTCCCACTGATTGATGTAGTGTTTTTGTGTTGAGGTTGATTTTAAAACACAAATGAAGGAAAAAAATAAAAAGGCTTTCTATGGCCCACAATTAGAGAGAGAGAGGTGGCACACCCAGGAGTCAAGACTGGCACACAAGCTGAAATGGCAATATTACTCTCCCACTGTTTTTTTATGTATTTTTTTTTTATTTTCAGGGAGACTTTAGAAACCAAATAATATTAAAAAAACCAAAAAATAAATAGGCTTTCTATGGCCCACTGAATGAAAGGGAGAGAGGTGGCACACCCAGGAGTCAAGACTGGCACACAAGCTGAAAGGGCAATATTACTCTCCCACTGTTTTTTTATGTATTTTTTTTTTTTATTTTCAGGGAGACTTTAGAAACCAAATAATATTAAAAAAACCAAAAAATAAATAGGCTTTCTATGGCCCACAATTAGAGAGAGAGGTGGCACACCCAGGAGTCAAGACTGGCACACAAGCTGAAATGGCAATATTACTCTCCCACTGTTTTTTTATGTTTTTTTTTTTTATTTTCAGGGAGACTTTAGAAACCAAATAATATTAAAAAAACCAAAAAATAAATAGGCTTTCTATGGCCCACAATTAGAGAGAGAGGTGGCACACCCAGGAGTCAAGACTGGCACACAAGCTGAAATGGCAATATTACTCTCCCACTGTTTTTTTATGTTTTTTTTTTTATTTTCAGGGAGACTTTAGAAACCAAATAATATTAAAAAAAAACAAAAAAACAAGGCTTTCTATGGCCCACTGAATGAGAGGGAGAGAGGTGGCACACCCAGGAGTCAAGACTGGCACACAAGCTGAAATGGCAATATTACTCTCCCACTGTTTTTTTATGTATTTTTTTTTTTTATTTTCAGGGAGACTTTAGAAACCAAATAATATTAAAAAAACCAAAAAATAAATAGGCTTTCTATGGCCCACTGAATGAAAGGGAGAGAGGTGGCACACCCAGGAGTCAAGACTGGCACACAAGCTGAAAGGGCAATATTACTCTCCCACTGTTTTTTTATGTATTTTTTTTTTTTATTTTCAGGGAGACTTTAGAAACCAAATAATATTAAAAAAACCAAAAAATAAATAGGCTTTCTATGGCCCACAATTAGAGAGAGAGGTGGCACACCCAGGAGTCAAGACTGGCACACAAGCTGAAATGGCAATATTACTCTCCCACTGTTTTTTTATGTTTTTTTTTTTTATTTTCAGGGAGACTTTAGAAACCAAATAATATTAAAAAAAAAACAAAAAAACAAGGCTTTCTATGGCCCACTGAATGAGAGGGAGAGAGGTGGCACACCCAGGAGTCAAGACTGGCACACAAGCTGAAATGGCAATATTACTCTCCCACTGTTTTTTTATGTATTTTTTTTTTTTATTTTCAGGGAGACTTTAGAAACCAAATAATATTAAAAAAACCAAAAAATAAATAGGCTTTCTATGGCCCACTGAATGAAAGGGAGAGAGGTGGCACACCCAGGAGTCAAGACTGGCACACAAGCTGAAAGGGCAATATTACTCTCCCACTGTTTTTTTATGTTTTTTTTTTTTTTTCAGGGAGACTTTAGAAACCAAATAATATTAAAAAAAAAAAAAAAAAAAAATAGGCTTGCTATAGCCCACTGAATGAGAGATAGCACACACAGCAGTGGCACACAAGCCCTGACTGAGGCCAATATTTTTCTCCCACTGATTGATGTAGTGTTTTTGTGTTGAGGTAGATTTTAGAACACAAATCACGGAAAAAATAAATAGGCTTTCTATGGCCCACTGAATGAAAGGGAGAGAGGTGGCACACCCAGGAGTCAAGACTGGCACACAAGCTGAAAGGGCAATATTACTCTCCCACTGTTTTTTTATGTATTTTTTGTTTTTTCAGGGAGACTTTAGAAATCCAATAATATTTAAAAAAAAAAATAAATAGGCTTTCTATGGCCCACTGAATGAGAGGGAGAGAGGTGGCACACCCAGGAGTCAAGACTGGCACACAAGCTGAAAGGGCAATATTATTCTCCCACTGTTTTTTTAGGTTTTTTTTTTTTTTTTCAGGGAGAATTAGAAACCAAATAATATTAAAAAAAAAAAAAAAAAATAGGCTTGCTATAGCCCACTGAATGAGAGATAGCACACACAGCAGTGGCACACAAGCCCTGACTGAGGCCAATATTTTTCTCCCACTGATTGATGTACTGTTTTTGTGTTGAGGTAGATTTTAGAACACAAATCACGGAAAAAATAAATAGGCTTTCTATGGCCCACTCAGTGAGAGATGGCACACACAGGGATGGCACTGTAGCAGAAATGCCAATCTTAATCTCCCACAAAAAAAAAAAACAAAAAAAAAAAAAACTGTCCTACAATTACTATCTCCCTGCAGTAATGTAAGCCAGGTATGGCAGGCAGCAATAGGAGTGGACTGATGCACAAATTAAATAAAAAGTGTGGAAAAACAGAAAAGATAGCTGTGCAGAAAGGAAGGAACAAGAGGATATGTGCTTTGAAAAAAGCAGTTGGTTTCCACAGTGGCGTACACACAGCAATACAGCTATCACGGAGCCTTCTAGGGCAGCCCAATGAGCTACAGCGCTGAGGGGAAAAAAAAAAAAAAATAGCTTCCACAGTCCCTGCACACCGAAGGTGGTGTTGGACAGTGGAAATCGCTGCAGCACAAGCGGTTTGGTGGTTAGTGGACCCTGCCTAACGCTCTCCCTGCTTCTGATGAAGCGGCAGCAACCTGTCCCTAAGCTCAGATCAGCAGCAGTAAGATGGCGGTCGGCGGGAACGCCCCTTTATAGCCCCTGTGACGCCGCAGACAGCAAGCCAATCACTGCAATGCCCTTCTCTAAGATGGTGGGGACCAGGATCTATGTCATCACGCTGCCCACACTCTGCGTTCACCTTCATTGGCTGAGAAATGGCGCTTTTCGCGTCATTGAAACGCGACTTTGGCGCGAAAGTCGCGTACCGCATGGCCGACAAGCACAGGGGTCGGATCGGGTTTCATGAGACGCCGACTTAGCCAAAAGTCGGCGACTTTTGAAAATGATCGACCCGTTTCGCTCAACCCTACACAAAACCATGCTTTCTTTTTAGTTTAAACCTTGTCATATCTAGCGCTACTCGAGATACATTGGCAAAGGTGAAACTTGGAAAATTTATATATCTGTTTGTTTTTTCATAATGGCTTTCACTGGTTTTGAAAGCAACATTCTACTTGTAGTTGTGCAAGTGTAGAGAAACATACGGAATCTAGTAGAGTAGAGAAAAAAGATTGCAGGACCCTGGTCTGGCATCCATGTCGGTAGTCTAAAACAAGGCAGTAAGAATTTTCTTGGCTGGCACATGAATGTCAACATTATGGGCACCTCTGGTATTTTCTAAGCCTCAGATGAGGGGATCATATCATAAAGAGATTGTAAATGCCACACGTGTCCACATTGTCGGGTTTCTAGTGCCAGAATGAAAAGTTGGCACTGCCTTGGTCTGGTTGCCAATAATTGCTGATATAATTCTGATCTATGGTTCAGCAAATCTGTTTGCTTATAATATCCAGATTTATTTACAGGTTGTTACTTTTGAAATGTTTAAAGGAACCTATTATGCAATATGTACTAATCTTTCGGCCATTGTGATCCTTTAAACTCCAATATACAGATGAATTAATGGATTTGGAAACATACAGAATGGTAACCTTTAAACATTTTAGCGATTTGCAAGTGCCTGGTAGAAATGACCTTTCTCTATCTGGAACACTCAGGTGATTGATTTACCTGCTAAAAAATTCTAACAGTGACTAATCTTTACTTACCTGCATGCTTAGCCATTCATCTGCCAAATTACTATAACAAGCATTGGCGGATACGATTCAATTACAGTCAGTGTTCTGTCTGAATGTTAAAGTATAGTTATGTTCATTCTCTAAAGTGCTGATTGCTGCTAACACCTACTTGATAAATTTCCTATATGATTGTGGAATTTTAAACTAATGTAAATTAAATTAGTGTTGCGGCACTTTCTATTGTAATTGATTGTTCCCCAGGCTTGCTTGTTTTGTATTAGTCAGCCTTTTCTGGTGGCAAACACTGGCCTGTGTAATGTATCCTTTGAATTATTATTATTAATCATGATACTAATGTACTTTACCTTGTAATTCATTTTTAAATGATTTATTGATAGAGATGAACAAATTAATTTGAGTTGAACAGAATTTGTTAAATTAAAAATAAAATCGAATTCTTGAGAATTATATTTTTTTGCAATTCGCTTCATGCTGAATCAGAAAAATGGCAGCTAGGCATCTGCCATTGTGCTGAATTGTAGTGTAAAAATTATCAGAAAAATATATAGTCACATCTCCATCTCCCGTTGTCTGTGTTCAACGTTTCCTATTGTGTCTTCATCATGATCTTCACTCAACTGGGGGATTCTAGTGCAACGTAAATCTCAGTCATGAAGGCTAATGTGATACGTGAATATCAAAACTGCGATTAAGCAGTGTAGAAAAAGAAAAGTTAATATATGTTATGTATTTTCATACAATGGGTAGTTCATAGAGATAAGTGCATCAATTAAAACTATTTGAATTTGCCACAAATATCCCCCAAAAATTAATAATTATAATAATAAAAATTTTATTTATATAGCGCCAATATATTCCGCAGCGCTAAATTCAAATTTAGTAGAGGCTGAGTTTTTCAATATTTGATTGTCGTGAATCCAAGAAGATAAGCGTGTGCACCTCTCAAATTACTGGATTCACCTATCTTCGGGCCTCTTACTTCTTCCTCTCTTCCACATATCTGACTCTTCATCACTGATCCTCGCTTGGTTCTCAGATTGTCTCCTCCTATTTCTTTTCCCTTCAGTATTCTGGTGGATGCCACTACTAATCAGTTGTCATGCGGTCATGTAGGGCATGACAAACATTGCATTGCATCCAATTTGCCCATTTATGGTGCATCACACATCATTAACGTCAGTGATATTTGTTGCACACCATGTGACAGTGTTTGACCTTGTCTGTTGGATAGTCAGCCAGAAGACTGAATGGAAAAGAAGAAAACAGAGGAACCAACTGATAAGGTATGAGGAGAGGCAAATATACAAGCTTTATTGTTTTTCAACGCTATGCAGCAGACTGGATTTACTCCAAATCTATTTGATGCAAATAGAATCTTCTCCCTGAATCTACCCAAATCGAACTTTCAAAAATTTAAACAACTTTATTGGTATATGATAAAAAAATCAGAAGAGGTGAGCTGTGGATATAATTTAATCATGAACATGACACGTAAAGTTCTTTAAGAAATAATGATAGCATAGTCCAACCTAAATTAAGTATAGTGCAAGCCCTAAAATAGGGAGGGGAAGGCAATGTGGGCACTGCTTAAATTGCATTGCTGCCCAAAGTTGTACATTATATTTCCCACTCTTTATATTGAACCAACGGGTTTATGCAGAGGATACACTCAAAACAGTCACTGTACTCATGGGGATTTATGCCGTTTCTTACCATAACTTCTAGTGCACCTTAGATGAATGACTTGAGAAGAATAGGTTTGAAAACAAAAAATTAATTTGTGAACATGTTGAAATATTTTTATGATTTTTTGGGGTGATAAATTGGACTCCTTAACTAAATTCAAGGAAAGGAAAGATAGATGCATCTGTATGCAGGAAAATAGTATTCACTAGAGATGAGGGAATCTGGCAAAATTATGATTTTCCAATTTGTATTGATTTTCCAAAGAAATTTGATAAACAGCTAAGTTATTCTTGGTGAATTAAATATACCATATTATGCTCTGGGATCTACAGAGGCACCAAACCAAAGATGTTAAAAAAAGAAAAATGCTTATACTATCCTTACAGCTCACCTCTCCAACCCATCTGCTCTTCACCCTTTGTGCATCTTGTTATCACAGTCGAGAGTGTTGAATCCTCTTTTATGCTAGGCTGAGTTCTGATGAAGCACAGGCATTTCTGCGCATGCGCGTAAGGTCTCAACTTTATGACAACGTACACCTTGACCTTGTGCACACATGTTTCAGCACTTCAGAGGTGATAGGAAGATACACCAAGGATTGGATGGATGATAATGAGGGGCAGAGGGACCAACGTGGGTGAGCGGTAAGTTGAGTATGCTTTCGTTTTAGTTTTGAACTTATTGGTGGCTCGTTATGAATAAGCAAAATGGTAGTCAGTGGCCGCCATCTTGATGAATGTACATGAAAGAGAATTACAAAACAATCTCCATTTTGTCAAATCCACATTTTTGTAATATCCCTGTACAATTCAATAACACCATATTCACCACAGTTATTTTATTAGGATTTTTTGGGGGGAATGCTAATATTCAGTATATCATATAACTATACCAGGGAAGAAACTGAATATTTAAAAGTAACTTGCCACACAATTCATGCTGTCCAAGCAATGAGCAGCATAAATCAGAGAGTGAATGAATGATTGCAGCTAGGTACATTTTGTTCTGAAATGCTCCAATCACATATTTTGAAAAGCCGGGGACTATAGGGCTAGACAAGACTAGTTATGTGCCACCCTCCTCCGTCTTTTTTCCGCACAAGTCTAGCCATTCGACACATCTCTCCTACATTTGTACATAGGGAGAGATCAGACAATCACCTGGAATGGTTTTTCACAGTATGTGTTCTCTGAAATACTGTAGAACTTCACAGAAAAGCATACCTTTATGCAGTCATTCAGCCAGGCTAACAGTCATGCTGTCTGCAGTTTGGACAGAAAGAATAAAGTGACAGATTCCTGGCAAAATCTGTCACTTGATTTGTTTATCTCATAGTGTAAAAACAAACTATTGTAATAATATTATCTATCTGAATTGATGGATAGATAGATTTTTTGTTTTTTTTGTTTTTTTACAGGCAAGAAAAACCTAGCAAAAAACACAGGAAAACTGCTATGTGCGAACATAGCCTTAGAATACAAATATTTTGTTACCATGGAGACACAGAGGTCTGCATAAGACCTGTAAAAACAAGGGGGTAAGATATTTTTCACCAATTTTATTGATTTTATTGGATTATTTCTTCATTTTCACTTTAGACAAATTAGACATGTACACAACTAAGGTGAAGCACTGACATGCTGTACTCTTATTATTTTCTGGTCTGCATGTTTTTCTGTTATTGCTCATAATAATGCATATAAGCATGATTTTTTTCACACACACACACACATATATATATATATATATATATATATATATATATATATATATATATATATATATATATATATATATATAATATGCACACAGGTTTTAGGTATTTTTATCACCTTGGTAGCAAATTTGTTTCTGTTTTTCTTGTTATTTCGAGACTCTTACAATATTTTGTTTTTCCGTTATGAGATTAAGAAAAATAGTGTTGTCTTCAACTCATCTAATATTTATATACTAATCTATGGAGGTTGTAAAGTGTATCACATTAGTAAACACAATGGATTCCACAGTTTCGGCAGCTTCACTTTGTACTGTATGGTAATGGCTTACAGACCATTTTGCTAATATGTCTAAGTCGCCATGTCTGCTTTCTAATTTTATATTTATGGAATAATTTTTACTCCATTTACAGCAATTATCATGTCAGGATCACATATATATGCAGATAATGAATTAATATATATTTCTTACACAGTTTTACGTCTTTAGATAAGTTATTTAACCCATTTGCAGCATTGACTGTACATGTGTGGCCTACGTGCATATTTGCTGCATGAATCATTTCCAGAGTTTGCTCCACACAGTATGAGTGATGGCTGTGTTATACAGCCAGCATCCTATATTAACCCCTGCTATCCATGCTAGCTCTGATCACAACAGTGTAGCTTCTTAGATGCTGTTATCAATCATGACAGAAAGAAGTTGAGGAATGAAGTAGGGTGTCACTAATGACACCCATCTTCCCGTCAACCTGTGATCCCGGGAAGCCAATGGTTTGTCATAGCAGCTGATGGGCTAATGAAGGCTCCCATTACTTAATGTTACCATTCCTATGAATCTCAGCTTGTATATTAGACTAAAATAATGCAGTAGACTGCTATATTACACTATTGTATTGTATAGGTGATTAACCCCTTCCTGACATGCACCATAATAGTACTGCTTTGCAGGAACTGCGTTCCTGCAAACAGCAGTACTAGTTTGGCGCACCAATCGTGCGGCCTCACGCTGAGCACTGCACCGATCGGGTGCAGGTGTCAGCTGTATGTGACAGCTGACACCAAGCAGCAATGCCCACGATCAGTGCTAGCACTGATCACGGGCACTTAACCCCTCTGAGGAACATCGTGCATCTGGACATCGTGATGTGATTGCGTTGTCCTGATGGTCCCCATGAAGACTCCCAGCCGCAAGATGGCCACAGAGTCCTTCAGGGAAGGTAGTGTGTCAGTGCCTGCTCAGAGAAGGACCTGAGATACTTCCTCCCTGCCTGTCAGATCCTGGTCTAATGCCCTGAAGTGCAGATGCATTGCAGAACATCAGATTAGCAATCTGATATAATACAGTAATGTCCCATCCTGGGACAATGTATCCTGGGACAATGTAAATAAGTAAAAAAAAAAGTATTAGTGTAAAAATATATGGAGTCACTTGAGGGGGGATTCTGCTCTACTAGCACTTAGGGGCTCTTTATATGGAATCCGCAAACCATTCTAGCAAAATCTGAGTTCAAGGAGGCAAATAGCTTTCCTTCTTCCCCTGTCTCTCTGTATGGCTAAATAGTACTGCACAGCCACGTATGTGGTATTGCCACATTCAGTAGAAGTTGTGGGACAAATTTTGGTGCCATTTTACCCATTTCCCAGTATGAAAATGTAAAACTTGGAGCTAACACACAATCTTGGTCGTAAAAATGTAAATTATTTTATCTTCACTGCTACATGGTATAAAAGTCTGTGACACACCTGTGGTGTCAATACAATCACTGCACTCCTAGATGAGTTCATTGAGAGGTTTAGTTTGTGAAATGGGGTTACATATGGGGGGGTCTGCTGTGTTGACATAGCAGAGGCTCAGCCAAGGTAACATGGCACCCTCAAACAAGTGCAGCAAAATCTGCTCCGTAATATGGCATTTCTTCCCTTCTGAGCTTTGCACTGTGCCTCAAAAGCAGTTTTCGATGACATATGGGCTATGGATGAACTCAGGAGAAATTTCACAAATGTTGTGATCCATTTTCTCCTACTACCCTTGGGAAAATGTAAAATTTGAAGCTCAAAAAGATTTTTGCAGTAAATATGTGATTTTTTTTATTTTCACGGCTTAACGGTATAAACTTCTGTGGGTTCAAGGTGCTCAAAACACATCTAAATAAGTTCCCTTAGGGGAGTAGTTTCCAAAATAGTGTCACTTGGGGTTTCCACTGTTTGGGCACATCAGGGGCTCTCCAAACACAATATTGCATTTGCTTATTATTCTAGCAAATTTTACATTCAAAAAGTCAAATGGTGCTCCTTCCCTTCTGAGCCCTACCGTGCGCCCAAACAGTACATTTCCCTGACATATGGGGTATCGCCATGCTCAGGAGAAATTGCACAACAAATTGTACGGTCCATTTTTTACTGTCAACCTTGCGAATTTTAAAAAAATTAGGTCTACATTTTTGTGAAAGAAAAGTAAATCTTTATTTTTTCCACATTATCAAAATTCCTGTGAAGCACCTGAAAAGTTAATAAACTTCTTGAATGTGGTTTTGAGCACCTTGAGGGTTGCAGTTTTTAGGATTATATCAGTTTGAGGTATTTTCTATCATATAGGTCCCTCAAATTCATTTCATATGTGAAGTGGTCCCTAAAAAAATGGTTTTGCAAATTTTGTTGTAAAAATTAGAAATCGCTGGTTAACTTTTAACTTCCTAACAAAAAAAATATGTTTCAAAAATTGTGCTGATGCAAAGTAGACATGTGGGAAATGTTATTTATTAACTATTTTGTGTGATATGACTTTCTGATTTAAGGGCATAAAAATTAAATTTTGAAAATTGTAAAAGTTTTCCCCAAATTTACATTTTATTTCAGAAATAAATTTTACCACTATTATAAAGTGCAACATGTCACAAGAAAATGTTCTCAGTATCAGTGGGACACATTGAAGTGATCTAGACTTATGAACTCATAAAGTGACAGTAGAGAGAACTGTAAAAATTAGCCTGGTCAGGAAGATGAAAACAGGCTTCGAGGTGAAGGGGTTAAACAACTGCAAATTCAATCCCCCTGGAAAGACTAATATAAAAAATTAGAAAATATAAAAAAATAAAGACTGATAAAAGAATTTAAATGACTTTAATTTCATAAATATCTGGAATAGATATGTGTATATATATATACATGTATATATATAAGAGGCATCGTGATTACTCGCTAATCCTGCCCCTTGTACAGTAGCTCCGCCCCTCACCCCATCCCCACACATAATCCCACCCCCACCACATTACCACACACAATCTCGCCCCCCACCACATCACCACACATAATTCTGCCCCCCACCACATCAAAACACACAATCCTGCCCCCCACCCTATTACCACACACAATCCCGCCCCCCCACCACATTACCACACACAATCCGCACCACATCACCACACATAATTCTGCCCCCCACCACATCACCACACACAATCCCGCCCCCCACCCTATTACCACACACAATACCGCCCGCCTGCCACATCACCACACATAATCCCGCCCTCCCACCCCATTACCACACATAATCCTGCCCCCCCACCACATCACCACACATAATCCCGCCCCCCACCACATCACCACACATAATCCCACCCCCCCACCACATCACCACAAATAATCCCGCCCCCCACCACATCACCACTAGGGTTGGGCGACTTTTATTTTTATAGGATCGGGTCGGGTTTCACAAAACCCGACTTTCTCAAAAGTCGGGTGGAGCGAAATCGGCCGATCCTATAAAAAAGTCGGGGTCGGCCGAAACACGAAACCCAATGCAGTGCAATGGGATACTATGGTTCCCAGGGTCTGAAGGAGAGGAAACTCTCCTTCAGGCCCTGGGAACCATATTAATGTGTAAAATAAAGAATAAAAATAAAAAATATTGATATACTCACCCGTCCGGAGGCCCCTGGACATCACCGCTGGTAACCGGCAGCCTTCTTTGCTTAAAATGAGCGCGTTCAGGGCCTTCCATGACGTCACGGCTTCTGATTGGTCGCGTGCCGCTCATGTGAACGCCACACGACCAATCACAAGCCGTGACGTAATTCTCAGGTCCTAAATTCCTAATTCTAGGAATTTAGGACCTGAGAATTACGTCACGGCTTGTGATTGGTCGCGTGGCAGTCACATGGGCGGCCGCGACCAATCACAAGCCATGACGTCATCTAAGGCCCTGAACGCGCTCATTCTTAGGAAGGAAGGCTGCCGGAAAGAAGCCGAGGGTGAGTATATTCCTATTAGGTATATACTCACCCTCGGACGCGCCCTGCTTCTTTCCGGCAGCCTTCCTTCTTAAGAATGAGCGCATGAAGGGCCTTAGATGACGTCACGGCTTCTGATTGGTCGCGGCCGCCCATGTGACCGCTCACGCGACCAATCACAAGCCGTGACGTAATTCTCAGGTCCTAAATTCCTAGAATGAGGAATTTAGGACCTGAGAATTACGTCATGGCTTGTGATTGGTCGCGTGGCGGTCACATGAGCGGCACGCGACCAATCAGAAGCCGTGACATCATGGAAGGCCGTAAGCGCGCTCATTTTAAGCAAAGAAGGCTGCCGTTTACCAGCGGCGATGTCCAGGGGCCTCCGGAGAGGTGAGTATATCAATATTTTTTATTTTAATTCTTTATTTTACACTTAAATGTGGATTCCGATACCGATTTCCGATATCGCAAACATATCGGAACTCAGTATCGGAATTCCGATACCAGATTCAGAAGATCGCCGACCTCATGGCCGACCCCACACAGGGGTCGGGTCGGGTTTCATGAAACCCGACTTTGCCAAAAGTCGGCGACTTCTGAAAATGGCCGACCCATTTCGTTCAACCCTAATCACCACACATAATCTCGCCCCAACACATTACCACACATAATCCCGCTCCTACTCCATTACCAACCATAATCCTGCCCCCACCACATCACCACAAATATTCCCGCCTGCCCACCACATCACCACACATATTCCCACCCGCCCACCACATCACCACACATAATCCCACCCCCACCACATCACCACGCATAATCCCGCCCCCACCACATCACCACACATAATCCTGCCCCC
The DNA here is from genome assembly GCF_051348905.1 of Ranitomeya variabilis. Classification (NCBI taxonomy): domain Eukaryota; kingdom Metazoa; phylum Chordata; class Amphibia; order Anura; family Dendrobatidae; genus Ranitomeya; species Ranitomeya variabilis. The sequence goes on from NC_135234.1 coordinate 47,116,530, forward strand.
CAACACATCACCACACATAATCCCACCCCCACCCCATTACCACACATAATCCCGCCCCCCACCACATCACCAGACAATCGCGCCCCCAACACATCACCACACATAATCCTGCCCCCCACCCCATTACCACACATAATCCCGCCCCCCACCACATCACCACACATAATCTTGCCCCCACCATATCACCACACATAATCCCGCTCCCCACCACATTACCACACATATTCCCGCTCCCCCACCGCATTACTACACACATTCCTGCCCCCACCACATTACCACACATAATCCCTCCCCCCACCACATCACCACACATAATCCCCCCACCAAATTACCACAGATAATCCCACCCCCCCACTACATTACCACACGTAATCTCGCCCCCCACCAAATTACCACAGATAATCCCGCCCCCCCACTACGTTACCACACGTAATCTCGCCCCCCACATTACCACACATAATCTCGCCCCCCACATTACCACACATAATCCTGCCCCCACCACATCACCACAATTATTGTTATTAACTTCATTTTAAGTTAATTTACCACCTGCATAAGCGCTATTGAATGTTGTCATTATTTACTTTAGTTTAATCACCAGCAGCATTAATTAGATGGCAATGAGTGTGCCAAGCGTTAGCTGGCTGGAAACAGCTAGTATATATATATATTGTATGGTAAAAATGTCAAATTTTTGCAGACTTTGCTTACACCCCGAGTCTCACTAATGTAAAAAGTATATATATGCCAATTTTCAAGATGATCGAACTATGTTTAGAGGTTGCACACTTTTATCAGTTTAATAAAAGCACACAAAAAAAACAGATTTTCAATGTTAAGTATTTTTTATTAGAAATTCAAACAATTAAAAACTTAGAATAATAGTGACAATAAACAGTAACATTGATAGGCAGTATCATACGTATTAAATGATTTACACTAATGTGCTGTGAAAGATGCAACTCCTTTTGTTTGCTTGGTGATGGCTTTTCTATGATACTCGACAACTCTTAACAAGAACTGTTTCAGTTGTTCATCTCTGATTGAATTATTAAACTTCTTTATCAGAGCAATGCCCCTTTCTGTCATGTCATTCACCACCTTAAGAGCATTGATGGAGCTTCTTAGTGTATCACTGCAATATTTTTCTGCATCGTGGATCCCAAAATTCAATTCAAAGAATGTCTTTGTTTTACATGTAACAAAATAGCTGAGGTCTTTTTTTTCAAAAACTAGTTTTTTACCTTCCAACTGTTTCCTCTCCTTTTTCTTTGCAGGTTTTATTCTTAAATTTTCAAACATCTTATCCTTCTCAGCCTGACTGATACGTTCATCCAAAAATGCCAATCCTATGTTAGTTTCTGACAGATACCAAATGTGACTCTTAGCCACTGTGAGGGCACTTTCTCTGATATCTTTATCTGGATAATATTGCAAAAGCTGTAGCATCTCCAAATCATTCTTTGGAGCCCATCGACTTACAACTGCCTCGTGCCAAAAGCGGACATATATTAGACAGACAAATCGCACTACTTTTCTTATTCCTTTCAATTCGGTATTAGAAATATGCAATTGTTTAGTGAATAGCACAATTTTGAGTACATATATGGCCTTTGCCATCCACCTTGCTTCAGTCAGAGCCCCTGGAACCCTAAATTCGAAATAGTTTTCATCCCAGCCTCCAAGATATAGAAATGATAGTTCTAATAGCTCTTTGTAATCTTCTCTTGGATGACTGCCATCTTGCAAGACATTGTTGAGGTAGTCCACTATTTTCACATGTTGCTCTTCTAGAAAACCTTGAATGGGATTTTCTTCATCTAACATCGTGAAATAGGACTTCTTATTAACTGAATTCGACTGATTTTGGAACTTTCAGAAAATCTGGATGTCAGGACTAGGGTTGAGCGACTTTTACTTTTTCAGGATCGAGTCGGGTTTTGCGAAACCCGACTTTGTCAAAAGTCGGGTCGGGTGAAATCGGCCGATTATTGCGAAAAGTCGGTGATCCGACCGAAACACGAAACCCAATGCAAGTCAATGGAGAATCAAAGTCGGCAGTGAGTGGAGGACAGGAAAACACCAACAGAGCCCATTTTAATGCCAAAAACATCAATTCTTGTTACTTAAGCTTGTCAATCTTAATTTACCTTATAATAATAGTTAGCCATTGAAAATTTGGGGGTCATTTGGCAACAGTTGTGGGGGGAGTAGGGCTGGCTCAAGTTTTTCGTGGGCCCAGGAAACGCGGACTACGTCACGGCGGTGGAGCAGGGAGAGGTAAGTATTTAAACTTTGCAAGTGCTGTGATCCTGAGCAAGCAGGGGGGCACACTCATTTGCATTGCCTCTGGCACAGGACCCCTCAAAGTACGGCATAGTGATTGACGGTGGGGGCGCCTCCCACCGGCAGAGACACTATGAGGGGCCCTGTGCCAGTGACATCGCCAACGAGTATGCCCCCCCACCTGTTGAAGGAACCTGCACTTTCATCTGCACCTTCCTCTTTGTCCCCATGTAAGGTGGTATAGTATGCGGGAAGGGGAACCAGACTTTCTGCAGGGGAAGATACTGGCTATGTAGAGTGCAAGGGGAATGTAGTGGTCTGGGTCAATTATCCGGCAGACTCATCTAGCAGTGGCTGGGCAATGGGCAGGATGAGGAGGAAACACAGATATAGGCCCAATGAATAAAGTAGGCTAAATGCAGTTCAAAATTGGTAACAGAAGTAAACAGGCAGCACTGCTTTGTTCAGTGGAGGAGAACAGCAAGGAGCAGCAGACACCGTTAGTAGGCAAAACCAAACCAGTAGGCCAAATGCAGTTTTAAAATTCCTATAGGCCGAAAGCCTGAAGATTGAAGCTCAGGAGTAGTGTTGAGCGATACCTTCCGATACTTGAAAGTATCGGTATCGGATGGTATCGGCCGATATCCGAAAAATATCGGATATCACCGATACCGATACCCGATACCAATACAACTCAATGGCACACAAGTATCGGAAGCTATCCTGGATGGTTCCCAGGGTCTGAAGGAGAGGAAACTCTCCTTCAGGCCCTGGGATCCATATTCATGTAAAAAATAAAGAATTAAAATAAAAAATATGGATATACTCACCCGTCCGGCGGCCCCTGGACCTTACCGATGTAACCGGCAGCCTCCGTTCCTAAGAATGAGGAGTTTAGGACCTGCGATGACGTCGAGGCTTGTGATTGGTCGCGTGATTTTTACATGAATATGGATCCCAGGGCCTGAAGGAGAGTCTCCTCTCCTCCAGACCCTGGGAACCATACACTGGGAACTTCCGATTCCGATTTCCGATATCACAAAAATATCGGAACTCGGTATCGGAATTCCGATACCGCAAATATCGGCCGATACCCGATACTTGCGGTATTGGAATGATCAACACTACTCAGGAGAAAAACACAGGAGAATACCAAAGAGCGGCAGACACTGTTAGTAGGCCCAACCAAACTAGTAGGCCAAATGCACTTTAATATGTGATATCGGCTGCAAATTGAGGCTCTGCTTTGTCCAGTGAAGGACAGCTGTATTGAGTGGCACAGACAGACACAGGTAGTAGGCCTAAATTTAAAAAGTTGGCTCAATGCAGCTTAAAATTGGTTACAGGGGTACACAGGCAGCACTGGTTTGGTCAGCGGAGGACGATTGCTAGAAGTGGCGCAGACAGACTTACTAGGCCTAAAATAAAAAAGTTGGCTCAATCCAGTTTAAAATGGGTAACAGGGGTACACAGGCAGCACTGGTTTGGTCAGCGGAGGACGATTGCTAGGAGTGGCGCAGACAGACTTACTAAGCCTAAAATAAAAAAGTAGGCTCAATGCAGTTCAAAATGGGTAACGGGTACACAGGCAGCATTGTTTTGGTCAGCGGAGGACGATTAGTAGGAGTGGCGCAGACAGACTTACTAGGCCTAAAATAAAAAAGTTGGCTCAATCCAGTTTAAAATGGGTAACAGGGGTACACAGGCAGCACTGGTTTGGTCAGCGGAGGACGATTGCTAGGAGTGGCGCAGACAGACTTACTAGGCCTAAAATAAAAAAGTTGGCTCAATGCAGTTTAAAATGGGTAACAGGGGTACACAGGCAGCACTGGTTTTGTCAGCGGAGGAAGATTGCTAGGAGTGGCGCAGACAGGCTTACTAGGCCTAAAATAAAAAAGTTGGCTCAATGCAGTTCTAAACTGGTAACAGGAGTAAACTGGTGGCACTGCTTTGTTCGGTGGAGGACAACTGGAATAAGTGGCTGACACAGTACGTTGGCCTAAATAGTAAAGCGGGCTAAATGTCTGCAAAAAAAGTTCGTAAATAAACAGGTGGCAAAGCAACGTACAGGGGTGGGTTCCTCTGCTGAGTACCAGATAGTGGTAGTTCGCGCACAGTATTCACAGGTCAAAATGGAGGGCATGGTCCCTGTATATATTTACTATCATCTCTCAATTTGTATTGGCAGTGCCTTTGAAGCATTTAACAGCACCGACTAAACTGCGGTGGAGCACTGTTTGAGCTGGGGGGAACACTCTCTCGTGGGCGGCGGTACTGGCCCAGGGCCCCTCATATTATGACGGTGTGTCTGATGTTGGGTGTGCACCCCCACCACCAGAGACACTTAATTGTATGATTAGGGACCCTGTGCCAGTGCCGTCGGCCAAAAGTGGGCACACCCACCTGTCCAGGCAAAAGGCACTCGCACTGGTGCTTGCGCCAAGTGGTGACCACGGGCCCGTGGGGGGAGTCAGCCCATTTAGGGAGGTGTTAAAAATGGCCTATGGTGGACATTCAGCAGCAGCAAATGGAGGAATTGGAGCAGTCAGTAAGAGGAGTCCAAAAGCAAGACCTTTTTAAAGGAAAACTACGTGTCAGCAGGGGAAGGTGGGGCAAAAGAATGTGAAATCCATGATTGGTTCATTTTAATGAAGGTTAGATCATCAACATTTTGGGTAGCCAGACGTGTCCTTTTTTCGGTCAGTATTGAACCAGCAGCACTGAAGACTCTTTCTGATAGCACACTGGCAGTAGGGCAAGCGAGCTCCTGTAATGCATATTCTGCCAATTCAGGCCAGGTGTCTAGTTTAGATGCCCAGTAATTAGTGTTGAGCGATACCGTCCGATACTTGAAAGTATCGGTATCGGATAGTATCGGCCGATACCCAAAAAGTATCGGATATCGCCGATACCGATACCAGATACCAATACAAGTCAATGGGACACCAAGTATCGGAAGGTATCCTGATGGTTCCCAGGGTCTGAAGGAGAGGAAACTCTCCTTCAGGCCCTGGGATCCATATTACTGTGTAAAATAAAGAATTAAAATAAAAAATATTGATATACTCACCTCTCCGGAGGCCCCTGGACATCACCGCTGGTAACCGGCAGCCTTCTTTGCTTAAAATGAGCGCGTTTAGGGCCTTCCATGACATCACGGCTTCTGATTGGTTGCGTGCCGCTCATGTGACCGCCACGCGACCAATCACAAGCCGTGACGTCATTCTCAGGTCCTAAATTCCGAATTCTAGGAATTTAGGACCTGAGAATTACGTCACGGCTTGTGATTGGTCGCGTGGCGGTCACATGAGCGGCACGCGACCAATCAGAAGCCGTGACGTCATGGAAGGTGCCGAACGCGCTCATTTTAAGCAAAGCAGGCTGCCGGTTACCAGCGGTGATGTTCAGGGGCCTCCGGAGAGGTGAGTATATCAATATTTTTTTATTTTAATTCTTTATTTTTTATATGGATATGGATCCCAGGGCCTGAAGGAGAGTTTCCTCTCCTTCAGACCCTGGGAACCATACACTGGGAACTTCCGATTCCGATTCCCGATACTACAAAAGTATCGGATCTCGGTATTGGAATTCTGATACCCGATACTTGCGGTATCGGAATGCTCAACACTACCAGTAATCAAAGGGGAATGACCTGTGAGGGAGAACATCGATAAGGGAGGAAAAGTAGTTTGTGACCATACTGGACAAATGCTGTCTCCTGTCACTTTGAATCGATGCAGCCGTCCCTGTCGTGTCAGCGGTCATTGAAAAATCACTCCACAACCTTGTCATAAAACCCCTCTGTCCAATGCCACTTCGGATTTCTGCACCGCTAGCACCTCTGCCATGTTGCCCCCTACGGCTCGTGTGAGAACCATCACCGCTGCTGTGTGCTGGGAATGCCAGAACCAAACGGTCTACAAGAGTTGCTTGTTTGGTAGCCAATATTTGCTCTAAGTTCTCATGTGGCATGATATTTTGCAATTTCCCTTTGTAGCATGGATCCATTAGGCAGGCCAACCAGTAATCGTCATCGGTCATCATTTTGACAATGCGGGGGTCCCTTTTTAGGATACGCAAGGCATACTCAGCCTTGTGGGCCAATGTTCCAGGTGTCAATTCACTGCTTCTGCTGGGTTGAGGAGCACTTTCTTGCAAATCTACATCACAAGTGTCCCGCAAGAAACCTGTACCAGACCTTGCAACGGCACCAGTTTCTATTGCCCCCTGAGAAGCTCCCACCTCCCATACATATTCAGCCCCATCATCCTCCTCCTCATCCTCTTCATCCGCCACCTCATCCTGGAAAGTTCCCTGACCAGACAATGGCTGACTGTCATCAAAGCTTCCCTCCTCCTCGGCTGCAGACGCCTGCTCCTTAATGTGCGTCAAACTTTGCATCAGCAGACGCATAAGTGGGATGCTCATGCTTATGATGGTGTCGTCAGCACTTACCAGCTGTGTGCATTCCTCAAAACACTGAAGGACTTGACAGAGGTCTTGTAGCTTCGACCACTGCACACCAGACAACTCCATGTCTGCCATCCAACTGCCTGCCCGTGTATGCATATCCTCCCACAAATAAATGACAGCACGCCTCTGTTCACACAGCCTCTGAACCATGTGCAGTGTGGAGTTCCACCTTGTTGCAACATCTATAATTAGGCGTTGCTGTGGAAGATTTAGAGATCGCTGATGGCTCAGCATACGGCTGGAGTGTACAGGTGACCAGCGGATGTGCGAACAAAGTTTTCGCACCTTCAGGAGCAGGGCTGGTAACTCCATAACTCCGGATAATTTTTCAGGAAGCACTGCACCACCAGGTTCAAAGTGTGAGCCAAGCAAGGTATGTGTTTAAGTTGTGAAAGGGCTATGGCAGCCATAAAATTCCTTCCGTTATCACTGACTACCTTGCCTGCCTCAAGATGTACACTGCCCAGCCATGACTCACTTTCTTGCTGCAAGAACTCGGCCAGTACTTCCGCGGTGTGTCTGTTGTCGCCCAAACACTTCATTTCCAACACAGCCTGCTGACGCTTACCACTAGCTGTTCCATAATGAGACACCTCGTGTGCAACACTGGAAGCTGCGGATGGAGTTGCCAGGCAACTGCGCTCTGTGGACGAGCTGTCGCTTCTGGAGGAGGAGGGGTGTCGAACGCCTACTACCAACTGTTTCCTAGACCGTGGGCTAGGCAGAACTGTCCCACTATGGCTGTCCCCTGTGGACCCTGCATCCACCACATTAACCCAGTTCATCGTGATGGACACATAACGTCCCTGGCCATGCCTACTGGTCCATGCATCTGTGGTGAGGTGCACCTTTCCACTGACAGACTGCCTCAGTGCATGGACAATGCGGTCTTTGACATGCTGGTGGAGGGCTGGGATGGCTTTTCTCGCAAAGAAGTGGCGACTGGGTAGCTCATAGCGTGGTACTGCATAGGCCATCAGGTCTTTGAAAGCTTTGCTTTCGACCAACCGGTAGGGCATCATCTCTAACGAGATTAATCTGGCAATGTGGGCGTTCAAACCCTGTGTACGCAGATGAGAGGATGAGTACTTTCTTTTCCTCATGAGAGTCTCTTCTAGGGTGAGCTGGACAGGAGACCTGCAGATGGTGGAACAAGCGGTGGTGGTGGTGGTGGACATGGGGGATTGAGAGACAGTTGGTGATGTTGGCCTACATACAGTGCTTCCTACCAATAACCTTCTGATTCCCTGCCTGCTTTGGCCTTGCGACGATCCCTCCACATTTGCTGCTGGTGGTGTCCGAACCGGTGGGCTTACAGTGAGGGAAGCAATGTGGAGTTGCTGACTACCTTCATTCTGACCAGGTGCACCAACAGTACAGGACGTTTGGTAATTAGTCCAGGCTTGCAAGTGCATGCTGGTTAAATGTCTACGCATGCACGTTGTATTTAAATTATGAAGAATCTTCCCTCTGCTAAAGGTCTTTGAACATTTCTTACAGATCACTTTAGACTGATCATTGGGATCTTGGTCAAAAAAATGCCACACTGCACTCTTCCTACTATGGAATTCCTTTTCAGGCTTTGCACGCTGTGCAACTTTCAGCGGTTGGCCACGCTGTCCTAAAACTGTTTTTGTCACACGTTTTGGGCCTGATACGGGCCTGGCTGATGACTGCTGTTGCGATGTAGATTGGTGTTGCTGCGGATAACCCTCCTCCACTTCTGAGCTAGTGCCAGTGGCACCCTCTTCCCCCAATGGCTGCCAATCTGGGTCAAGAACTGGGTCATCTATCACCTCCTCCACAATGTCATGTGCACCTTCCTCAGTGTCACCATGTAAGCCGGTGCTATAGCGTTCGGGACAGGGCACCATAGTCTCATCAGGGTCAAATTCTGGCTCAGGAAACTGCGAGGTCAATGTAGTGATCTGAGTCAATGGAACAGCATCATAATCTAGCTGTGGCTGTGCATCAGTGCACTCCATGTCCGATTCATCTTGTAATGGGCAGTTAAAATTTCCCTTTCTAACCCTGGCACGGTATGGGTAAAGAGCTCCATGGAGTAACCTGTAGTGTCGCCTGACGCATCCTTCACTTTTGGTTTGGGAGAAGGACACAAGGAAACATCTTTTTCCGGACTGGAGGCATCCACTGACGACTGGCTGCTCTTAGATTTTGAACTTTGGGAAGAGGAGGCGAAAGAGATAGAGGCTGAGTCAGCAAGGAAAGACAAAACTTTTTCCTGCTGCTCCGGCTTTAAAAGCTGTTTTCCTACTCCCAGGTAAGGGAGCCTTGGAGGCCTTGTGTAGCCAGACGATGACGCAGGCTCAACACCTCCAGCCTTAGGTGCTACTGTGCTTTTGCCACTACCACCAGATGCAGCACCACCACCACCATCAGTACTAGCTGGCAACCCCCGCCCATGGCCTCTTCCACCAGACTTCCTCATTTTTTGGAGGGAGACAATGAACCACAACTCTGGCCCAGTGGTATAACACAACCCTATGAACGTGGCAGAAAGTGGCTGCCTGATATACGACACACTAGCAGTACTGCAGAATATAAACTGTGTGAGAAATAATATCTCACTTTTGGGGGGAGATTCTGAACCACAATTCTGGCCCAGTGGTATAACACAACACTATGAACGTGGCAGAAAGTGGCTGCCTGATATATGACACACTAGCAGTACTGCAGAATATAAACTGTGTGAGAAACACTATCTCACTTTTGGGGGGAGAAACTGAACCACAACTCTGGCACAGTGGTATAACACAACACTATGAACGTGGCAGAAAGTGGCTGTAATTATTATAAAAAAAAAAAAAAAAAATTACTGCAATAACACGCTCCCTAGTCCCTACAATGATCTCAGGACAAGTATGGCAGCAATAAAAAGGACTTCAGAACAAAAAAGTGTGGACAAATAAACAAGACAGGTAACTGTGCAGAAAGGAGCAACAGGATTTTTGCTTTGAAAAAAGCAGTTGGTTTGCACAGCACCGTCCACTGTCCCTGCACAAAAAGGTGGTGTGGGACAGTGAAAATCGCTCCAGCACAAGTGGTTTGGGGGTTTATATTTCCTCCCTAACTCTGTCCCTGCTTCTGACTAACTGCAGCAAACTCTCCCTATGCTCAGATCGGCAGAAGTAAGATGGCGGTCGGCGTGCATGCCCCTTTATAGCCCCTGTGACGCCACAGACAGCAAGCCAATCACTGCCATGCCCTTGTCTAAGATGGTGGGGACAGAGACCTATGTCATGACGCTGCCCACACTCTGCGTCCTCCTTCATTGGATGAAAAATGGTGGTAACAGCGTCATACGAAATGCGACTTTGGCGCTCTGATCGTGTACCGCATGGCCGATCCCACACTAGGATCGGTTCGGGTTTCATGAAACTCGACTTTGCCTAAAGGTCGGCGATTTCTGAAAATGACCGATCCGTTTCGCTCAACCCTAGTCAGGACAACTTGATGGGATGTTACAACAGTTACCAAACACTCCTTCAAGATTAATTCATGGGTGTGGTGGCGGCAAGCCAACCACAACAATCGTCTCCCAAATTCAGTTTCAATTCTGATACATGCTCCTTGGATCATTCCTGTATTAGATGCAGTTGTATCGAAAGATATACCAATGATAAGGTCACGTAGCGCAAATCGGTCCACCTCTTGAATAACAACTTCAGCCATTGGGCTGTTAGGGCATGTTAGGTTTAGGCTATGGGTTGAACTAGATGGACTTAAAGTCTTCCTTCAACCTTAATAACTATGTATTAGCTCACCAGTACCTTTCTGGGCAACTGGTACACCAAGCAAATGCTCAAAATCTTTTACAGTTTCAAGAACAGCAGCTGTATCTTCTAGAGTTTTGACACTCCCTCAGGCAACAATTCACTATCCCAATGTAAGATTAAATGAGGAGGATTTTCAAACAGTGACTTTTCCATGTTCTCAGCCATTTGTCTTCTGTTAATCGCCCAAGCTCGGAAAATGGTAGATGGAGATATGGAAATGCATGAAACATCGTGATCAAGGCTTTTTGCAGTTGCAATAAATGAAGTACTTGCTTGTCGAATGGAGAGTTGTTCTCAATCCCATGTAGCCGTGAGTGTGTGATCAAGAAGTTTTAATCTACGACCTGCACAAGATTTTTTCACTGGTGGTAACGAAAATTTGTCCTCTTCGTGAATTGATGATGATGGAGATGAGACTGAGTGTTCCACTGTCATTTTGGTGATTTCTTTATGATGTTTCTCCTTGTATGCCTCCTTTTTTTCTGCATTTATTTTCTTTTTTATTTTGTGAGGCAAGAACCTTATCTACACCACTCATTGATAAACTAATATAATCCTCTCTTTGTGACATAAGGAATGCTTTATCGCCTTCTAGTACGCTATTCATGGAGATCACATTTTGCCTGACAATATCAAATAGCTCAACAAGATCACCTTTCCAAATCTGCCGCTTCATATTTACTTTGTCAATGTTTCTTGATTTCTCTTTACCCAGATGTTGACATTCCTTGTATAACTTCTGTATACGAGTTTGGATATTCTCCTCTGTCATGACAGGGATACTTGCTTTCTTCCACACTTCCTTTAGTTTAATACTTGTAGATTTAGCAGCACACAAGAGTGTTTCTTTCATTTCCTTGTGATGGTAAATAAAAACTAAAAGCATGTGTTCCTTGAAAGGGAGTTGAGCTCCCAAAAATTCACCACCAGGCACCTTTTCAAGTAACCAAATTCCCTTTCTAGTACTCTTTTTCAGTTAAACTACGCGCAAAACATAATAGAAACACAACATACACATTAGTGTGATGTCGATGATACATTTTCATGAATTTCGGTACTTTCAGATAAAAGTGATCAAAGTGTGCAACCTCTAAATATTAATTGATTTAGCTAAAAAATTTTACATGGATCTTTTAGATGACTTAGACCAAGGATTCAAGCAAAGTTGTATGAAAATCATAACTTCGGAAAAATGAAACACCCTAATATACATATATATATATATACATGCATATATATGTCTACATCTATCTTTCTGTCTGTATACATATTTGGTATTGCCATATGCATCATTATTTTTTAACCATATCACTTCACAAAAATAAAATAGAATTAAAAGAAATTAAAAAACATTTGGACCCCAAATTGATACCAATAAAATCTACAGCACGATCCACACAAAAAAAGAATCCGTCACATGTGAAGTTTGATTTTTTAATGATATTCTTATCCACTGCATGGAAAACAAAAACGTATGACATAAGAAGACTATGTTCACCAGCAGCAACCAAAACCTGCACTTTTGTAGTATAAATGCTGCGTTCAAAATGCAGGTTTACTGCATTTTTTCAGATTTTTTTTGGTGCATTGTTGCTGTGTTTTTTTGGTGGGAAGTAGAGAATACAGCTGTTATTTGTCTACAGTACAAGATTAATAACGTCAGTTTTATTGATCTAAAATACCGAAAAAAAACTGTGAAATTATATTGCAGTGTTTATGAATTTTCTCATGCTTTCTATAGGTGAAAAAACCCTGAAAGTATAGAAATGTTGCAGATTTTAAAAATTCTGCACTTCTCAAAGTCAGGAAAAAAATAAGTGTGTACATGAAAAATCTATAATCTCATAGCTTTTGCTGGTCTTTAAAATGCAATTTCTTTTCTGCAGAAACAAAATAAGCAAAAAAAAAAAACCACTGGAAAACTGCTGAGTGTGAACACAGCCTTAGACTACAAATAATTGTATTTTCTTACCATGGAAACACATAAGTCTGCATATGACCTGCAAAACAGGAGTTTGGATCTTTTTAATCAATATTATTGGAATTTTTCTTCATTTTTATGTTAAAAAAAATTGGAGAGGTACAAAATTGATGTTGAGAATGAACATACAGTACTCCTCACTCTACTTCAATGGTTATTAACATTTGTGTAGTCCAAGTTTTTTTTTTCAGTAAGGTACCCCACTAAAAAATATTACATTTTTAATTAATCTATTTGAAAACATTTTCTGAATGAACAATAAGTGCATAAATCTGTTGTACTCCATGTTCTGTCCCTTTATTAAATTATCCTTTATATAAGCCACCATTATGACAGAAAAAATTTCCAACATTCATAATTATTATGGATTTTTTTTAAACAAGATTTGTATCCACCAGTGACATATTCATATTTTAATTCAATTGCTCTAAACCAATGTTTGAAAGGGCAGCAATTCGTGCCAGCACACAATACACTTCATTGGCCAGGTGCCGAATACACTACATCTCAAAATGCATAATTCAAAGAACGGCTTGAGATAATAGGCTTTCCCAGAAGCTGAACACTTAAGTGTTTTGGAAATTCTTACACATTTACAACATTTGCATTTTCAAAACATATTTTATACATTGCCGGATCCTATTTTGGGATATATCAGTAAGATTACTTATGCAAAATAAAGCTCAACATGAAGACCTAGTAAATTGTATCAGCACCTAAAGGAGAATAGAAATACTAGACATTTCTAAAGTCTTTCATTTAGTTTAGAATATATGAAAACATTTTAGTAAAATGTAAATTATGATGTAGCAGATTTATAATGGATGCTTATGTGCTCCTTGAAGAATTTATTATATGTGTCTCTTTGTATTTAAATATGTAGTCATCTTCAGTTGCAAGCAAAATTAGTCATTCCCAATTGCAAATTAGGTCTATGGGCAACATTTATAAACTTTATGCTGTTTGCCATAAACCAATCAAACAAGAACAATTTAAGTATCTCAATACAAGTAATAGAACAAGTGGTTTCTACAAACACAGCACAAAATGCCACTTTTAATTTCTGTCATTTCCAAATTAAACAACTCATCCATGAGAGGTTTGGTTTGTAAAATGGGGTCACTTATGGGAGATTCTGCTCTTCTGGCACCTCAGGGGCTCTGCCAATGTGACATGGCACCCTCAAACCAGTGCCGCAAAATCTGCACTCTAATATTTCACTACTTCCCTTGTGAACTTTGCACTGTGCCCCAAAAGTAGCTTTTGATCACATGGGGTATCGGTGAACTCAGGAGAAATTGCACAACAAATTTTGGGGGCCATTTTCTCCTGTTACCCATGTGAAAATACAAAATTTGGGGCTAAAGTAACATTTTTGTTGGAAAAATTTAATTTTCTTTAGTTTCATAGCTTAACATTATACATTTCTGTGAAGCACCTTCACAGGGTTCAAGGTGCTCGCCACACATCGAAAGAAGTTCCCTGAGGGATTCAGTTTCCAAAATGTCATTTGTTGAGGTTTCCACTGTTTAGGCATATCAGGGGCTCTCCAAACGTGATATGGCGTCAGCTAATTATTCCAGCAAATTTTAAATTCAAAAAGTCAAATGGCGCTCCTTCCCTTCCGAGATCTGTCATGCTCCCAAACTGTGGTTTTCCCCCACATGTGGGGTATCAGCATGCTCAGGAGAAATTGCACAACAAATTTTATTGTGCAATTTCTGCAGCTACCTTCTGAAAATGCAAAGTTTGTCATTAAAAATCATTTTTTGTGGTAAAGATGTTATCATTTTTTTTTATTTTCACAGCTCAATGTTATAAACTTCTGTGAAACACCTGGGGTTTTAAGATGCCCAATACACATCTGTATAAGTTCCATTGCATACTCAGGAGAAATTGCACAATAAGTTGTATTGTGCAATTTCTCCAGTTAACCTTATGAAAATGAAAAATAAAAAATTGGGTCTAACAGAAATTTTTTGTGAAAAAAGTTATGTTTATTTTGTTCTTCCACATTCCAAAAATTCCTGTGAAGCACCTGAAAAGTTATTAAATTTCTTGAATGTGGTTTTGAATATCTTGAAGGGTGCAGTTTTCAGGATGCTATCAGTTTTGGGTATTTACTGTCATATAGGCCCCCAAAGTCACTTCAAATGTGACGTGGTCCCTAAAAAATGCTTTTGTAAATTTTGTTGTAAAAATGAGATATTGCTGGTCAACCTTTAACCCTTAGAACTTCATAATAAAACAATTTGTTTTAAAAAAAATTTGCTGATGTAAAGTATACATGTGGGAAATGTTATTTATTAACTGTTTTGTTTTGTGACTCTCTCATTTAAGGGAATAAAAATTAAAACTTTGAAAACTGCTACATTTTCAAAATATATGCAAAATTTCAGTTTTTTCACAAATAAACGCAAATCATATCAAATACTTTTTACCACTATCATGAAGTACAATATGTCACAATAAACTTACTCAGAATCAGTTTAATCTATTGAAGCATTCCAGAGTTATGACCTCTTAAAGTGACAGTGGTCAGAAATGAAAAAACTGGCCAGTTCAGGAAGGTGAAAACAGGCTTCCGAGTGAGGGGGTTAAATTGAAATTTGCCAGCTTCACCATATTTTCCCACAAAAATTGATTTGCAGTGAATAAATTTGTTGTGAATTGCAATCTCAAAGTGTTTTTAATCTATCTGATAATGGAAATATGGATGGTAACCAGTGATATTTCAGTGATGTATGCAGGTCTAATATTAGACTACTGCAGCAAGCGTGCAAAAAATGTGATAACAATGAGGGCAGTATTAATGCCCCCAGTGTTCATTTTGTTCACTCTGGACACTAACACACATACCTAATCCCTAGGCTTAGATTGTCTCACTTAATCCGAATGATTACACCCCCTGTATTTTTTCTCTTGTGTCTTGAGTAGGCACTCTTTACCTGTTCCATCACTTTGGTCCAATGACGCAGCAGAACATTAGTTCTGGACAATTTTGGAAAATGACCATTGGCTCCCAACTTCTGGGGAACCCCATTTAGCCCTCTTAAATTTTCCAGAGTGCCTTCTACCTTAATGTCCCTGAGAAAAGCAGTTCGAAAGTTGCCCTAGGACTAATCCAGGTCAGTGATACTGACTTAAGGGGATGCTCACACGTTCTCCTTTCTTGCCAGTACACTGAAACAAATTTCCCCATTTCCACCATGTGACTGTGCCACCAAAGCCAAATCTTGGTTGCATACCTGACTACTGGGTAGTACTTCTTTAGCTCATAAGTCACAGAACAAAGGAAAATCTCAACCAGTCACAATAGCATGGAAGAAGTCCTTGACCACTCCTAGTCTGTGTCTATGTCATCCTGGGTCATTGGGATAATTCTTTGCTACTCCATGAATATACCTTACCCTCACTTTCTTCTCAGGGACTAGTTTAGAAGTGTGAATACTAAACTCCCTGAGTCCAGGAGTCGTGTCACTTGGACACCATTCACAGGACTTTCCTGAAGCCCCTCGCCAGGATGAGGAAGAGCACTGCAGGCAGGGTAGGTGAAGTAGGAGTAGCGCCGGCCTACTCTGCAGTCCATTGGTTCTGTTACCAGCAGACAATATTTTGATATATTACTCAGGGAACGACACTTGCAACAGACAATGGGACAACATGCACCCCTTGAACCTTGCTCTGGCCCCCCTGGGTCTTTGTGTGCCTCTCAGATGCGGACTTGGACCCCTTCTTTATGTATTCCATAAAATGACCTCATCCTCTCTTGACTATTCAGAGAGTTCTCCACAGCCAAGTACCATTCCATGAAGCCCACAAGGTCATCTGCATTCTGGGAATCTCCTTGGGCAACCCAGATTTGCATGTTCTTAGGCTGTGAGTGGATAAATTGGTCCACTACCACTCTTTCACTCATCTGTGCTGGAGAACAGGTCTCAGGCTGCAGTCAGTTTTGCATCAGGTGTAACAAGTTGAATATCTGGGACTGGGGAGGTTTGGCCTTTTGGTAGTTCAAGAGGTACACCCTTTGTGCCTGGTCTGACAGGGCTACACCGTAATGTGCCATAATCTTTACCTTCATCTTGCCATACTACTTGGCATATTGGAGGGCAAGGTCATAGTATGCTTTCTGCAGTATGGGTCTAAGACCTCTACCTATTACTCTGGGGAACACAGAGATATTGAGGTCACTGTCTTTTTTTCCCTCTTTCCCTTTCTGGGTAGATTGAGGGGCATGTGCAATTTTGTAACAGACACTGGTTGCAGCACCTTCATGCCTCAGGTGGGATATATCTTATCAGGTTTTGTCATGGTCTTTTGAATTATGATGCACAATTTGACACAAATATATATATATATATATATATATATATATATATATGTACAATTGCCTGACCTAGTGCCTTTTTAACCCGTATTTATTGGTGCATTGACATAATAACACTGAATCCATGTGATTGATATCATGTGCGAGTTCATGGTTATACAACTATAGACAGTGACCTCAATATCTCTGTGTTTCCCTGAATGTGTTTTTGTATTGTAATGTTTTTTATACATATATGTTTTGATAGACAAATAAAATTACAAAAAATGTTATATGCACTTATATACTACGTGTCCTCCTATTTTGTTATGAAATGTTATGGACTTGGGGCCTATTGAATTGAGGGTAGACCACCACTGTGTAATATCCCCCTCCTGCATTTAAAATGCAGCTGGGTTTTGTGTTTGCATTCTATTACTCTGGGGGCAGTTTCTCTCTGTCTGCAACTCTTTAAAAGACAGTCACAAAAGCATTTATATTGTCCTTAAGAGTTATTTTCTGCAAGGCCTCCTGTACTGTTTGCCTCATATGGATATTGTCACTTTGGTTTACAGAAAGTGCTATCTCCTTGACCCGGACAGCTTCAGTTCAGAGAGCAATCTGTTCCAGCTGCTGTTGTAACTGCTGGGGAAACTGTTGCGTCTGCTGTTGATCCTGCTGATTCTGCTCCTGTAGCTGTTATTGAAATTGCTGGATCAGGAGTTTTCTGTTTGGTCTGCCTCAACTGAAAATTGTCCTGGACTAGCTGCTTAACAACCTCCTCCATGCTTTCAGAATCTGTTTGCAATCCTGTAGCATAGTAGGGATTACACCAGTCCCGGCCAGCCTTCCCACTTTGAGTGGAGCTGTGGCAGGATGCAGCTTGGCTAAACCTGTCAATCTAATTCATGAAACTTCATGCCAGTTTAGTGGTGTAACTTGAGCACATTGTGCTGCAGTTTTAATATGATGCTAATTCACTGCTGAACACTTCTTAACGAATTAGGTTTATATTATACCACCACGCCTCTTCATTAAGACTGGCGTGTACAATAAGCTAAGCCCTAAGTGTTTATACATATTAGTCCAAGAATTTAGATAGAACTCATTCAAAACTATGATGCACCAAAACAGGCCTGCCAAATAATTAATCAGGCCACAGAATGTTCAGTTCAAACAAATAATTTATTTATAAACAAATAAAATAAAAGTTCATCACTTAACAAATACAATTTTCATAGTATACAGAATACCTCCAATCCAAAAGCTGGTTTCATGAACAGTGCAAATATAAAACCAATAACCCAGTTATAGTATATAATGATTTTAGAATAATTATTACAGAATTTAAAAAATCATATATGCCAAGAGAACCATCATGTTTTGTTGTTATAAAAATACACTGGAAATTTTTAATTTAATATTCAACATTATTGGATGCAGTTTAGAAATAGGTAATGACTGGAACAAGAGGTGCATGGATTTTAATTATAAATGAATGATAGACAATTTTAATTCTGCTTTGTAGTAAGTAGGTAATTACAAAAAATGTGTGAGACATTAAAAAGTGTGTACTGTATATTAATCTGCCAATTATCTCACAATAAATTGGACTGGAGGTTTCAGTTGTAGCCTGTAAGTCTTTTTGTTCCCATTAATGTGCATATCATTTCATCATGCTGTACAACATGTTTACCTTAATCCAAGATATTAATGTAGAAGCCAAGATCAATTAATCTATGGTCGGGAAGAAAAAGAATATTAGGAAATTCAATTGATTAAACTTTTCTCTTGAGGATTGAATTGGAAAAAAATAAACTTACTAAAACCAACCAGAACATATTACTTTTTGATTAATCCAAACTAGTGCCGATAATCAACATGATACAGCTGACAAAATTCATTATGTCAAAGAAATTCAAGCAAATGACAAATCACTGGGTATATGTAAATGTAATGAATGTAGGAAGAACAAATTAGGCAGCAGATAAATAGTTCTTACAGCTGATGTGTTGTAAAGAGGAGAAATGGCGAAGAATTAGGATATGAGCAAATTCCATAAGAGCTCCGGCACCCGTCCGATTGGCAACTCCGTGGCCTCATCGCGAGGGCGCGATCTTCGTCATGGCAACTCAAGGTCATCATGTCAACCACCAGGTCTGCCAGCTTTGGCAAGGCTGTTAAACCATGCTGAGAGCATAATCTAAAAGACTTCTGTCAGTGTAACACTGATAATTTTAAAGCATTTTTGCAGTAAGGCTTCACTCATATTTATCCTTCGCTCTATGTTGAGTGTATACACAGGGATTTCTGTATAAATCTCTGTATTATATGATTGAAATGGAAACCACAACAGGAGATTCATTATAATGAGGCAGATGGCGACACAGTGTCCTTTTTAAGCATGCATGAAAGCACGGTTTACCACAGTTTTGTGCACCTTTGAAAAAAAGGATGCCGGTGAACATTGGTCAGACGGAGTCCTAAGTTACCAGGCTGCCTCAGTGAAGTGATTGCATTCATTGGGGATTTCATCCTAATCACATCATTTGGAGATTTAGATGGAACCCCCCATGTAAGTGCTCATCATACAGCACAAGATAAATGTAATGCAAAATGTTATATAAACATTTCCAAATAAAAATCTTCAGCTCAATCAACAAAAAAGGCAAGTCCTTACTCAGGACTGTTATCAGTAAGATATAAAAGTGGCTTCATGTAACACGAAGGCTCTGGAAAAGTGAAATGCCTCACCACAAAATAAATTCAGCTAATTCTGCACTTCCAAATAAAATGCTATTATCCCTTCTGAGCCTCAATGTGCCTAAACCACATTTGGCGTTCACATATTTGGAATTTCTGTAGCGATGAGAGCCCACTTAATTTACAAAAGCATGTCTCCAGAAGCATGAGCTGGGCATAATATACCGGGCACTACAATGTGCTGGGGAATACAACATATGGGCACTACAATGGCAGATTTTCAATGTTCAGTGATTGTTTCTGGAAAACACCAATGGAGTGAAATCATCAGTACACCTGTAGATAAATTCACAAAGGGGTATAATTTCCAAAATGGCATCACTTAAGGGGGATCCTTTTCCTTTAACATCTAGGGGCTCTGGATCTGGACTTTGCATACTTTTCTAGGAAAATCTGTGCTCCAGGAGTCAAATGGCGCTCCGTCCCTCCCTGTCTCAACTTGTCCATGTTCATCAAAAATTGCGTGACAAATGTTATTGCTCTTTTTATCTGTTTTGCTTTTTAAAATGGGGGTTAATACAATTTTGTTTCTGGTAAAAATGTAATTATTTTTTCTTCACTTCCGAATTGTATAAAATTCTGTGACACACACATGGTGTGAATATGATCACTGCAACCAGAGAGGAATTCATTGAGTGGTGTAGTTTGTAAAATGTAGTCTCTTATGGCAGTGGGTTCTGCTGTTCTGGCACCCCAGGGGCTCTTCCAGTGGATCTTAACACCTGCAAAACGTAACAGCAAAATCTGCATTATAATATGTTGCTCCTTCCCTTCTGAGCTTTGCACTGTGGTTGAAAAGTATTTCCCAATTACATTTAGGGTATTGGCACACTGGTGTTGCCCAGCAACCTGTGAGATCCATATTTTCCTATTATTCCTTACAAAAATAAAAAAATGTGGCTAGAAAATAACATTTTAGTTTTAAAAACGTAATTATTCTTTCCTCATCGGCCAATATTAGAAAACTCTGTGAGGCACATGTGATGTCAACATGCTCACTGCAAAAAAAATAGGACAAAATAACTGAAAACTTTAGTATGTATAACTAGTCACCCCCTAGTACTTTGTAGAGCCGCCTTTTGGAGCAATTATGGGTGGGGTTTTTGGGTGTTTGATTCACCCTTTCCTTACCCGCTGTGAGGACACAGCATGAACTAAAATCCAATATTGTGGCCAGCATGCAGCCAGCGGGTAAGGAAAGGGTGAATCAAACACCCAAAAACCCCACTCATATGACAGCAAACTTGTCCTGCCAAATTCAGGTGACAGGTTCCCTTTAACTTGCTTCAATAGTCACCATGGTAGACTAGAAACTGTGATCATCCGATGGCTTGTGCTACATAGAGCAGGACTGCAGCCCTTCTCTAAGTAGCAGAAATGCTCACTTGCTTTGAGTGCCGACCACTGGGTTGTGCTCATAGCTATCTGGCTATGACAACCAAAGGGGCCTCCTGCTGACCCCGGGTTGTCATGCCAACCCATCGGTGACCTGCGGTCATGTAACATGGGTGCCAATGTGAGAAGGTAATGACTCGCTTTCTGTGCGTGCATGTTAAAAGCTGCTGTCAGAGTTTAACAATGGCATATAACATGTTAACAGTCATGAGTGGATCGCAATTCCACCTTTGGAATTTAGAGGCATATGTCAGCTGATCAGATCAACAGTCATGTGCTAGAAGGCATCCCACGACGTACACTGCAGTGATTGGACTTTAAAGGGTTTAAATCCCAATATGCAGGAGATATAAGCTTGGCAGGCAATAAATTAAACCATGCTTGCTATTTCAAATGATTTTTCTGAATAAACTTTTATATTTCTGTACATGAGGAATAATCCAAATAATCCAGTTTCATAGCCATTTCCTGGATTTATTGCCAGTTTTCCCCTTTGGAGTCTCTATATTTTATTTTCAACCTCTAGCTAGTGGGTGGAGACTGACTGCCATGGTATCTCCCATAGACAGTACACACAGACATGAGAATATCTATCTATTCTTTCTCTGGTGCACAGGTTTACAAGGAGCAGCAGCAGCAGCTGCAGCATGTAAGACATAATGCAGCAGTATTGAGCAATGTATCTGTGAATCCAGCATTATGATGTGATAAACGTGTTAGAAAGCAGCAAAACAATCTGCCTTTGTTTTCAGAATGTAAAATGAGTTCAGGAGATCGAGGGAAGCAAGAAAAGTGTGTCTCATAAGTGTAGAAAAGAAATGCATTTCTTTGATAGACATTAAAAAGTCTTATACATGTGCTTATACTTTTGATTTATACAAAGTTTTCTAAAATGGCAATGACTAACGGTTGTTTTATTTTTATTCTTTTAAACTGGAGTTGAGAAAATCTCTCAAACATATATTCACATTCCTTCAAATCAGGGGGAAAATATAATTTTGGAATAGATAAACTAAATTCAAATTGAATCAGCTTGGATAGAATAAAAAGCTTTTATACTGATACCTCTACTCTGCACTTCGTGTACCTGTCCCACTGCCGCTAGTCTTACTGCCCTGTTTTCTTTCTCCTATTTTGGTTTTGGGCCTCTGTCCACATTCAGAATGATCTTCCATTTACTAGGCACAACACCATTATGTGGGACGTGATGCACATTCTTAATGCATGCTGCACCAAATGTGGCCGCAAGTCACACGTTATTAATGTTCACCTCATATGAAGGTGTTGGGCCTAGTGAATAGAAGATCTGTGTCATGAGTTTATCTGAGACAAAGAGGAGCTAGAAGATCACAGCATCTTATACCGCCTACTCCTGCACTGTTTAGAAGCACTTCCACTTCATATTAAACAGTGCAGGTTTATTTTAGAAGTGCAGGGGTTAATGTGCTCAGTTGAGAGCTCTTGGATGCTTTTCTGCATTAAGGCTCTCAGCGGCTCACTGTTGGCCACTCCCCTCTCCTATATATTATGGATCCTGGCAAGCACTCATTGCCAGAGCTGGTTGATGCTTCATGGTTAGGAGATGTTTGTTTGTTGTTGTTGTTGTTTGAGAAGGCATTTGGTGGATTAATCTGAGACTGTTGCTAGGTTTTATTTGTGTGCTAATTCCCTTCCTTCTCCTATTTTAGTATTACCCCATCCTCCGCTCCACAGTATTTACCTCTGTTGTTTGTGTAAATATACTTGCATGAATGATATTTTACTTTATCCCTATTTGTATTACCTTGTTAGTCTGGTTGGTGTATTATGGTACACTACTACTCCCCTCTTCCTTACGTGGAAGAAGGGTACAGACTGAGGGTGGATTGAGGAGCTAGGGCAAGGTATGTGGCCCTGGCATCATCACCATCAGAAGTAATCTGGGGAACAGGGTGGGCTAGGGTGCCCCTAGCATTAGGGACAGTGAATAAACTCCTGGTCCTGGGGCATCAGGAGTCGTGACAACCTAGTTGAATATGACCAGAAGCTTAGAACAAATTAGTTAGTATAAGACGATCCAATTGGATGATTAATGGTTGTTGATAGATACAGAGAGTGCCAAGGAAAGGTGAGTGCAAGATTTTTTTTAACTCTTTCCCAGGCCCTCTATATTCCAGTATAATGGCAGCTACTTGCAATTTTCCTCAATTTGTTCACAATCACAAAAAACTTTGGATTTGGATGAATGTTTTTTGTAAAAGTTCAAGGGGGAATCCAATTCAACTTGAGTATATTTGCTCAACTCTAAGACTATTAAAAATGTTTTACTACCTTTTTGACTGATAATTTATAAAGTTTCTTGGAGCTTTTCTTTGATTTTATTGTAGATCTTCCATGTCCACACCTGCAAATTGCATAGGCTGAATATTTTTCATCTTAAAAGTATTTAATAGACCTTTTGTAGTGTTGAATAGCAGATCAAAGGTCATAGTTTAACCTTCTCCATGTCAATGACACTTTGAGGACAGCTCACTGGGATTTTTTTTTCTCCGTTTCTATGAAAAGCACCTTTAATTATTTTAAATTTGACAGATGCATGGTGATTTTATACAAATGGATTTACTTGATACAGCTCCATTGAATCTGCAACTAGAAAGTACAAAGGGAAGCTTTGTCAGCTTTATTTCTGCAATAGGTATGTTTCATTTTATCTCTAATTTATACTTGCCACAGAGCTTTTAGATGAAGGGCAGGGAAGGCATACGGTAATTCTATGCAGCTTACTTTTAACTGAAACTATGTGAGTCAAGCAGCAACTGGAGATGAGGAGGTTAGCTTTGTCAGCTATCTTCATGAAAGAATGTTTAATTTTCTTCCTTATTTTACACTTGCTGAAATGGAATATAGACAAAAGTAACAAGGATGCATTTAGAGATTTAATGTAGCAGACCTTGCATGAAACAACAGGAACTAAATAAAAGTTCTGTTACTTCTGAAATCAATGGGATAAGGAAGATAATAATACTTGATAATATAGTACAGAAGAAAAGATTTATAACTGAAAGGGAAGAAAAGATATGTTGTGAACTGGTTTTATATGACACCGATGCAGAGATGAAAAGTGGCTTATTGTAAAGCCCTTTGGCTCTGTTCCTTTTAATGTGTTCTTTGTCTATATATTATATGAGTCTGATGTGTGGATTTTGACCTCAGTTTAAGAAATTATTATATCATATAAGGTATAAAACTGTTTTGTAAAACTCAGCGATCTATAGAATATGAAGACTAATGCAATGCATATTATTGGGAAAATATTATTAACACTTTTTATAGATTTAGAACATTAAAACTGAAGAAATGAGCTGGAGCATAAGCTGGTATACCTGCAATGTATAAGAGCATGTTCACACTGGTCATTTACCAGACAAAACCTAAGATAGAATTAAAATGAGCATATACCCTGGTGTAAGTAAGTAAATAGTAATAGTGCATATAAATAACACAGTACTTACTAACCTCTGTTTTTGATCAAAAAAGCATAAAAGCTATCCCAATCAGGATGGTCCTATCCTCTAATATTAACAGCTTCCCGACTTTGGATGCATCGAAATATCATGATTGGCTGGTACTTACTGACCTATGATGTATGGATGCATCATTGCGATTTTGCTCTCACAGGGGCTGTGTGCGCGAATGTCAATGAGTGTCAGTTGATTCTCACAGCTGACACCCTACACTCAGTGCAGGAGCGCACTACTTCTGGCACTTTAACCTCCTAAATACTGCAATCATTGTTGATCACAGTATTTAGCAGGCAAGCAGAGGGAGGGAGCCCCCTCTGCTCTCCTATTGGCTACCCTGTGACATCATCGCAAGTGGCCAATCATTGCAATGGTGACCCGATGTTGTTATGATGACATCTGGGTCACCAGAGCTAACAAACTGGCTAGATCATGCTCAGGGCATGATGTAGCAAGTTTGTCTGTCAGTACAGCTCTGACAGTTTGAAAAGCATAGGCATGCTCCTGCAAGTGATGAATGTGCAAAAAGGGAAAGTCTCATAGTGGGGAAAAGTTAAAAAAAAAAAAATTGAAACAATATAAAAAAAAAAAATAAAATAATAATAAAAAAAATGTATATATATATATTGTACCCATAAATAAATATTTTTATGAAAAAAAGAAAAAACAAGTACACATATTTGGTATTGCCGCGTATGGAAAAACAAAAGCTATAAACTGTGACGGCTAGTTAACCCCTTTAGTGAGCACCTAAAAAATAGAAACCGAGGCAAAAAATTATGCTTTATCCTCATACCGCTGAACAAAAAGTAGAATAAAACCTGATAAAAAGATGAATATAGATAAAAAAATGGTACTGCTGAAAACAAGAAATCATACAGCTCCCTCAGAAGAAAAAAAAAGTTGTTGCTCTCAGAATAAAGTGATGCAAAAATAATAATTTTTTCATAAAATGATTTTTTATTTTAAAGCATCAAAACATAAACAAAGATACAAATGTGGTATCACTGTAATCATACTGACTCGAAGAATAAAATGACCTTATCGATCTTACCACACACTGAACAACATAAAAATAAATCCTGAATTGCTGGTATTTGTTAATTCTGCCTCCCAAAAATTGGAATAGAAAACGACCATAAAATATCATGTGTCTGGAAATGGTACCAATAAAAATGTCTACTCCACATGCAAAAAAATAAGCCATCACATTTCTGTGACATCTGAAATATGGAAAAATTATAGCTCTCAAAATATGGCAATGCAAAAACTCCTAAATGTTATATAGAATGTTCCCAATAAAAACTTGAAGTCAATCCACAAAAAAGTCCCTAGACAGCTACATCATCTGTCAATGGAAATATAGGGGCTTCTACAGTGCTGGTAACACAAAGGCTCTGGAAAAGTAAAGTGGTCCTCTACCCCCCAAAAGAAATGTAGCAAATTCTGGGCTCCTAAATCCAAATTCCCCTCTTCCTTATGAGCTCAACAGTGTGCCTAAACCACATGCAGCATCCACATATTTGGCATTTCTGAGGCAATGACAGCCCACCAAATTTACTGGCCTGTGTCTCCAGAACCATGAGCTTGGCAAAATGTACTGGTCACTGTAATGCAATGGTCACTATAATATACTGGTCACTACAACATACTGGTCACTACAAAGTACTGGTCACGACAATGGCAGTTTGCAATTTTTCCACAGGAATATCCACTGCTGCTTGTTTCTGGAAAACACTGGTGATGAGCAAGTGTGCTTGTTACTCGATTTCCGAGCATGCTCCGGTGTTCTCCGAGTAACTTGGGCATGCTCGTAGATTATGTTTGTGTCTCCGCAGCCGCATGATTTGTGGCTGTTAGACAACCTGAACACACGCAGGGATTGCCTGTTTGTTAGGGAATCCCCACATGTATTCAGGCTGTCTAGCAGCCGCAAATCATGCAGCTGCGGCAACACAAACATAATCTACGAGTACGCTCAAGATACTCGAAGAACACCCGGGCATCTTCGGAAATCTCGAGTAACGAGTACACTCGCTCATCACTAGAAAACACCCATGGAGCCAAAATAATTCCTTCACCTGTAAATACATTCCCAGTGCTATAACTTCAAAAATTGGGTCACTTCAGGGGGGATTCTGCTCTTCTAGCACGTAGGGACTCTGTATATGGATATTTTAGGTTAGTATGCGCTTCAGGAGTCAAATAGCGTATGGCTAAGCAGTACTGTACAGCCATATACCGTGGGGGAAATAAATATTTGATCACTTGCTGATTTTGTAAGTTTGCCCACTGACAAAGACATGAACAGTCTATAAATTTATGGGTAGGTTAATTTTAACGTTGAGAGATAGAATATCAAAAATAAAATCCAGAAAATTACATTGTATAAATTAAATAAATGTATTTGCATTTTGTAATGAGAAACAAGTATTTGATCCCTCTGGAAAACAAGACTTAATACTTAGTGGCAAAACCCTTGTTGGTATGCACTGCAGTCAGAAATTTTTTGTAGTTGATGATGAGGTTTGCACACATCAGGACGAATTTTGGTCCATTCCTTTTTGCCGATCATCCCTAAATCATTAAGGTTTTGAGGCTGTCGCTTGGCAACTTGAGAATCTACTCTCTCCATATGTTTTCTAGTTTCCAAAATGGGGTCACTTGTGGAGGTTTTCACTTTTGAGGCACATCAGGGACTCTCCAAACACAACATGTCATCCGCTATTGATTCCAGCACATTTTTCATACAAAAAGTCAAATGATGCTCCTTTGCTTCTGTGCCCTGCCAACTGTGCTGTCACAACTTGACAAAATGGCGGTAAGTCCCAATATCATTTGCTTAATGTGCTTTCAACCCGCAGTCCATGCATAAGTCAGATGTACTACTACTTAGTATTTACGGAGATAAAAGTTTTTATAGTATTTACGGAGTCACTTAGATTCTACAAGGAAAATACACACGAGGTACAGTGCTTAATATATGTAACAACCATTTAAGCCACCTTCATGGGCAGGGTGTCCAGTAGTCCTCACCTCAATGTGGCCCATTCACCCAAATCATCCAGGAAGCTGTAGTGGGATGCATGAGGGTCTTTTTTCTGCTAGGGGTCAAAATGAGAAACAACTGTCCATGCTCTGTACACACTCACAAGAGATGAGGTTGAAACACTTAACAGGTTTATTTACAGAGGGATGATTTGTGTAAAATCCAGAGGACATAACAAGCAACAGCAAAACATTTGATATCACGTAATCTACAATACAGGTTGAAAATGTGCTTTGCACTAGGTCTGAATGTTAATGATGACACTTCCCATTTATGTGCCAGCAACCACACTCCTAACAAATAACACACAAAACAATAATGGCTGCAGCAATGCCATTTACCCAGTCCAATGATGGGCCCAGTTGCTGCTGATGTTGGCCCGTGTAGGGTCATTTCATGAAAACGTACATTACATTCACAAGCCAAAAACTGGCTACAGACTGTTCTTTGCAGGCAGGCACAAAAAGGAGTGAAAGTATATTGTACATTAAACTATTTTCAATAGATTTAAACACAGTTTCATTTTTCAACAATAAAGTTAAATACAAAATGCAGTGTTATTACTAGGTAACTTACTTTAAAAAAAAAGGAAAGGCAACTGTCCTTCATGAGTCTGCCAAATTTTCTGTTCTGGTAAACAGGGAGAAGCACTATTTTTACTGTTTTAAAACACCATAGTCCCAGCAACTTTAAAACATTTATTTTAACCTCTCAAGTTAAAAGCAACAGTTTTTATTACAAGAAATATAGAAAACTACGTTACTGCACAGTACAGTAACTTACATTACTAAGCTGATGGTAACGTACGTTACAATATGTTACCATCGATTGGATTAAATTTATTGTAAGGTAAGTTACCATCATCTTTGTAACGTAAGTTACTATATTGTGTTGTAACGTAAGCTACCATGGAATGACCCTTGAAAACCAGCGAAAAGGAATATAAACACCAAGGTTATAATAAAATATAAACTTTTATTAAGATATAAAAAAGCATGAAACAAGATCACACATGACAGAAAAAATAGATAAAAATCCGACATGCAAAATGGAGGAAAACAGCCAATACACCTAATACACTAAAGGTAGGACACCGGTCCACAATATGACCAGGGTGAGTACGTCAAGATACTTATGTTTTAATAATCACAAGCAAATGCTATCCTTCTATTAGGCACTATTATCCCATGATATACTCTAGTCTAGTGCATCCAATAACCGCACATATTAATAGGATAAAGTGTATGCTCACTCATAGTTGGTCTGGACTGCTAAGTGACCTTCCCACGGCCCCTGACGCGCGTTTCGCATAATCGCTTTCTCAAGAAAGCGATCTTGTTTCATGCTATTTTATATCTTAATAAAAGTTTATATTTTATTATGACCTTGGTGTGTATATTCCTTTTCGCTGGTTTTTAAATGTTGTATTTGGAGTAGTGCACCTGTTGTGAAATTGGATTTTGGGCTCCCCCGGTGGCCACTGGTGGAATTGAACTGGTGTGCATCATCCCCTCTGTTCACCTGTTTCCATCAGGATGTGGGAGTCGCTATTTAACCTTGCTCCTCTGTCACTTCCATGCCGGTCAACATTGTAATCAGAAGCCTTTCTGTGCATGTTCCTGCTGCTAGACAACTCCCAGCTAAGTTGGACTTTAGTCCTCGTTTGTTTTTGCATTTTGTTCCAGTTCACAGCTGTAGTTTCGTTTCTGTGTCTGGAAAGCTCTTGTGATCTGAAATTGCCACTCTGATGTTATGAGTTAATACTAGAGTCTTAAAGTAATTTCAGGATGGTATTTTGATAGGGTTTTCAGCTGACCATGAAAGTGCCCTTTCTGTCTTCCTGCTATCTAGTAAGCGGACCTCAATTTTGCTAAACCTATTTTCATACTACGTTTGTCATTTCATCTAAAATCACCGCCAATATATGTGGGGGCCTCTGTCTGCCTATCGGGGAAATTTCTCTAGAGGTGAGCCAGGACTATATTTTCCTCTGCCAGGATTAGTTAGTCCTCCGGCCGGCGCTGGGCGTCTAGGGATAAAAAACGTAGGCAACGCTACCCGGCTACTGTTAGTTGTGCGGCAGGTTTAGTTCATGGTCAGTTTAGTTTCCATCCTTCCAAGAGCTAGTACTTATGTTTGCTGGGCTATGTTCTCTTGCCATTGAGAACCATAACATGCACCTACTTAAGTCTATATACTGTTTTTGATTTTTTGGGAGAGCAAAGATTATTGGACATGCTCTCAGCTAATTATACAATTGCATGCTTTTCGATTATCGTGTTTGCATTTAATGACCCTGTACAGGATCCATTTGTGTACTTTAATATCACAACAGAAACAAAATCCCTCCAAGAACAGTTTTCTTATTAACTCTTCAGCTGTAGAACCAACAGTCCCAGCAATAACTGCTCACTCTTGATGCAGCAGATTTGGGGCCACACAACGATCCAGCAAAGTTCGGATGCTGGAGACACAGAACTGTAGACTCGTTCCCTTAGTTAAGCCAGGTGGTAATGGACATCTCCTGGCATCCTGGCTGGTCTGCAGATGTGATTCGGCTGTAGGATTATCTTCTCCCCTCATACACTGGGAGGCCGGTCACTCTATGTCTCTGTCCCTTGTTCTTCACGATCAGACTCTCACATGTCTGACATCGAGGATTGCACACATCTCTCAGTCAGTCTTCTGCTTGCACCACCTTTCTCCTCCAACCTGCGCCACCAATCATGTTGTGAATTCTGTTCTCGAACTCCCTCCTGTGGTCATGAATGGTACTTCGGCGAGTTCTGTCCATGGACTCCCTCTGGTGGCTGTGAGTGGAGCTGCTGGTTCTGAGGTTCCTTCTTCAGCTGACCTCGTTTAGTTCTGGCTGGCTGCTCTATTTAAGTCCACTCAGACCGTTACTTGATGCCAGCTGTCAATGTTCTAGTACTGGTTCAGTTCTCTCTTGGATCTTGTAGATGACCTGTCTACTCCATCAGAAGCTAAGTTCCTGCTAGTTAAATTGTTTATCTCTGTTTTCTTGTCCAGCTTGCTATCATGAATTTGCCTTGCTAGCTGGAAGCTCTGGGATGCAGAGTGGCACCTCCGCACCATGAGTCGGTGCGGGGGTCTCTTTTGCACACTCTGCGTGGTTTTTATAGTTTTTTGTGCTGACCGCAAAGTTACCTTTTCTATCCTCAGTCTGTTTAGTTAAATCCGGCCTCCTTTGCTGAAACCTGTTTCATTCCTGTGTTTGTGACTTCCATCTTAACTCACAGTTAATATTTGTGGGGGGCTGCCTGTTTCTTTGGGGAATTTCTCTGAGGCAAGGTAGGCTTTATTTTCTATCTTTAGGGGTAGTTAGCTCTTAGGCTGTGAAGAGGCGTCTAGGTAGAGTCAGGTACGCTCCACGGCTATTTCTAGTTGTTGTGATAGGATTAGGGGTTGCGGTCAGCAGAGCTCCCACTTCCCAGAGCTGGTCCTGTATTACTAGTTTGCTCATCAGGTCATTCCTAGTGCTCCTAACCACCAGGTCATGATAACAGTACAGCTGGCCAGTAAAGTGTTAATGCATCTCAATAGAGGGATAAGAGAAGTTCTGAGACCATTTTTTTTTTCCTCTGCAGCGTGTTTTGTTTTTCCTTTCCCCTAAATCTCTGGGTGGTTCAGGACACAGGTGTAGATATGGACATTCAAGGTCTGTCCTCTTGTGTGGATCAACTCACTGCAAGGGTACAAGGCATTCAAGATTATGTAGTTCAGAATCCGATGTTAGAACCCAGAGCTCCAATTCCTGATTTGTTTTCTGGGGATAGATCTAAGTTCCTGAATTTCAAAAATAATTGTAGACTGTTTCTTGCTTTGAAACCCCGCTCCTCTGGTGACCCCATTCAGCAAGTAAAAATCATTATTTCTTTGCTGCGTGGCGACCCTCAAGACTGGGCATTTTCCCTTGCGCCAGGAGATCCTGCATTGCATAATGTAGATGCGTTTTTTCTGGCGCTTGGATTGCTTTATGATGAACCAGATTCAGTGGATCAGGCAGAGAAAATCTTGCAGGCTTTGTGTCAGGGTCAGGATGAAGCGGAGGTATATTGTCAGAAATTTCGAAAGTGGTCTGTGCTTACTCAGTGGAATGAGTGTGCCCTGGTGGCAATTTTCAGAAAGGGTCTTTCTGAAGCCATTAAGGATGTTATGGTGGGATTTCCCACGCCTGCTGGTCTGAATGAGTCTATGTCCTTGGCCATTCAGATCGATCGACGCTTACGTGAGCGCAAAACTGTGCACCATTTGGCGGTATCTTCTGAGCAGAGGCCTGAGCCTATGCAATGTGATAGGACCTTGACCAGAGCTGAACGGCAAGAATACAGACGTCAGAATGGACTGTGTTTTTACTGTGGTGACTCCACTCATGCTATCTCTGATTATCCTAAGCGCACTAAGCGGTTCGCTAGGTCTGCCACCATTGGTACTGTACAGCCAAAATTTCTTTTGTCCATTACTCTGATTTGCTCTCTGTCTTCCTATTCTGTTATGGCATTTGTGGATTCAGGCGCTGCCCTGAATTTGATGGACTTGGAGTTTGCCAGGCGCTGTGGTTTTTTCTTGGAGCCTTTACAGTATCCTATTCCATTGAGAGGAATTGATGCTACGCCTTTGGCCAAGAATAAGCCTCAGTACTGGACTCAATTGACCATGTGCATGGCTCCTGCACATCAGGAGGATATTCGCTTTTTGGTGTTGCATAATTTGCATGATGTGGTCGTTTTGGGTTTGCCATGGCTACAGGTCCATAATCCAGTATTGGATTGGAAATCAATGTCTGTATCTAGTTGGGGTTGTCAAGGGGTAAATGGTGATGTCCCATTGTTGTCAATTTCGTCTCCCCATCCTTCTGAAGTCCCTGAGTTCTTGTCGGATTACCGGGATGTATTTGATGAGCCCAAATCCAGTGCCCTACCTCCTCATAGGGATTGCGATTGTGCAATTAATTTGATTCCTGGTAGTAAGTTTCCAAAGGGCCGACTGTTCAATTTTTCTGTGCCAGAACACGCCGCTATGCGGAGTTATATAAAGGAGTCCTTGGAGAAAGGGCATATTCGCCCGTCGTCGTCACCATTGGGAGCAGGGTTCTTTTTTGTGGCCAAGAAGGATGGTTCTCTGAGACCTTGTATAGATTACCGCCTTCTCAATAAAATCACCGTCAAATTTCAGTACCCTTTGCCTCTACTGTCTGATTTGTTTGCTCGGATTAAGGGGGCTAGTTGGTTCACCAAGATAGATCTTCGAGGGGCGTATAACCTTGTGTGTATTAAACAGGGCGATGAATGGAAAACAGCATTTAATACGCCCGAGGGCCATTTTGAGTACCTGGTGATGCCATTCGGGCTTTCTAATGCTCCATCTGTGTTTCAGTCCTTTATGCATGACATCTTCCGAAAGTACCTGGATAGATTCATGATTGTATATTTGGATGATATTTTGGTCTTTTCGGACGATTGGGAGTCTCATGTGAAGCAGGTCAGAATGGTGTTCCAGATCCTTCGTGCTAATTCCTTGTTTGTGAAGTGGTCTAAATGTCTCTTTGGAGTTCAGAAGGTTTCATTTTTGGGCTTCATTTTTTCCCCTTCTACTATCGAGATGGACCCTGTTAAAGTTCAGGCCATTTATGATTGGACTCAGCCTACTTCTGTGAAGAGCCTTCAGAAATTCCTGGGCTTTGCTAATTTTTACCTTCGCTTCATCGCTAATTTTTCTAGTGTTGTTAAACCATTGACTGATTTGACCAAGAAAGGTGCTGATGTGGTCAATTGGTCCTCTGCGGCCGTTGAGGCTTTTCAGGAGTTGAAGCGTCGTTTTTCTTCTGCCCCTTCGTTGTGTCAGCCAGATGTTTCGCTCCCATTTCAGGTCGAGGTGGATGCTTCTGAGATTGGAGCAGGGGCTGTTTTATCTCAAAGAAGTTCTGATGGCTCGGTGATGAAACCATGTGCTTTCTTTTCTAGAAAGTTTTCGCCTGCTGAGCGCAATTATGATGTGGGCAATCGAGAGTTGTTGGCTATGAAGTGGGCGTTCGAGGAGTGGCGACATTGGCTTGAAGGAGCCAAGCATCGCGTGGTGGTCTTGACGGATCACAAGAATTTCACTTATCTCGAGTCTGCCAAGCGGTTGAATCCTAGACAGGCTCGATGGTCGCTGTTTTTCTCCCGCTTTGATTTTGTGGTTTCGTACCTTCCGGGTTCTAAGAATGTGAAGGCTGATGCCCTTTCAAGGAGTTTTGTGCCTGATTCTCCGGGAGTTCCTGAGCCGGCTGGTATTCTCAAAGAGGGGGTAATTTTGTCTGCCATCTCCCCTGATTTGCGGCGGGTGCTGCAGGAGTTTCAGGCTGATAGACCTGACCGTTGTCCAGCGGAGAAACTGTTTGTCCCTGATAGATGGACTAGCAGAGTTATCTCTGAGGTTCATTGTTCGGTGTTGGCTGGTCATCCTGGAATCTTTGGTACCAGAGATTTGGTGGCTAGATCCTTTTGGTGGCCTTCCTTGTCACGGGATGTGCGTTCTTTTGTGCAGTCCTGTGGGATTTGTGCTCGGGCTAAGCCCTGCTGTTCTCGTGCCAGTGGGTTGCTTTTGCCCTTGCCGGTCCCGAAAAGGCCCTGGATGCATATTTCCATGGATTTTATTTCGGATCTCCCTGTCTCTCAAAGTATGTCGGTCATCTGGGTAGTTTGTGATCGCTTCTCTAAGATGGTCCATTTGGTACCTTTGCCTAAATTGCCTTCCTCCTCTGATTTGGTTCCATTATTTTTCCAGCATGTGGTTCGTTTGCATGGCATTCCGGAGAACATCGTGTCGGACAGAGGTTCCCAGTTTGTTTCAAGGTTTTGGCGGTCCTTTTGTGCTAAGATGGGCATTGATTTGTCTTTTTCTTCAGCTTTCCATCCTCAGACAAATGGCCAAACCGAACGAACCAATCAGACTTTGGAAGCATATCTGAGATGCTTTGTTTCTGCTGATCAGGATGATTGGGTGACCTTCTTGCCTTTGGCTGAGTTCGCCCTTAATAATCGGGCCAACTCGGCCACTTTGGTTTCACCCTTTTTCTGTAATTCTGGTTTCCATCCTCGTTTTTCTTCAGGGCAGGTTGAGCCTTCGGACTGTCCTGGTGTGGATTCTGTGGTGAACAGGTTGCAGCAAATTTGGACTCACGTGGTGGACAATTTGACATTGTCCCAGGAGAAGGCTCAACGTTTCGCTAACCGCTGTCGCTGTGTTGGTCCCCGACTTTGTGTTGGGGATTTGGTTTGGTTGTCGTCTCGTTATATTCCTATGAAGGTTTTGTCTCCTAAGTTTAAGCCTCGGTTCATTGGTCCTTATAAGATTTCTGAAATTCTTAATCCTGTGTCATTTCGTTTGGACCTTCCAGCTTCTTTCGCCATCCATAATGTGTTCCATAGGTCGTTATTGCGGAGATATGAGGCTCCTATGGTTCCCTCCGTTGACCCTCCTGCCCCGGTGTTGGCTGAGGAGGAGTTGGAGTATGTGGTGGAGAAGATTTTGGATTCTCGTATTTAGAGACGGAAACTTCAGTACCTGGTCAAGTGGAAAGGTTATGGTCAGGAGGATAATTCCTGGGTTGTTGCCTCTGATGTTCATGCTGCCGATCTGGTTCGTGCCTTTCATTTGGCTCGTCCTGATCGGCCTGGGGGCTCTGGTGAGGGTTCGGTGATCCCTACTCAAGGGGGGGGTACTGTTGTGAATTCTGTTCTCGAACTCCCTCCTGTGGTCATGAATGGTTCTTAGGCGAGTTCTGTCCATGGACTCCCTCTGGTGGCTGTGAGTGGAGCTGCTGGTTCTGAGGTTCCTTCTTCAGCTGACCTCATTTAGTTCTGGCTGGCTGCTCTATTTAAGTCCACTCAGACCGTTACTTGATGCCAGCTGTCAATGTTCTAGTACTGGTTCAGTTCTCTCTTGGATCTTGTAGATGACCTGTCTACTCCATCAGAAGCTAAGTTCCTGCTAGTTAAATTGTTTATCTCTGTTTTCTTGTCCAGCTTGCTATCATGAATTTGCCTTGCTAGCTGGAAGCTCTGGGATGCAGAGTGGCACCTCCGCACCGTGAGTCGGTGCGGGGGTCTCTTTTGCACACTCTGCGTGGTTTTTATAGTTTTTTGTGCTGACCGCAAAGTTACTTTTTCTATCCTCAGTCTGTTTAGTTAAATCTGGCCTCCTTTGCTGAAACCTGTTTCATTCCTGTGTTTGTGACTTCCATCTTAACTCACAGTTAATATTTGTGGGGGGCTGCCTGTTTCTTTGGGGAATTTCTCTGAGGCAAGGTAGGCTTTATTTTCTATCTTTAGGGGTAGTTAGCTCTTAGGCTGTGAAGAGGCGTCTAGGTAGAGTCAGGTACGCTCCACGGCTATTTCTAGTTGTTGTGATAGGATTAGGGGTTGCGGTCAGCAGAGCTCCCACTTCCCAGAGCTGGTCCTGTATTACTAGTTTGCTCATCAGGTCATTCCTAGTGCTCCTAACCACCAGGTTATCATAACACAATCAGTCCCTTCCTCTCCTGCTCCTCCTCTCTTGTAATGCAGAGATAAACAGTGTCTGCTGGGAGTTGTTGTCCAGGTCTGTGTAGCAAGAGAATCGTTAGGGTATGTTTACATCAGGATTACATCCGGATTAGCTGTGGATTGAATGCTGCCTACATCCGCAGCGTTGAATCCACAGTTTCCCGATGGTACAGCATAGTGGAGGGGATTTTATGAAATCCCGTCTCCACTATGTGTGCATGGCTGCATCCGGCGGCCCTGCTTTTCCAGACATGCGGTGCATCTTTTTAGAACACAGCATGTCTGTTTACCTTGTGGTGATGCTACGTCTCTGCAAGGTAAATAACACAGTCCTATGTATAGGGTGTGGGGATTCCGGATGTGTTCAATGAACTTATCCGCGCATACAGAAGGGGGCGGTGCTTTGGGTGTAGCGGGGTTTCTACTCCGTCCAAAGCACCGACAATACGGCCTGTGGACACGCACCCTTAATGTCTGCTGCTGTGAATGTCTGTGTAATCCCAGTAGCAGCAGTAGACTCTGTACACATAGGTCTCACTGCAGGTGTTACATATATATAAATATATATACTGTATATAAAGAAAAGAAAGCAAAAAGCAGGGCAGGCAGTTAGCCTTCCTGGGTGCCGTGCCTCCAAAGCAATGAACAAACCTCCATATAAGGACAAAAAAAATACATTTACATATTTGATGTGAGTTTTTTTATTGTATTGAATTCCTGCAAAAGTTAAATTATAAGAATAATAATATATGGGAAAGCTTATTCACCTACTGCCCCTGAGTCCTCCTTCCCAACCTTTATGGATTTACTCTCAATTTATTCCATTATATATCTCTATGCTTAAACTGGAGATAGGGTCGATTGACCTTCTCTTATATATCATCTATATCTTATATAATGTTTGTCCTAACTGCTTTAGAGAGGACATTGTGCAAATGTATGACTTTGAATGTATTTTGATATATGAGATTCTGGATATTTTGCTTGCTCTGAGGTGCAGATCCAGCACAATGTGTTTGTACAGTTTTTTCTGCCTTTGGAAGGGATGCCATGTGCAGTAGGTGTTGGATAATGATGAGGTCAGCATGATAGAATCTTTTGAGATGGGGTGAGACATTAGGATTAATAGAATTCATAGGTGTGTCTATATGCAATCAAATGTTCCTACTATTGTATGCACACTTTGTAAGCACTATTGAATGCACTATTTGCACCTTATATGCACATTGCATATTATATGTACTATATATTACCACAATGAAGTGAATATTATATATGCTTAATGAGATGTTCCTTCATTGTTTTATAACTCACATATCAAATATGCAAATGTATACACCTATAAAAGGTGAACACTGCCACTAGTTTGTTGCTTGGGAAAAGCTCACAATCCTGGGCCAAAACCTCGCCATTTGGGGCAATTAAATAGCCACTTTTTTTTGCCTTGAACTGGTGTGCTGCCTTCATTTTTATACATATGTGTAGAATTGGAAAATAAAGAACATTCGCAAAATGTGCAAAACAGTTCTACAAATACAGTTTGAAAAAGCAACAAAATTCTATACTTTGCAGTCCTCCGTAAAAAGGGACATGGGTTAGAATGTGCACAAGTCCAATTGGCTTGAGTCTCCAACTTGCGTCAGCATGATGGCGATAATTATATACGGTCCATCCTTTGGGATGATGTGGAATATTACTCGCCTCCCCAGTCCACCCATGGGAGGGTTCTGCATTATACATGCGCACTGACCCTATCACCTTCAACTATGGAATACAATATATTACACATTTGATATAAATCTTTCATGAAATATGCTACAGTCACAAGATGTCCAGGTTGTCTCTCATTTGAGGCATCAGCCCTTCGCTTCCACTAGACTACACTCTGAATTTACATAGTAAAGGTGGTGTGTGACATGTCAGAGGTGGAAGTCATGTGCTAATTGTGTTTCTGCAAGAAGGATTGGAGACACATTCATATTTCACAGGGATTATTAGACATTCAGGAGTCACTGAAAGATATGGGTACTCAGACAAGACATGTTGTATATTATTCCTACAAAATTACAATGGCCTATCTTTATTAAATAATCCTTATGAACTCTTTTCTTGGCAGATGTCATCCATAGGTGGAGATCAAAGAGGTGAAATGTGGCTTTTTCAAATTTAACTTAACATACTATAAACAGGCAGGACGAGTTCAGTAAAGCTTCTGAGTTTTGCAGAGCACCACATAGACTTTCAAGTTCGTTTAAAAAAAGTTGAAATTATTTAGGAAGTATCAAGAGTTATCTTTTGCTAATCCGAATTTTAAGTTTTGAAAAAAAAACAAACAGATTGTGCTCCAAAAGTAAAACTGTCCTAACACAACCATTATTTTAATAGCACACCATATGGTTGTACAAGGTATTACAAGCAAATAATTTACAATTCCTTTTGGCCTAACAGTAACAGTATTCTAAAGAAGTTAAAGAGCACTTAACCTTCTGCATGTCACCTCTGTATGACTTTTATTTATTCATGGCTACATTTTTGCAACCAATGACACATACTGTAGTGCCTGTTAATATTTCCATTAATGGTAATAAAATTTGTTCATATTTTACAGCTAAAAAATCAACATAAATTGCTGGGATAATACAGAAATAGAACACAAATGAGAATGTATCACGTTTGAAATACAGCTATATTCTTTGGGGACTAAAAATCCCTTTTAAATATTCATGAAGACAAAGAATCTATCAAGCAGGAACTAATCTTCTATTTTAGTTAAAGCAACACACAAGAAACATGTCCATCAGCTCGCTAGGTGGTACACAAGACGGCCTTGAAATCTATTGTTACAGACTGAACAACGGGAAGTAAGAAAATGGCTTAGTAGAAAGAAGGAAAGATTGATACTCCAAGGGAATTTTACAAACTCCACAAAAATAATCTAAAGCTGAAAGTTGAATGGCAGATTTAGAAAAGCCCAGAATGAGCAAAATAATGAAAATATTGTAGAGTATGAAGACATAGTTTATAGGAAAGTTGGAACTTTAATATGAAGTGGAAAATGAGCTTGTTAAAACTTTATATGATCAATCTATAGAATGAACTTAATAATTTATCAGAAATATGGTTTGGGTCAAGGCACGAATGCAAAACTGAAAGCAAAGACTAAATGGAAAGATTCTTTATGAAGCTAGTCCAATAAAGCAAATCTTCATTTACTGATAGCCTGAGGGTACCACAGAATTAAAAAAAATATATTTTTCATTCATTTTTAAGCTTCATTCACTTATAAGATTATTGTCAGGACAGTTCCTTTTTTTTAGCCTGAGTGGGCACAACTGATGAAAAACTGAGCAATTTTTCAGAGAAAGTCCGGTGACAAATTTGAAGCCACTGAGACACGAGTTTCCTGCCAGTGTTTTGTATTATACTAAATTAAAAAAAGACCAGAGGCAAAGCTAATATAAACTTGCTCTTATTATACAATATTTATGTAGAACTTTTACAGAATTAGACCAATAAAATGTTAATAATTAAAAAAAACACATTTTTAAATGTCGCAATAATGTTTATTACTAAATACCATGTTAGTGTCTAAATATTTTTTTTTCTAAAATCTGGTGGCTTTAAATAAATCTGTCAATAGGATCGTAACTCCTAAGCCATCTATATGGGCAGATAGGTCATAGAAATAGGAATATAATGATACTTTGATATCTACAATTCATGTTCTTATTCTATAGAAATACACATTTTTCTTACCATGTTAATGAGTAGTGATGGGCGAGTACGCTTGTTACTTAAGATTTCCCGAGCATGCTCGGATGTTCTCCAAGTATTTGGGTGTGCTCGGAGATTTCGTTTGTGTCGCCACAGCTGCATTATTTGCAGCTGCTACACAGCCTGAATACATGCAGGGACTGCCTGTTTGTTAGGGAATCCCCACATGTATTCAGGCTGTCTAGCAGCTGTAAATCATGCAGCTGCGGCGACACAAACTAAATCTCCGAGCATGCCCAAATACTCAGAGAACATCCGAGCATGCACGGGAAATCTCGAGTAACGAGCTTTCTCGCCCATCACTATTAATGAGCTTTTAAGATCTATGGGCTGGAAAAAAATCTCCCTGATAATCTGCTTACAGAGCTTATTTGAAATGAAAGTAGGTGTTACGTGATGAGAAATGTAGTCACTGAAAGTCCCCTTATCTACATGTCTCACGCTTGCAACTCCTCCTTTTATTTAGAACAATCTCTAGAGGCAGATTCTCAGGGAGATCTTTGTCCAGCCCAGTGTTCCAAACTCCGGTCCTCAAGAGCCACCAACAGGTCATGTTTTCAGGATTTCCTTAGTATTGCCCAGGTAATTGAATGCTTGCCTGTCCAGGTGACGCAATTATCACTTGTGCAATGCTAAGGAAATCCTGAAAACATGACCTGTTGGTGGCTCTTGAGGACCGGAGTTGGGGAACACTGGTCCAGCCCATAGATCTTAACAGCTCATTTACATATTAAGAAAATTTGGATTTCTCTGAAATATGGCATAAGATCACAGATTTCAAAGTATCTTTTTATTCAACATATGATGACCGACATGCCTATATAGACTGTTTGGGAGAGTTGATCCTACTGACAGGTTCCCTAAATTATTTTAGAAATTGTTTGAACATTATTTTTTTTTTTTTATTGTAAGATGCAGATTCTTTTCGTTGTTCAATGGCAACTGAATACAAGCATGTGCAGTAATCATTCTCTTCTGGTAACCAAAAATGTATAATTTAACTGTACATGAGGATTTATTTATCATCTCTACATTTTTCTTGTATCAAAAGTTGCAAAATTTTGGTGCAACAGATAGTCTTTAAAACATTGCCTCTGTTTCCCTTTTGTTGACTCTGTCCCTTTTCTAAATGTTGGGTATAGCTTGGCAAAACTGGCATGGTCAATTGCTGTACAGAAGATTAATTATAACTAGTATTGAGCATTCCGATACCGCAAGTATCGGGTATCGGCCGATACTAGCGGTATCGGAATTCCGATACCGGGATTCCGATACTTGCCGCGTATCGGATACCGGAATCGGAAGTTCCCAGATTCAAAATGCAGAAATTCAGCCAATGAGAATGATTTCAAGTGTGGGCACATCCTGTTCAGCATGGAGGGCATGAAACTACTGGCATGGCTGTGATTGGCTGCTGAAATGATGTCATGATGCAGTTTAAAAGTCGCTGGCGCCATTTTGCGATCACTCTGCTGTGAATTCAGTTAGTGACAGGACGCTGTTTGCTGACTGAGGGACAGTTTAGAGATAGCGATTTGCTTCTTTGTGCTTTCCAAAGGCTAATTTAGCAACCGCTGTGTTCACCTACTATTCACCTTCCTTTTGCCTTGTAGCGCTGTTTTCACAGCGATCTGCAAGGTCTCTCTGTGTGTGTGTGTGTGAGTGCAGCCCACTCTCTAGTCTGAGTGCAGCCACATAGGCCATCCATAGCTGGTTGTATTCAGTTCAGGGAGGGTGGTTCATTGCCTCATACTGTCCTTTTTTTTTTTTTTTTTGAAGTAGTGCAGGCTGCTGCACATTTTTTCCAAAAATTCCTATTAGTGTCTTTCCACCCGTCTCCAGCTAATTTGTGGAAAAACACTACATAGGATAAAGTAGAGGAGGGTTTTTGGGCCTTGCAGCGCCGTTTACGGCTGTCTGCACGGTCTCCGTGTGACTGCAGCTCGCCCTGTAATCTGTGAGCAGCTATAGCCTGGTTGTCTCCAGCTCAGGGTTTTTCACTGCGTCATACCGCCAAATCAATTTTCTTTTTTTTCAAAGTAGTGTAGTCTGCTGCTAATTTATTTTAAAAAATCCTATTAGTGTCTTTCCACCCGTCTCCAGCTAATTTGTGGAAAAACACTACATAGGATAAAGTAGAGGAGGGTTTTTGGGCCTTGCAGCGCCGTTTACGGCTGTCTGCACGGTCTCCGTGTGACTGCAGCTCGCCCTGTAGTCTGTGAGCAGCCGTAGCCTGGTTGTCTGCAGCTCAGGGTTTTTCACTGCGTCATACCGCCAAATCAATTTTCTTTTTTTTCAAAGTAGTGTAGTCTGCTGCTAATTTATTTTAAAAAATCCTATTAGTGTCTTTCCACCCGTCTCCAGCTAATTTGTGGAAAAACACTACATAGGATAACGTAGAGGAGGGTTTTTGGGCCTTGCAGCGCCGTTTACGGCTGTCTGCACGGTCTCCGTCTGATTGCAGCTCTATCCGTTGTCAGTTCAGCCCCAAAAAAATAAATAAATAATAAAGTTCACCAAACACACCAGTTACACACCACTTTACATTTGTGTAGGCCACATTAGCTCATATTCAAGTCTAGTCCACACTTTAGAAAATTAGTGTGTCTTATACCTGTTAGGAGGAGTTGCTCAGGAATAAGCACACAAAGCCGTTAGTACTTTTCTGCTTATCTTTATCAGTCAACCAAGATGAAGAAGGCAGTGAGTAAGGCACGTGGGCGTGGGCGTGGGCGCGGAGCAGGGAGGGGACGTGGGGATTCTGTGCCTGCTGCGGGCACCGGTGAGTCATCAGCACCCACTTTCACAAGGGAACAGTCGTTCATGCGCAGCTTTGTCGCCGAGCGCCGTACACCGCTGCTGCGTGAAGACCAAATTGAAGCCGTTGTGGGATGGATGGCAGCTAATGCATCAACTTCCATTAGTGCCACATCCTCTCAGACACAGAGCACTGGAGAGCAGCCATCTGTCTCTTCACCACCTGCAAAATTGCCCAGGCAGACAGAGATCCCAGGACAGGAGCAGTCTCTACTTCTGTTCTCTGAATCATCTCTTGGCTTGGAAACAGGGGGCCAGCCAAGCAGCATTGGAGAAATGGAAGAAGAGGCAGGGTGCAGTGATGCCCAACCGCTTTTTCTGTCTTCCTCTGAAGAGGCGGGTGGGCCAGTGGCTCCGGTCACCACCTCGCAGGCCGCATCAGCTGATGATGACACTCAGGTGCCACTTACTGGTGCGTGCTCTGCTGCTGAGACTACCCAGGAGGAGCAGTTGGGGGCAGAGGGTAGTGTAGATGATGAGGTCCTTGACCCATCTTGGCGTCAGGGACAGGAAGGTGGTGGGAGCAGCTCTGAGGAAGAGATTCCCCGTACGGCCCAAAGAGGGAGAGGGAGGGGGAAGACTGCGGATCCTGCAGCCTCCGCTTTGGCACCCGTAAGGAGCATGTCTCTTCCAAAAGTCAAAAGGGGGGCTCCCAAGACTTGCAGTGCCTGGTCCTTTTTTGACACAGTTGCAGATGACATTTGCTATGTCAGATGCAAGGTGTGTCATCAAAAAATCAAAAGAGGTCAAAAAGTCGCCAACCTCAATACCTCCAACATGTGGAAACATGTGCGCAACAGGCACCCGGCGGAGTTAGACAAACACACTGAAGAGCTAGGCCAACCAACAGCGGCAGCTACCACCTCTTCAGCTCGTGTTGCCTCTTCCTCTAGCTCACACGCAGCTGGTTCGGCTTCCTCCCAGGATCGCCGTGGAAGAACCTCTGGCCCTGTTGTCCAGAGACCCGCTGTCATTCCACCCGCAGCACCACTTTCCCAGTCATCCACACACTCCCAGCCCAGTCTACAGCCATCGGTAGTACAGGCATGGGAGAAAAGGCGGCCTTTCTCGTCAAA
The DNA here is from genome assembly GCF_051348905.1 of Ranitomeya variabilis. NCBI lineage: Eukaryota > Metazoa > Chordata > Amphibia > Anura > Dendrobatidae > Ranitomeya > Ranitomeya variabilis. Next base: position 47,160,299 of record NC_135234.1, read on the forward strand.
CCACCCACGAGCACAGGCTCTGACTGCAGGCATTGCCAAACTTCTGTCACTGGAAATGCTGTCATTCAGGCTGGTGGAGACTGACAGCTTCCGTGACTTGATGTCATTGGCAGTCCCACAGTACAATGTGCCCAGCCGCTTTTACTTCAGCAGGCAAGCCGTCCCTGCCCTGCACAAGCATGTGGAGGGACACATAAAACACGCGCTACTGAACGCCGTCAGTAGCAAGGTCCACCTCACCACCGATGCGTGGACCAGTCAACATGGACAGGGGCGATACCTTTCCCTCACTGCCCATTGGGTTAATGTAGTTGAGCCGGGTACAGACCGTGCGAGTGGCGCAGGACGTGTCCTGCCCACTCCAAGGATTGCAGGAATCCATTCTGTACGCATTGACTCCTCCTCTTACACCAGTTCCTCAGAATCATCGCTGCAGGAGCCGTCACAGTCCACCTCCACATGGACCCGTGATGAACGTGTACCTGTTACGACCGACATGAGCACAGCCGTGGCCAAACGTCAACAGGCCGTCTTGAAATTAATTTTTTTGGGGAATCGTAGCCACACAGCGCAGGAGCTCTGGAATGCCATCAAGCAGGAGAGCGATGTGTGGTTTGAGCCAGCGAATCTCCAGCCAGGCATGGTAGTGTGTGATAATGGCCGAAATCTGGTGGCAGCCCTGGGCCTCGGCAACCTCACTCACATCCCATGTCTGGCACATGTGCTCAATTTGGTCGTGCAGAGTTTTTTGAGGGACTATCCGGATCTTGATGCACTGCTGCACAAGGTCCGCCTAGAGTGTGCTCACTTGCGGCGTTCCAGCACGGCAAAAGCGCGCATTGCGGCTCTGCAGCGCCGACACCGCCTGCCGGAACATCGCATCATATGTGACCTACCTACCAGGTGGAATTCCACGTTACATATGTTGGAGCGGTTGTGTGAGCAGCAGCAAGCTGTAATGGAGTACCAGCTGTATCAGGCGCAAAAAAGTCGCAGTCAGCGCCGTACAGACTTCACAACCACAGAGTGGGCCACTATGAAGGATGTCTGCCAGGTTTTGCGTCCCTTTGATTATTCCACGCGGATGGCGAGTGCAGATGATGCACTAGTCAGCATGACTGTCCCCCTTATCTGCCTGCTTGAAAAATCACTGCAAGCGCTAAGGGATGATGTTGTGGAAGAGGTGGAGGATGAGGATTCACCACTTCCATCATCTTCTGGACAGTCAGCGCCACGTGGTTCCTCACAAACGCGTAGGCAGGGGACAGTTTGTGAGGAGGATGAGGAGGAGTCAATGGAGGAGGAAGACATCCGTCCAGAGGAGGGAGTTACACAATTGTCCAGTACTCAGTGTGTACAGCGAGGGTGGGGTGATGACGAGCGGGCAGAGATCACGCCTCCAGCTGGGGACAGCGTTTCTTGGGCAGTTGGCAGTCTGCAGCACATGGTGGATTACATGCTGCAGTGCCTGAGAAACGACCGCCGCATCGACCACATTCTCAACATGTCTGATTATTGGGTGTTCACCCTCCTCGATCCTCGCTACCGGGACAACGTAGAAAGCCTCATCACACCGTTGAACCGGGAGCGAAAAATGCGGGAGTACCAAGACACACTGGTCAGTTCCATCATCTTCTCCATTCCAACTGAGAGAAGTGCTGCTACTGCATTCCAAAGCAGCTCAGTGCGTCCAGGCAGTGGTGGAGGCTCTGCACAAAGAGGGAGCAGAAGCAGTGCCTCTGCCCAAGGCAAGACCAGTATGGCCCAACTGTGGCACAGTTTTGTGTGCCCCCCACAAAAGTCTACACCATCACAGACGGCTCCAGTCAGCAGGAGGCAACGGTTCCGTCAGATGGTGACAGACTACATGTCTTGCCCTCTTGCTGTACTCCCAGACGGCTCTTCCCCTTTCAAGTTTTGGGTCTCAAAGCTGGATACATGGCCAGAGCTAAGCCAGTATGCATTGGAGGTGCTGTCTTGCCCTGCGGCCAGTGTATTATCGGAACGTGTCTTTAGTGCTGCAGGTGGTGTACTAACTGACCGTCGCATGCGACTATCCTCCGATAACGTTGACCGGCTTACTTTTCTGAAAATGAACAAGGCCTGGATCTCGCAGGAATTTGCCACTCCTCCTCCTGATTAAATAATTAGGTCACTGTATACGTTATCCAGGTCTCCTGTTGTGTTCATCTTTCTACCACCTGAACTTAAATTCCTGGGCTCCAACACCGCCAGTTGAGGCTCAGACGTGCCGTCTGCACAGTCAAAACATACGACCCAGTGTTATTGGGTTTCAGTAACGTCAGCTGATCCCCAGCTGTGTAGCCGGCAATGTGTCATGCGACCGCCACGCTGACACAACAACTGAAATGTAAGGGAATCTGTCCCCCCCCCCCCCCCAAGGCGTTTGTTACTGAAAGAGCCACCTTGTGCAGCAGTAATGCTGCACAAGGAAAAAGGTAGCTATTTTGGTTTTGCTCCTTGCACACGCAAAACTTAACACTTATAAAATGTGTCCACTGATACCGTAAAACCGTCCCGGAGGTGGGACTTTCCTTCGTAATATGACGCAGCACAGCCGTCATTCCTACCCCCCCGGCGCCGCGCCCCGGCTCCTCAGCGTTGTTTGATTCCGTCCCGGAGCCTGCGCTGTTATGTTATCCCGTGGCCAGGCACACTTAGCGCTGCCCGTCTTCTGGCATCATTTGGTGTCAGGCTGGCTGCGCCTGTGCGGCCACGCTGGCCGAGAGCCCGCCTCGCAGTGTCTTCTGATTTAATCCCACTGGGGGCCTGGGATCTATGGACATGCGCAGTGCATATCTGAACCTCCACCTCTCACTCATCTCCCTATGGCTTCTTCAGACTGTTCGGTGTCAGCTGGTCCCTAATAGCATGCCACGGCCGTGACACCGCACAGTCTGAAAAAGAAGCCGTAGGGAGGGGAGTGAGAGGCGAGGATATGCACTGCGCATGGCCATGGATCCCAGGCCCCCAGTGGGATTACATCAGAAGACACTGCGAGGCGGGCTCTCGGCCAGCGCGGCCGCACAGGCGCAGCCAGCCTGACACCAAATGATGTCAGAAGATGGGCAGCGCTAAGTGTGCCTGGCCACGGGATAACATAACAGCGCAGGCTCCGGGACGGAATCAAACAACGCTGAGGAGCCGGGGCACGGCGGCGGGGGGGTAGTAATGATGGCTGTGCTGCGTCATATTACTAAGGAAAGTCCCACCTCCGGGACGGTTTCACGGCTTCAGGGGACACATTTTATAAGTGTTTAGTTCTGTGTTTGCAAGGAGCATGATGAAAAGAGCCACCTTTTCCTTTTGCATCTTTTGTGCTGCACAAGCTGGCTCTTTCAGCTACAAACGCCTTGGGGGGGGGGTTAAAGGTTCCCTTTCGACTTTCTCAGGCTTCGGCCTACATTGTGTTCCTCTGCTTTTCCACCTGCCCCTGGGCTCCAACACCGCTAGTTGCCGTCCAGAAGTGCTGTACGCACAGTCAACAGTCGCTCCTCTGTTATTGGGGTTCAGTAACGTCAGCTGTTCCCCTGCTGTGTGTGTGGCAATCCCTCCTACCTCCTCCAACCTCCTCCTCCTCCACCTGTCCCTGGGCTCCAACACCGCCAGTTGCCGTCCAGAAGTGCTGTACGCACAGTCAACAGTCGCTCCTCTGTTATTGGGGTTCAGTAACGTCAGCTGTTCCCCTGCTGTGTGTGTGGCAATCCCTCCTACCTCCTCCAACCTCCTCCTCCTCCACCTGTCCCTGGGCTCCAACACCGCCAGTTGCCGTCCAGAAGTGCTGTACGCACAGTCAACAGTCCCTCCTCTGTTATTGGGGTTCAGTAACGTCAGCTGTTCCCCTGCTGTGTGTGTGGCAATCCCTCCTACCTCCTCCAACCTCCTCCAACCTCCTCCTCCTCCACCTGTCCCTGGGCTCCAACACCGCCAGTTGCCGTCCAGAAGTGCTGTACGCACAGTCAACAGTCCCTCCTCTGTTATTGGGGTTCAGTAACGTCAGCTGTTCCCCTGCTGTGTGTGTGGCAATCCCTCCTACCTCCTCCAACCTCCTCCAACCTCCTCCTCCTCCACCTGTCCCTGGGCTCCAACACCGCCAGTTGCCGTCCAGAAGTGCTGTACGCACAGTCAACAGTCGCTCCTCTGTTATTGGGGTTCAGTAACGTCAGCTGTTCCCCTGCTGTGTGTGTGGCAATCCCTCCTACCTCCTCCAACCTCCTCCTCCTCCACCTGTCCCTGGGCTCCAACACCGCCAGTTGCCGTCCAGAAGTGCTGTACGCACAGTCAACAGTCCCTCCTCTGTTATTGGGGTTCAGTAACGTCAGCTGTTCCCCTGCTGTGTGTGTGGCAATCCCTCCTACCTCCTCCAACCTCCTCCAACCTCCTCCTCCTCCACCTGTCCCTGGGCTCCAACACCGCCAGTTGCCGTCCAGAAGTGCTGTACGCACAGTCAACAGTCCCTCCTCTGTTATTGAGGTTCAGTAACGTCAGCTGTTCCCCTGCTGTGTGTGTGGCAATCCCTCCTACCTCCTCCAACCTCCTCCAACCTCCTCCTCCACCTGTCCCTGGGCTCCAACACCGCCAGTTGCCGTCCAGAAGTGCTGTACGCACAGTCAACAGTCGCTCCTCTGTTATTGGGGTTCAGTAACGTCAGCTGTTCCCCTGCTGTGTGTGTGGCAATCCCTCCTACCTCCTCCAACCTCCTCCTCCTCCACCTGTCCCTGGGCTCCAACACCGCCAGTTGCCGTCCAGAAGTGCTGTACGCACAGTCAACAGTCCCTCCTCTGTTATTGGGGTTCAGTAACGTCAGCTGTTCCCCTGCTGTGTGTGTGGCAATCCCTCCTACCTCCTCCAACCTCCTCCTCCTCCTCCACCTGTCCCTGGGCTCCAACACCGCCAGTTGCCGTCCAGAAGTGCTGTACGCACAGAGCCAAACACCTCGCCTATGTGTTAGTGGGGTTCAGCACCGCCAGCTGTTCCCCTGCTGTGTATACGGCAACGTGTACTGCGACCACCACGCAGGCACAACAAGTTAAATTTAAGGGAACCTGTCCCCCCCCCCCATGCGTTTGTTACTGAAGGAGCCACCTTGTGCAGCAGTAATGATGCAAAGGGAAAAAGTGCCTCTTTTCGTGGTGCTCCTTGCATATGCTGAACATAACACTTATGAAATGTGTCCCCTCACAGCGTTCAACCGTCCGGTAGGTGGAACTTTCCTTTGTCATGTGACGCAGCACAGCCGTCATTTTTACCCCCTTGTCGCCGTGCGCCGCCTCCTCAGCGTTGTTTGAATCTGTCCCGGAGCCTGCGCTGTTAGGTTACCCCTTGGCCATGCACACATTTTGCGCTGCCCGTCTTCTGACATCATTTGCTGTCAGGCTGGCTGCGCCTGTGCGGGTGCGCTGTCCGAGATTCAGCCTCGCGGTGTCGTCTAATGTAATCCCACCGCGGGCCTGGGATCCGTGTCCATGCGCAGTGCATATCCTCGCCTCTCACTCCCCTCCCTACGGCTTCTAAAGACTGTTCGGTGTCAGCTGGTCCCTAATAGCATGCCACGGCCGTGACACCGCACAGTCTTTAGAAGCCGTAGGGAGGGGAGTGAGAGGCGAGGATATGCACTGCGCGTGGACACGGATCCCAGGCCCGCGGTGGGATTACATTAGACGACACCGCGAGGCTGAATCTCGGACAGCGCACCCGCACAGGCGCAGCCAGCCTGACAGCAAATGATGTCAGAAGACGGGCAGCGCAAAATGTGTGCATGGCCAAGGGGTAACCTAACAGCGCAGGCTCCGGGACAGATTCAAACAACGCTGAGGAGGCGGCGCACGGCGACAAGGGGGTAAAAATGACGGCTGTGCTGCGTCACATGACAAAGGAAAGTTCCACCGACCGGACGGTTGAACGCTGTGAGGGGACACATTTCATAAGTGTTAGGTTCAGCATCTGCAAGGACCATAATTAAAAGAGCTAAGTTTACCTTTTCCAGCATTAGTGCTGTACACGATGGCTCTTCCAGCTACAAACGCCTGGGGGGGGGGTTAAAGGTTTCCTTTCAACTTGCTCCAGTGCAGGCTTCGGCCTACACTCCGCTCCCCCTGCTCCTCCTGCTGACCCTGGGCTCTAACACCGCCAGTTGGGGCCCAGATGTGCTAGCTGCACAGAGAAAAACACCTCGCCAATGTGTCAGTGGGGTCCAGCACCGCCAGCTGTTCCCCTGCTGTGTAGCCGGCAACGTGTCCTGCAAAAGCCACGCAGACACAACAGACCCAAAGCTGCCGCCAGTGCAGGCTTCGGCCTACACTCCCCTCCCCCTGCTCCTCCTCCTCCTGCTCCTCCTCCTGCTGTCCCTGGGCTCTAACACACCGCCAGTTGGGGCCCAGATGTGCTAGCTGCACAGAGAAAAACACCAGCCAATGTGTCAGTGGGGTCCAGCACCGCCAGCTGTTCCCCTGCTGTGCAGCCGGCAACGTGTCCTGCAAAAGCCACGCAGACACAAGAACTGAAATTGAAGGGAACCTGTCCCCCCTCCCCCAGGTGTTTTTACGTTATCCAGCCACCTTGTACAGCGGTAATGCTGCATGTGTGCAAGGTGGCTCAGAAACGTATTCTCCTCGCACATGTGGAACTGAAAACACGTCTGAAATGTGTCCTCTGTGTGACCATTTAACCGTCCCGGTGGTGTGATTTTCCTTTGTAATGACACGCTGCAACCCCCTTGGTAGCGCTGCCCGTCTTCTGGCATCATTGTTTGGCTGGCTGCGCCTCTGCGGCCGCCCTGACCCACACAACGCCCCTCGGTGTCTTATTTATTGGGACTGCGAGGGTGTGATTCATGGGCAGGATCAGTGCATCAGTTCGCCTGTCCCTCCTCTCCTTCCGCCTTCTTCGGACTGTGCGGCTTCATGGCCGTGGCATGCGATAAGGGATCAGATGACGCCGCACAGTCTGAAGCGGGTGTAAGGACCCGAGTGTGAGAGGCCAACATATGTGCTGCGCCAGGCCCTGAATCCCAGCCCCGCAGTGTTTTAACAATGTTAAGACACTGCGGGGCTGGGATTCATGGTCATCGCGAACCGCACCGGCCGACATTACATGATGCCAGAAGATGGGCAGCGCTAACGGCGCTAGGCCAGGGGATAACACGACAGCGCAGACTCCTGTACAGCAAATAACAACGCTCGGGAGGCTGCACCCAGCACCAAGGTGGGATTCTTGACACCTGTGCTGCGTCTCATTACAAAGGGAACTCGCGCCTCCATTACACAGTTTGACTGTATAAAGGGCTGAATGTTATACGTGTTCCATTCAGCGTGTGCAAGGAGAAAAATTACAAGAGCAACCTTTGACTTGCGCAGCACTGCTGCTGCATAAGCTGTGGCTCTTCTACTTTGTAACCCCTGAGGGGGGGTTAAAGGTGACTTTTGAAATCGGTTCAATTAGGCTTCGGCCTACACTCTGCTCCACCTGCAGAGCCCGGGCTCCAACAACGCAAGTTGCTGTCCGGAAGTGCTGGCTGCACAGAGCCAAACACCTCGCCAATGTGTCAGTGGGGTCCAGCACCGCCAGCTGTTCCCCTGCTGTGTAGCCGGCAACGTGTCCTGCAAAAGCCACGCAGACACAACAGACCCAAAGCTGCCGCCAGTGCAGGCTTCGGCCTACACTCCCCTCCCCCTGCTCCTCCTCCTCCTGCTCCTCCTCCTGCTGTCCCTGGGCTCTAACACACCGCCAGTTGGGGCCCAGATGTGCTAGCTGCACAGAGAAAAACACCAGCCAATGTGTCAGTGGGGTCCAGCACCGCCAGCTGTTCCCCTGCTGTGCAGCCGGCAACGTGTCCTGCAAAAGCCACGCAGACACAAGAACTGAAATTGAAGGGAACCTGTCCCCCCTCCCCCAGGCGTTTTTACGTTATCCAGCCACCTTGTACAGCGGTAATGCTGCATGTGTGCAAGGTGGCTCAGAAACGTATTCTCCTCGCACATGTGGAACTGAAAACACGTCTGAAATGTGTCCTCTGTGTGACCATTTAACCGTCCCGGTGGTGTGACTTTCCTTTGTAATGACACGCTGCAACCCCCTTGGTAGCGCTGCCCGTCTTCTGGCATCATTGTTTGGCTGGCTGCGCCTCTGCGGCCGCCCTGACCCACACAACGCCCCTCGGTGTCTTATTTATTGGGACTGCGAGGGTGTGATTCATGGGCAGGATCAGTGCATCAGTTCGCCTGTCCCTCCTCTCCTTCCGCCTTCTTCGGACTGTGCGGCTTCATGGCCGTGGCATGCGATAAGGGATCAGATGACGCCGCACAGTCTGAAGCGGGTGTAAGGACCCGAGTGTGAGAGGCCAACATATGTGCTGCGCCAGGCCCTGAATCCCAGCCCCGCAGTGTTTTAACAATGTTAAGACACTGCGGGGCTGGGATTCATGGTCATCGCGAACCGCACCGGCCGACATTACATGATGCCAGAAGATGGGCAGCGCTAACGGCGCTAGGCCAGGGGATAACACGACAGCGCAGACTCCTGTACAGCAAATAACAACGCTCGGGAGGCTGCACCCAGCACCAAGGTGGGATTCTTGACACCTGTGCTGCGTCTCATTACAAAGGGAACTCGCGCCTCCATTACACAGTTTGACTGTATAAAGGGCTGAATGTTATACGTGTTCCATTCAGCGTGTGCAAGGAGAAAAATTACAAGAGCAACCTTTGACTTGCGCAGCACTGCTGCTGCATAAGCTGTGGCTCTTCTACTTTGTAACCCCTGAGGGGGGGTTAAAGGTGACTTTTGAAATCGGTTCAATTAGGCTTCGGCCTACACTCTGCTCCACCTGCAGAGCCCGGGCTCCAACAACGCTAGTTGCTGTCCGGAAGTGCTGGCTGCACAGAGCCAAACACCTCGCCAATGTGTCAGTGGGGTCCAGCACCGCCAGCTGTTCCCCTGCTGTGTAGCCGGCAACGTGTCCTGCAAAAGCCACGCAGACACAACAGACCCAAAGCTGCCACCAGTGCAGGCTTCGGCCTACACTCCCCTCCCCCTGCTCCTCCTCCTCCTGCTCCTCCTCCTGCTGTCCCTGGGCTCTAACACACCGCCAGTTGGGGCCCAGATGTGCTAGCTGCACAGAGAAAAACACCAGCCAATGTGTCAGTGGGGTCCAGCACCGCCAGCTGTTCCCCTGCTGTGCAGCCGGCAACGTGTCCTGCAAAAGCCACGCAGACACAAGAACTGAAATTGAAGGGAACCTGTCCCCCCTCCCCCAGGCGTTTTTACGTTATCCAGCCACCTTGTACAGCGGTAATGCTGCATGTGTGCAAGGTGGCTCAGAAACGTATTCTCCTCGCACATGTGGAACTGAAAACACGTCTGAAATGTGTCCTCTGTGTGACCATTTAACCGTCCCGGTGGTGTGACTTTCCTTTGTAATGACACGCTGCAACCCCCTTGGTAGCGCTGCCCGTCTTCTGGCATCATTGTTTGGCTGGCTGCGCCTCTGCGGCCGCCCTGACCCACACAACGCCCCTCGGTGTCTTATTTATTGGGACTGCGAGGGTGTGATTCATGGGCAGGATCAGTGCATCAGTTCGCCTGTCCCTCCTCTCCTTCCGCCTTCTTCGGACTGTGCGGCTTCATGGCCGTGGCATGCGATAAGGGATCAGATGACGCCGCACAGTCTGAAGCGGGTGTAAGGACCCGAGTGTGAGAGGCCAACATATGTGCTGCGCCAGGCCCTGAATCCCAGCCCCGCAGTGTTTTAACAATGTTAAGACACTGCGGGGCTGGGATTCATGGTCATCGCGAACCGCACCGGCCGACATTACATGATGCCAGAAGATGGGCAGCGCTAACGGCGCTAGGCCAGGGGATAACACGACAGCGCAGACTCCTGTACAGCAAATAACAACGCTCGGGAGGCTGCACCCAGCACCAAGGTGGGATTCTTGACACCTGTGCTGCATCTCATTACAAAGGGAACTCGCGCCTCCATTACACAGTTTGACTGTATAAAGGGCTGAATGTTATACGTGTTCCATTCAGCGTGTGCAAGGAGAAAAATTACAAGAGCAACCTTTGACTTGCGCAGCACTGCTGCTGCATAAGCTGTGGCTCTTCTACTTTGTAACCCCTGAGGGGGGGTTAAAGGTGACTTTTGAAATCGGTTCAATTAGGCTTCGGCCTACACTCTGCTCCACCTGCAGAGCCCGGGCTCCAACAACGCTAGTTGCTGTCCGGAAGTGCTGGCTGCACAGAGCCAAACACCTCGCCAATGTGTCAGTGGGGTCCAGCACCGCCAGCTGTTCCCCTGCTGTGTAGCCGGCAACGTGTCCTGCAAAAGCCACGCAGACACAACAGACCCAAAGCTGCCGCCAGTGCAGGTTTCGGCCTACACTCCCCTCCCCCTGCTCCTCCTCCTCCTGCTCCTCCTCCTGCTGTCCCTGGGCTCTAACACACCGCCAGTTGGGGCCCAGATGTGCTAGCTGCACAGAGAAAAACACCAGCCAATGTGTCAGTGGGGTCCAGCACCGCCAGCTGTTCCCCTGCTGTGCAGCCGGCAACGTGTCCTGCAAAAGCCACGCAGACACAAGAACTGAAATTGAAGGGAACCTGTCCCCCCTCCCCCAGGCGTTTTTACGTTATCCAGCCACCTTGTACAGCGGTAATGCTGCATGTGTGCAAGGTGGCTCAGAAACGTATTCTCCTCGCACATGTGGAACTGAAAACACGTCTGAAATGTGTCCTCTGTGTGACCATTTAACCGTCCCGGTGGTGTGACTTTCCTTTGTAATGACACGCTGCAACCCCCTTGGTAGCGCTGCCCGTCTTCTGGCATCATTGTTTGGCTGGCTGCGCCTCTGCGGCCGCCCTGACCCACACAACGCCCCTCGGTGTCTTATTTATTGGGACTGCGAGGGTGTGATTCATGGGCAGGATCAGTGCATCAGTTCGCCTGTCCCTCCTCTCCTTCCGCCTTCTTCGGACTGTGCGGCTTCATGGCCGTGGCATGCGATAAGGGATCAGATGACGCCGCACAGTCTGAAGCGGGTGTAAGGACCCGAGTGTGAGAGGCCAACATATGTGCTGCGCCAGGCCCTGAATCCCAGCCCCGCAGTGTTTTAACAATGTTAAGACACTGCGGGGCTGGGATTCATGGTCATCGCGAACCGCACCGGCCGACATTACATGATGCCAGAAGATGGGCAGCGCTAACGGCGCTAGGCCAGGGGATAACACGACAGCGCAGACTCCTGTACAGCAAATAACAACGCTCGGGAGGCTGCACCCAGCACCAAGGTGGGATTCTTGACACCTGTGCTGCGTCTCATTACAAAGGGAACTCGCGCCTCCATTACACAGTTTGACTGTATAAAGGGCTGAATGTTATACGTGTTCCATTCAGCGTGTGCAAGGAGAAAAATTACAAGAGCAACCTTTGACTTGCGCAGCACTGCTGCTGCATAAGCTGTGGCTCTTCTACTTTGTAACCCCTGAGGGGGGGTTAAAGGTGACTTTTGAAATCGGTTCAATTAGGCTTCGGCCTACACTCTGCTCCACCTGCAGAGCCCGGGCTCCAACAACGCTAGTTGCTGTCCGGAAGTGCTGGCTGCACAGAGCCAAACACCTCGCCAATGTGTCAGTGGGGTCCAGCACCGCCAGCTGTTCCCCTGCTGTGTAGCCGGCAACGTGTCCTGCAAAAGCCACGCAGACACAACAGACCCAAAGCTGCCGCCAGTGCAGGCTTCGGCCTACACTCCCCTCCCCCTGCTCCTCCTCCTCCTGCTCCTCCTCCTGCTGTCCCTGGGCTCTAACACACCGCCAGTTGGGGCCCAGATGTGCTAGCTGCACAGAGAAAAACACCAGCCAATGTGTCAGTGGGGTCCAGCACCGCCAGCTGTTCCCCTGCTGTGCAGCCGGCAACGTGTCCTGCAAAAGCCACGCAGACACAAGAACTGAAATTGAAGGGAACCTGTCCCCCCTCCCCCAGGCGTTTTTACGTTATCCAGCCACCTTGTACAGCGGTAATGCTGCATGTGTGCAAGGTGGCTCAGAAACGTATTCTCCTCGCACATGTGGAACTGAAAACACGTCTGAAATGTGTCCTCTGTGTGACCATTTAACCGTCCCGGTGGTGTGACTTTCCTTTGTAATGACACGCTGCAACCCCCTTGGTAGCGCTGCCCGTCTTCTGGCATCATTGTTTGGCTGGCTGCGCCTCTGCGGCCGCCCTGACCCACACAACGCCCCTCGGTGTCTTATTTATTGGGACTGCGAGGGTGTGATTCATGGGCAGGATCAGTGCATCAGTTCGCCTGTCCCTCCTCTCCTTCCGCCTTCTTCGGACTGTGCGGCTTCATGGCCGTGGCATGCGATAAGGGATCAGATGACGCCGCACAGTCTGAAGCGGGTGTAAGGACCCGAGTGTGAGAGGCCAACATATGTGCTGCGCCAGGCCCTGAATCCCAGCCCCGCAGTGTTTTAACAATGTTAAGACACTGCGGGGCTGGGATTCATGGTCATCGCGAACCGCACCGGCCGACATTACATGATGCCAGAAGATGGGCAGCGCTAACGGCGCTAGGCCAGGGGATAACACGACAGCGCAGACTCCTGTACAGCAAATAACAACGCTCGGGAGGCTGCACCCAGCACCAAGGTGGGATTCTTGACACCTGTGCTGCGTCTCATTACAAAGGGAACTCGCGCCTCCATTACACAGTTTGACTGTATAAAGGGCTGAATGTTATACGTGTTCCATTCAGCGTGTGCAAGGAGAAAAATTACAAGAGCAACCTTTGACTTGCGCAGCACTGCTGCTGCATAAGCTGTGGCTCTTCTACTTTGTAACCCCTGAGGGGGGGTTAAAGGTGACTTTTGAAATCGGTTCAATTAGGCTTCGGCCTACACTCTGCTCCACCTGCAGAGCCCGGGCTCCAACAACGCTAGTTGCTGTCCGGAAGTGCTGGCTGCACAGAGCCAAACACCTCGCCAATGTGTCAGTGGGGTCCAGCACCGCCAGCTGTTCCCCTGCTGTGTAGCCGGCAACGTGTCCTGCAAAAGCCACGCAGACACAACAGACCCAAAGCTGCCGCCAGTGCAGGCTTCGGCCTACACTCCCCTCCCCCTGCTCCTCCTCCTCCTGCTCCTCCTCCTGCTGTCCCTGGGCTCTAACACACCGCCAGTTGGGGCCCAGATGTGCTAGCTGCACAGAGAAAAACACCAGCCAATGTGTCAGTGGGGTCCAGCACCGCCAGCTGTTCCCCTGCTGTGCAGCCGGCAACGTGTCCTGCAAAAGCCACGCAGACACAAGAACTGAAATTGAAGGGAACCTGTCCCCCCTCCCCCAGGCGTTTTTACGTTATCCAGCCACCTTGTACAGCGGTAATGCTGCATGTGTGCAAGGTGGCTCAGAAACGTATTCTCCTCGCACATGTGGAACTGAAAACACGTCTGAAATGTGTCCTCTGTGTGACCATTTAACCGTCCCGGTGGTGTGACTTTCCTTTGTAATGACACGCTGCAACCCCCTTGGTAGCGCTGCCCGTCTTCTGGCATCATTGTTTGGCTGGCTGCGCCTCTGCGGCCGCCCTGACCCACACAACGCCCCTCGGTGTCTTATTTATTGGGACTGCGAGGGTGTGATTCATGGGCAGGATCAGTGCATCAGTTCGCCTGTCCCTCCTCTCCTTCCGCCTTCTTCGGACTGTGCGGCTTCATGGCCGTGGCATGCGATAAGGGATCAGATGACGCCGCACAGTCTGAAGCGGGTGTAAGGACCCGAGTGTGAGAGGCCAACATATGTGCTGCGCCAGGCCCTGAATCCCAGCCCCGCAGTGTTTTAACAATGTTAAGACACTGCGGGGCTGGGATTCATGGTCATCGCGAACCGCACCGGCCGACATTACATGATGCCAGAAGATGGGCAGCGCTAACGGCGCTAGGCCAGGGGATAACACGACAGCGCAGACTCCTGTACAGCAAATAACAACGCTCGGGAGGCTGCACCCAGCACCAAGGTGGGATTCTTGACACCTGTGCTGCGTCTCATTACAAAGGGAACTCGCGCCTCCATTACACAGTTTGACTGTATAAAGGGCTGAATGTTATACGTGTTCCATTCAGCGTGTGCAAGGAGAAAAATTACAAGAGCAACCTTTGACTTGCGCAGCACTGCTGCTGCATAAGCTGTGGCTCTTCTACTTTGTAACCCCTGAGGGGGGGTTAAAGGTGACTTTTGAAATCGGTTCAATTAGGCTTCGGCCTACACTCTGCTCCACCTGCAGAGCCCGGGCTCCAACACCGATCGTTGCTGTCCGGAAGTGCTGGCTGCACAGAGCCAAACACCTCGCCAATGTGTCAGTGGGGTCCAGCACCGCCAGCTGTTCCCCTGCTGTGTAGCCGGCAACGTGTCCTGCAAAAGCCACGCAGACACAACAGACCCAAAGCTGCCGCCAGTGCAGGCTTCGGCCTACACTCCCCTCCCCCTGCTCCTCCTCCTCCTGCTCCTCCTCCTGCTGACCCTGGGCTCTAACAAACCGCCAGTTGGGGCCCAGATGTGCTAGCTGCACAGAGAAAAACACCTCGCCAATGTGTCAGTGGGGTCCAGCACCGCCAGCTGTTCCCCTGCTGTGCAGCCGGCATCGTGTCCTGCAAAAGCCACGCAGACACTTGCTCTTGTACCTTCTGCTCCCCATCCTGGTTCCAGTACCGTCAGCTGGTTCCGGGCAGAGCCTTTGGCTTAGGTGCCTCCCTTTGGTATCCGAGTTCCACCAACGTCAGGTGGTCCTTGGTAGTGCTTTCAGGCACGGGTACCTCCTGCTTAGTAACCGGGTTCCAGTAACGTCAGCTGGTCCTCGGTAGTTCCATTGGCTCTTGGACCTTCGGGTAGCCATCCGAGTTCCAGTTCCATCAGCTGGTTCTCGGCATTTTCTCAGCCTTCTTGTACCTTCTGCTACATTTCCAAGTTCAAGAGACTAAACACAATGACCCAGAAGACCACCCCTAAGATGACGACGACACCAGAGACGACAACCACCGTGATGACGACGACCCTGGAGACGATGACCCCGAAGACCACCCCGATGACGACGACCCCGGAGACGACGACCCTGAAGACCACCCCGATGACGACGACCCCGGAGACGACGACCCTGGAGACGACGACGACCTGGAAGACCGAGAAGCAGAAGAACAAGAGGCTGCAGAACAAAGAGCAGAAGAACATTAAGCATAACACTAAATATCAGAGCAAAAAATATTATCTAAATTATAAGCAGAAGAAGACTAAGCAGTGTATGGGGGTGAGTCCGTTCCTCCTCGTGGTGCCCCTGGATAAAGCCTGATGCTGCAGGCCAAACTGAACGCGGACAAATGTAACTGTTTTGTGACAGGCAGAACGGAAGGTGTAATCTTCAAACTTTTATAGATAACAACTACGGGAATGCCTGTCACAAATAAGAATATGATGAAGAAGTTGAATATGATGAAGATAATAGTAAAATAAAAAGAATATGAACAATGTAACCCAAAAAATAATAGGTAGAAGATGAAGAAGAAGATGAATAAGGTGAAGAAGTTGATGTCAAAGAAGCTGATGATGAGGATAATTAAGAAGAAAGCGTGGGAGAAGTAAAAAAGAAGGTGAAGGGCGTGGAAGTAGTGAAACATCAATATCTGACATAAAAAAAAACAAAAAAACATAGTCAAATTCTTTCTAACGCCGAACTTCATAAAAAAAAATAAAAAATCCTGCTATTCTATTACATTGGGCTAAACCTCTGTCCCTTTAATATCTCCGCCACGTCCCCCAATACATCCTACAATATTCTTAGTTGTTTTCCTTCATGTAGAATGAACCTACAAGTGTATAAAGGGTTTATTTTAATTCCGATATTTTCGTCCCATTGACTTGCATTGGGATCGGGTATCGGTATCGGATTGGATTCCGATACTGTGACGGTATCGGCCGATACTTTCCGATACCGATACTTTCCGATATCGGAAAGTATCGCTCAACACTAATTATAACATAAGCTTGAAAAAGGACTTGTAGCAGAAATATATAGTACACCAGCTCATAAATAAAACTTTGTAGATTATACAGTCATCATCGAAAGTTTTGGCACTCTTGAAATTGTTCCAGATAATGAAGTATTTCTCACAGATTATTATTGCAATTATATATGTTTTGTTATACACATGTTTATTTCCTTTGTATTACAATAACTCAAAAAACAGAGCATGGAGAACAGAAAAAGGAGAGAACTGTTTGAGGACTTGAGAACCAAAATTGTAAAAAAAATAAATCAACTAACTCAAGGTTACAAGTGAAACTCCAAAAACCTTGATGTTCCCTTGTCCATGGTGCACAACATAAGTTTACAACCCATGGCTTTATAGCTAATTTCCCTGGACATAGATAATAGAGAAAACGTAATGAAAGGTTGCAATGCCAGATAGTCCAGATAGTGGGAAAGCAGCCCCAGTCAAGTTCCAAAGAAATTCAAGCTGTCCTACAGGCTAGTGTGCATCAGTGTCAGCGTAAATTATTAGTCAACATTTGAATGAAATGAAACACTATAGCAAGAGACGCAGTAGGACCCCAATACTGACACAGACACATGAAAATGCTAGACTGCAGTTTGCAAAAAATGTACATAAGTAAGCTAATATCCTTCTGTGAAAGCATCTTATGGAGAGATGAGACCAAGATAGAGCTTTTTGGTAAAGCACATCATTCTACTGATTAATAAAAATGGAATGAGAAATACAAAGCAAATAACATAGTACGTACAGTC
The DNA here is from genome assembly GCF_051348905.1 of Ranitomeya variabilis. NCBI lineage: Eukaryota > Metazoa > Chordata > Amphibia > Anura > Dendrobatidae > Ranitomeya > Ranitomeya variabilis. The sequence goes on from NC_135234.1 coordinate 47,177,104, forward strand.
AAATATGGAGGAGGCTTAAAAGATTTCAAAGATGTTTTGGGTTTGTTTGGCTGCCTCTGGCACTGGGTTCCTTAACTGCGTACAAGACATCATGGCATTTGAAGATTACCAATGGACTTTGGTTCACAAAAAGTTGGGTTTGTATCTTAGGTCACGAGTCTACTAGCAGGACAATGCTTCAAACAGCACTCAATAATGGATGGAAACAAAGCGCTGGAGAGTTCTGAAGTGGCCAGCAATGAATTTGGATCTAAATCCCATTGAACACCTGTGGAGAGATCTTAAAAATACTGTTGCAAGAAGGCACCCTTTAAATATGAGAGACCTGGAGCAGTTTGCAAAAGAAAAGTGGTCCAAAACACCAGTTGGTAGTTGTAAAAAGCTTGTTGAACTTACTGAGACATCTGGAATTGCAATAGTTTTCTGGGAGAAATACATTTTCTGGGACAATTTCAAGGGTGCCAATAGTTTTGCCCATGACTCTGAACCTTCTAACAAAAACATGAATTAATCAATGCTACACCATTGACTCAAACATAAGTATTTGATATAATGTAATAACTGAAATGGCCAAACTCATACACTAGTTTTTCTCTTTTTGATGGCTAGTATTACTTGATTATGGCATAGTTATCTGCTAGTCTTATGTTGCATTCAACTCTACATTTGTTCTCTAATTCATTGTTTTCCCAGCTTAATAGTAAACAAAGCAGAAGTGCCTGATAAAGGGGAGTTACAAGAGGTTTTATAAAAGATATTTGAGAAGAGCAGTTGTCGCACTCCATGACCATTCATTGATTACTTACTTAACATTACTGTTTTTTCCCAAAAATGAGACCAACTCGAAAATAAACCCTGGCATAATTTTACTGGATTTTTGGAGTATGCTTGAAATATAAGCCCTACTGAAAAAATAAGGCCTAGTTACAGTTAGGGTTGGCATAAGCGGGAGTTAAACTGGACAGTCGCCTAGGGCCCTCACTCTTTTAGGAGTCTCCAGCTTTTCTATTCCAAGGTTAAACTAAACTGACTAAAAACCTTTGGTGACTTCAAAGTCATGTGACAATTATGTAACCAAGGTCTCTTAACTGCAGGAGTCTAGAGGAACTGAACAGAAGACAGACTGGTATGTGTGTGCGTAGCATTACTCAAAGTACGATGAACATCATTTGAGAAAATCTCTTTTAGCAGAGGATTTTGTCCACTATAAACAGTGCTGGGCCCCTGAGCAGGTCGGGGGGCCCACTGTTATGATCTGGTGACCTTGGAGCCGCATGAGAGACTTTCTCAGGAGTAGGTGGTACCTGTACTGACCGCAAACCCTAATCTAACACCGCAACTAGAAGTAGCCATGGGATGTACCTAACACGTCCTAGACATCTCGACACAGCCGGAGGACTAAATACCCCTATAGATGGAAATGGGAATTCTATCTTGACTCAGAGCAGAACCCCAAAGGATAGGCAGCCCCCCACAAATATTGACTGTGAGTATAAGAGGAAAGACACACGCAGGCAGAAAAACAGGATTTAGCAAAAGAGGCACTTCTAGCTAAATAGAAAAGGATAGGACAGAATTCTAAGCGGTCAGTATTAAAATCCTAAAACATCCACAGCAGATAATACTAATATTCCACATCTAACTAAAGACATAGAAAGTATATCTGCATCTCCTGAGAATCCAGCATGACTGAAAAATCCAAACAAAGTCTAAGCTGGACAAAAACACAATAAATTGCACTGAATTGCATAGCACACTGCATGTGTGCACAGAGACAAAAAAACAGACACTTATCTTAGCTGAATTTGCAGCAGGGCAAGAGGAGCCAGAGAGAGATGCAATCCCTCCAAGTACAATGGACAACTGGCAAAGACTCATGGATCCTGCACACCTAAATACCTAATAGAGCTGCAATCAGCAGAAACACCTGCCCGGATTACAACCCCAAGACAACTGCACTACCAGCAACAACCACCGGAGGGAGCCCAAGAGCAGAATTCACAACAGTACCCCCCTTTGAAGAGGGGTCACCGAACCCTCACCAGAGCCCCCAGGCCAATCAGGACGAGTCAGATGAAAGGCACGGACCAAATCAGCAGCATGGACATCAGAGGCAAAAACCCAAGAATTATCCTCGTGGCCATAACCCTTCCATTTGACAAGGTACTGAAGCCTCCGCCTCGAAAAGCGAGAATCCAAAATCTTCTCAACCACATACTCCAACTCCCCATCAACCAACACAGGAGCAGGAGGATCAACAGAGGGAACAACAGGCACCACATATTTCCGCAATAAAGATCTATGGAAAACATTATGGATGGCAAAAGAGGCCGGAAGGGCCAAACGAAAAGACACCAGATTGATAATCTCAGAAATCCTATAAGGACCAATAAACCGAGGCTTAAACTTAGGGGAAGAAACCTTCATAGGAACATGACGGGAAGACAACCAGACCAAATCCCCAACCCGAAGCCGGGAACCAACACACCAACGACGGTTAGCAAAATGCTGAGCCTCCTCCTGAGACAACACCAAATTGTCCACCACATGAGCCCAAATCTGCTGCAACCTGTCAACCACAGAATCCACACCAGGACAATCAGAAGGCTCAACCTGCCCCGAAGAAAAACGAGGATGAAAACCAAAATTACAAAAGAAGGGCGAAACCAAGGTAGCAGAACTAGCCCGATTATTAAGGGCAAACTCGGCCAATGGCAAGAAAGCCACCCAATCATCCTGATCAGCAGACACAAAGCATCTCAAATAAGTTTCCAAAGTCTGGTTAGTTCGCTCGGTCTGGCCATTTGTCTGAGGATGAAATGCGGAAGAAAAAGACAAATCAATGCCCAGACTAGCACAAAAGGCCTGCCAAAACCTAGATACAAACTGGGAACTTCTGTCAGACACAATATTCTCCGGAATACCATGGAAACGAACCACATGCTGAAAAAACAACGGAACCAAATCAGAAGAGGAAGGCAATTTAGGCAAAGGCACCAAATGAACCATCTTAGAAAACCGGTCACAAACCACCCAGATAACCGACATCCTCTGGGAAACCGGAAGATCTAAAATAAAATCCATAGAAATATGCGTCCAGGGCCTCTCAGGGACCGGCAAAGGCAAAAGCAACCCACTAGCACGGGAACAACAAGGCTTGGCCCGCGCACAAGTCCCACAGGACTGCACAAAAGAACGCACATCACGCGACAAAGAAGGCCACCAAAAGGACCTACCAACCAAATCTCTGGTACCAAAAATACCACACAGAACAATGAACCTCAGAAATCACTCTACTAGTCCATCTATCAGAAACAAACAGTTTCCCCACTGGACAGCGGTCAGGTTTGTCAGCCTGAAATTCCTGCAGAACCCGTCGCAAATCAGGGGAAATGGCAGAAAGGACCACCCCTTCCTTCAGAATGCCGACCGGCTCAAGTACCTCAGGAGAGTCAGGCAAAAAACTCCTAGAGAGGGCATCAGCCTTAATATTCCTAGAACCCGGAAGATACGAAACCACAAAATCAAAATGGGAGAAAAACAGGGACCATCGAGCCTGTCTAGGATTCAGCCATTTGGCAGATTCAAGGTAAATCAGATTTTTATGATCGGTCAAGACCACAATACGGTGCTTGGCTCCCTCAAGCCAATGTCGCCATTCCTCAAACGCCCACTTCATAGCCAACAACTCCCGATTGCCGACATCATAATTGCGTTCAGCAGGCAAAAACTTACGGGAAAAGAAGGCACACGGTTTCATCAAGGAACCATCAGAATTCCTCTGAGACAAAACGGCCCCTGCCCCAATCTCAGAAGCATCAACCTCAACGTGAAACGGAAGAGAAACATCTGGCTGATGCAACACCGGGGCAGAAGTAAATCGGCATTTAAGCTCCTGAAAGGCAGAGACAGCCACAGAGGACCAATTCGTTACATCAGCGCCTTTCTTCGTCAAATCGGTCAGGGGTTTAACCACACTGGAGAAGTTAGCAATGAAACGGCGATAAAAATTAGCAAAGCCCAAAAATTTCTGAAGGCTCTTCATGGATGTGGGCTGAATCCAATCATGAATGGCCTGAACCTTAACCGGATCCATCTCTATAGATGAGGGAGAAAAAATGAAGTCCAAAAAAGAAACCTTCTGCACTCCAAAGAGACATTTAGACCCCTTCACAAACAAAGCATTGTCACGAAGGATCTGAAATACCATCCTGACCTGTTTCACATGAGTCTCTGTCATGGTTCCCAATGGCAAGGGAACGTAAGAAACATATAAGTAACGAACGAGCTCTCGGGTGATGGAAACTCGAGTTGACCGTGAGCTAAATCTACCACACAACTAACAGTAGCCAGGGAGCATACCTACGGCTTCCTATATGCCACGCGCCAGCCGGAGGACTAACTACGCCTGGTAGAGGAAGAAACAGACCTGGCTTACCTCTAGGGAAATACCCCAAAAGATGATAGCAGCCCCCCACATGTAATAACGGTGAATTAAGAGGAAAAGACATACACAGTATGAAAGTAGATTTAGCAAAGAGAGGTCCACTTACTAGATAGCAGAAGGATACAAAAGAGGACTTCACGGTCAACTGAAAACCCTTTCAAAAACCATCCTGAAATTACTTTAAGACTCCTGTGTCAACTCATGACACAGGAGTGGCAATTTCAGCCCGCAAGAGCTTCCAGCTACAGAGAATTACAAAAACTGCAAACTGGACAAAAGGTACAAAACAAAAGGACAAAGTCCACTTAGCTGATCAGCAGACTAGTAGCAGGAACATGCAACCGAAGGCTCTGGTTACAATGATGAGCGGCAAGGAAATGACTGGAGAGCAAGGCTAAATAGGAAACTCCCAAACACTGATGGAAGCAGGTGAACAGAAGAAGCAAAGTGCAAACAAGTCACCAGTACCACCAGCAACCACCAGGGGAGCCCAAAAAGCGGATACACAACAGTACCCTCCCCTTAAGGAGGGGGCACCGAACCCTCACAAGAACCGCCAGGGCGATCTGGATGAGCCCTATGAAAGGCACGAACCAAATCCGAGGCATGAACATGAGACTCCCAGTCATCAGAAAAAATCAAAATATCATCCAAGTACACAATCATAAATTTATCCAAATATTCACGGAAAATATCATGCATTAAGGACTGAAAGACAGAAGGTGCATTAGAAAGGCCGAAAGGCATTACCAAATACTCAAAATGGCCCTCAGGCGTATTAAATGCGGTCTTCCACTCATCCCCCTGCTTAATTCGCACCAAATTATACGCCCCACGAAGATCAATCTTAGAGAACCACTTAGCCCCCCTTATGCGAGCAAACAAATCAGTCAGCAAAGGCAACGGATACTGATATTTGACTGTAATTTTATTCAGGAGACGATAATCAATACAAGGCCTCAGAGAGCCATCCTTTTTAGAGACAAAGAAAAAACCGGCTCCTAAAGGTGATGAAGAAGGACGAATATGTCCCTTTTCCAGGGACTCCTTAATATACTCGCGCATAGCAGCATGTTCAGGTACAGATAGGTTAAACAAACGACCCTTTGTAAATTTACTGCCAGGAATCAGATCTATGGCGCAATCACAATCCCTGTGAGGAGGGAGTGAACCAATCTTAGGCTCTTCAAAAATATCACGATAATCAGACAAATATGCCGGAATCTCAGATGGAATAGATGACGAAATGGACACCATAGGAGTGTCCCCATGAGCCCCCCGACATCCCCAGCTTAACACAGACATAGCCTTCCAGTCAAGGACTGGGTTATGAGACTGTAACCATGGTAATCCAAGCACCAAAACATCATGTAAATTGTACAACACAAGGAAGCGAATCACCTCCTGATGGTCTGGAGTCATACGCATAGTCACTTGCGTCCAGAACTGTGGTTTATTACAAGCCAAAGGTGTAGAATCAATACCCTTCAGAGGTATAGGGACTTCCAGAGGCTCTAAATCAAACCCACAGTGCCTGGCAAAGGACCAGTCCATAAGACTCAGAGCGGCGCCAGAGTCCACATAGGCATCCACGGTAATAACTGATAATGAACAAATCAAGGTTACAGACAAAATAAATTTGGACTGTAAAGTGCCAATTGAAATGGACTTGTCAACCTTCCTAGTACGCTTAGAGCATGCCGATATAACATGAGCAGAATCACCACAATAGAAGCATAACCCATTTTTACGCCTATAATTCTGCCGCTCGCTTCTGGACATAACTCTGTCACATTGCATTTTCTCTGGCGTCTCTTCAGAAGATACCGCCAAATGGTGCACGGGTTTGCGCTCCCGCAAACGCCGATCAATCTGAATTGCCATTGTCATGGACTCATTCAGACCTGTAGGCGCAGGGAACCCGACCATAACATCTTTAACGGCATCAGAAAGGCCCTCTCTGAAATTTGCCGCTAAGGCGCACTCATTCCACTGAGTAAGCACAGACCACCTACGAAATTTTTGGCAGTATATCTCCGCTTCATCTTGCCCTTGAGATAGGGCTATCAAAGCTTTTTCAGCTTGAATCTCCAAATTAGGTTCCTCATAAAGTAACCCTAAAGCCAGGAAAAACGCATCCACATTGAGCAACGCAGGATCCCCTGGTGCCAATGAAAATGCCCAATTTTGAGGGTCACCTCACAGCAAAGAGATTACAATCTTAACCTGCTGGACAGGATCTCCTGAGGAGTGAGGTCTGAGAGAAAGGAATAATTTACAATTATATTTGAAATTCAAAAACCGAGATCTATCTCCGGAAAACATTTTAGGTTCAGAAATAGGAGCATGTATAACAAAATCTTGTAAATTTTGAACCTTCGTAGCAAGATTATTTAAACCTGCAGCCAAACTCTGAGGATCCATCTTTAAACAGGTGAGCTCAGAGCCATTCAAGGATTATAAGGAGAGAAAGGCAAAGGCTGTAATTAAAGCTGAAATACAACAGATCCAACTATGGAGCAAGCATAGAGGAAAAAGGGAAAAAAAAAAAAATTTACAGACTTCTTTTTTCTCTCCTTTCTTCTGCCAATAAGTTTAACACTGGCCGGTCATACTGTCATGGTTCCCAATGGCAAGGGAACGTAAGAAACATATAAGTAACGAACGAGCTCTCGGGTGATGGAAACTCGAGTTGACCGTGAGCTAAATCTACCACACAACTAACAGTAGCCAGGGAGCATACCTACGGCTTCCTATATGCCACGCGCCAGCCGGAGGACTAACTACGCCTGGTAGAGGAAGAAACAGACCTGGCTTACCTCTAGGGAAATACCCCAAAAGATGATAGCAGCCCCCCACATGTAATAACGGTGAATTAAGAGGAAAAGACATACACAGTATGAAAGTAGATTTAGCAAAGAGAGGTCCACTTACTAGATAGCAGAAGGATACAAAAGAGGACTTCACGGTCAACTGAAAACCCTTTCAAAAACCATCCTGAAATTACTTTAAGACTCCTGTGTCAACTCATGACACAGGAGTGGCAATTTCAGCCCGCAAGAGCTTCCAGCTACAGAGAATTACAAAAACTGCAAACTGGACAAAAGGTACAAAACAAAAGGACAAAGTCCACTTAGCTGATCAGCAGACTAGTAGCAGGAACATGCAACCGAAGGCTCTGGTTACAATGATGACTGGCAAGGAAATGACTGGAGAGCAAGGCTAAATAGGAAACTCCCAAACACTGATGGAAGCAGGTGAACAGAAGAAGCAAAGTGCAAACAAGTCACCAGTACCACCAGCAACCACCAGGGGAGCCCAAAAAGCGGATACACAACAAGTCTCCCAATCATCGGAAAAAATTAAGATGTCATCCAAATATACAATCATGAATTTATCAAGATAATTCCGGAAGATATCATGCATGAAGGACTGAAAAACAGATGGAGCATTAGAGAGCCCGAATGGCATCACAAGGTATTCAAAATGGCCTTCGGGCATATTAAACGCAGTTTTCTATTCGTCACCCTGCTTAATACGAACAAGATTATATGCCCCCCGAAGGTCAATTTTAGTAAACCAACTAGCCCCCTTAATCCTGGCAAGCAAATCGGAAAGCAAAGGTAAAGGGTATTGAAACTTGACCGTGATTTTATTCAAGAGACGATAATCAATACAGGGTCTCAAGGAGCCATCCTTCTTAGCAACAAAAAAAAATCCCGCTCCCAACGGTGAAGAAGATGGCCGAATATATCGTTTCTCCAAAGACTCCTTAACATAACTCCGCATGGCGGTATGTTCCGGCACAGACAGGTTGAAAAGTCGGCCCTTAGGAAACTTACAGCCTGGAATCAAGTCAATAGCACAATCACAGTCCCTATGCGGTGGAAGGGAACTGGACTTGGGCTCATCGAATACATCCTGAAAATCAGACAAAAACTCTGGAACTTCAGAAGAGGATGAAGAGGAGATTGACATCACAGGAACGTCATTATGAACCCCCTGACAACCCCAACTAGTCACAGACATAGACTTCCAATCCAACACAGGATTATGTATCTGCAACCATGGAAACCCCAGCACAATAGCATCATGCAAATTATGCAACACCAGAAAATGACAATCTTCCTGATGGGCTGGCGCCATGCACATGGTCATCTGTGTCCAAAACTGGGGTTTATTTTTAGCCAAAGGTGTAGCATCAATGCTTCTTAAAGGAATAGGGTTCTGCAAAGACTGCAAGGGGAAACCACAACGCCTGGCAAATTCAAAGTCCATTAAGTTCAAAGCGGTGCCTGAATCCACAAACGCCATGACAGAAAATGACGACAACGAGCAGATCAAGGTCACAGATAACAGAAATTTAGGTTGTACAGTTCCGATGGTAACTGAACTAGCGATTCTCTTTGTACGCTTTGGGCAGACTGAAATGACATGAGAAGCATTGCCACAATAAAAACACAACCTATTCTGACGTCTGAATCCTTGTTGTTCCGTTCTAGACAGAATCCTATCACACTGCATAGGCTCAGGCATCTGCTCTGAGGACAACGCCACAGTGCACACAGTTCTGCGCGCCCGCAAGCGCCGATCGATCTGAATGGCCAGAGACATAGAATCACTCAGACCAACAGGCGTGGGAAACCCCACCATAACATCTTTAACAGATTCAGAAAGACCCTTTCTGAAAATTGCCGCCAAAGCATCCTCATTCCATTTAGTCAGCACAGACCATTTTCTAAATTTCTGACAATACAATTCTGACACTTCTTGACCCTGAGACAGGGCCAACAACGTCTTCTCCGCTTGATCCACAGAATTTGGTTCATCATATAATAATCCTAGAGCCTGAAAAAAGGCCGGATTCCCAGATTCCAGGGAAAATGCCCAATCCTGAGGGTCGCCACGCAGCAGGGAGATGACAATTTTAATCTGCTGAATGGGATCACCAGAGGAACGAGGCTTCAGAGCAAAAAACAGTTTACAGTTGTTTTTAAAACTCAAAAATTTGGACCTGTCCCCAAAAAACAAATCAGGAGTAGGAATCCTAGGCTCTAAAAGCGGAGTCTGAGCAATATAATCAGAAATACCCTGTACCCTAGCAGCAAGCTGGTCTATACGAGAAACTAATCCCTGAACATCCATGCTAGCACAAGACTCCTCAGTCACCCAGAGGAAAAGAGGGAAAAAAAGACAAAACAGGCTACAGAAAAAAAATGGCTCTTTCTTCCCTTCTTCTGAGATGCATTTAACTCATTGTTGGCCAGTTGTACTGTTATGATCTGGTGACCTTGGAGCCGCATGAGAGACTTTCTCAGGAGTAGGTGGTACCTGTACTGACCGCAAACCCTAATCTAACACCGCAACTAGAAGTAGCCGTGGGATGTACCTAACACGTCCTAGACATCTCGACACAGCCGGAGGACTAAATACCCCTATAGATGGAAATGGGAATTCTATCTTGCCTCAGAGCAGAACCCCAAAGGATAGGCAGCCACCCACAAATATTGACTGTGAGTATAAGAGGAAAGACACACGCAGGCAGAAAAACAGGATTTAGCAAAAGAGGCACTTCTAGCTAAATAGAAAAGGATAGGACAGAATTCTAAGCGGTCAAGTGTGCACAGAGACAAAAAAACAGACACTTATCTTAGCTGAATTTGCAGCAGGGCAAGAGGAGCCAGAGAGAGATGCAATCCCTCCAAGTACAATGGACAACTGGCAAAGACTCATGGATCCTGCACACCTAAATACCTAATAGAGCTGCAATCAGCAGAAACACCTGCCTGGATTACAACCCCAAGACAACTGCACTACCACCAACAACCACCGGAGGGAGCCCAAGAGCAGAATTCACAACAGCCCACTCGCCATCTGGAACACAAGCACGCTATGTGGGCCTGGTGCCTGTGCCGGCGCCTGTGAGTGGGCTCCCTTGCTTGCTCCAAGCCCCAGCACTGGCAATACTTGCCTAGGGTGTGATGACGTGACAAGTGTGCACACTCTGCCTGAACAGTCACAGTGCAAAGAACAGGAAGATGATGCTGAGGAGTCCGGAGCAGAGCAGCCATCTGTGAGGAGGGATGAGTATTTCATTGTTTTTAATCTTTTTAGCATCTTGTTGGGTCAGTTACACCTCCCCATTACTAACCTGTGGCTTTGATGTCAGCTGACTATTACCCCACTTGAACCTGTACCAGGATAAGTGGAAAGAGCTGGGCAACATGTCAGAATTGCAAATCTAATAGATGCGCCTTTTCTGGGGCAACCTTGGGCTTCTATTTTTAGGCTTGGGAGGGCAAATATCCATGGCCCCTTGCTGGTCTGAGAATACCAACCCACATCTGTCTGCTTTAGCTTGGCTGGTTGTCAAAAATGGGGGGGACCCTGCACTTTTTTTCAATTATTGATTTAAATAATTAAAAAATTACAATGTGGTGAGCCCTCTATTTTTGATAACCTGCGGCAGTACTGGGGGCTCACACTCCATTTTCTTTTTATTAATTTATTGCGCAGGCACCAGCTGATGAATACTTTCAGCAATTTTGCCTGCTCTCGCAGCTGTCAGCAAGAGCAGTTGTAGGTTGATGAGAGTAGTACTCTCATCAGCCCGATGCCTATGACTGGCAGCAACCTTTCTACCATTGATGAGTGCTGGTGGCTCACACACTGTCATCTGACAGCATTGGAACTGCAGCGCTCTTACCGGCGGATACAGATCTTACCACCGAACAGAGCTGCCTGTGTTTCTTGTGCCGTCACACAGATGATAGCACAGGAGATACCCAATGTTCAGACTGCCGGACTCGAACAGTAGCACGGACTTCCTAAAGCATTCCGTGTGCGGGATCCGTGCATGAACACTAGGTGTTCATTAAAGACCCCAAACTTTACTGTTCGGGTTTTCACGTCACTATTATTATTATTATTATTATTATTATTATTATCATATGACCATTTATTTAATGCTCTTTACATGTGAAAAAGGGTGTACATAACAAAAAACAAGTACAATTATCTCGAACAACGAAAGCAATTGTTACCATCCACCTTTTGTGTCTCCCCTTTTCCTCATAGATTGTAAGCTTGCGAGCAGGGCCTCACTCCTCTTGGCATCTCTTTTGATCTATGTGTTTGGTGTTATGCTGTAATGTCTATTGTATGTACACTTCCCCTCTAAAATGTAAAGTGATGCGGAATATGTTGGCACTATAGAAATAAAATTATTATTATTATTATTATTATTATTATTATTAATGACCAAAACGAGTCACCAACTGGCACAGGAGCAGAGAGAACCTTGCCCACGAGGGCTCACAATCTACAAGTGATGGGTGAGGATACGGTAGGTAATGGTAGTGGTGGTTATGCAGCAGTATGTTGGAGCGATGGTTATTGCAGGTTGTAGGCTTGTTGGAAGATGTAGGTCTTCGGGTCCCTTTTGAAGGTATCAGTGTTCAATCTATCCCCATCGTTCTACCTCAGATTGTTGAACATATAAAAAGTAAATAGGATCTCAAGAAATTCATGCTGGAATTAATGGTTTGGAAAGTTATTTTGATGTTCCAGAATGTTATGACGTGAATATATTTCAGTAAATATCAATTTCTTTTTTAAAGAATAAATGTAGATTGTTGTTTATGGACAAAAAAAGACATTCCCTCAAAAAATCAGCCCTAACTTATCTTTCAGAGCAAAAATAATATATGACCCTGTCTTATTTTCAGAGAAATACTGTATTTATTACAAATTGTAAATAATATAACATGTTACACAGATGCTTTTTTCTTAAACTTTTGGTAAAGAATTATGTCGATATTTAATAATATTTCCTCAGCTTTTTTTTATCTTTTTTTCAGCTTGTTCAGTGAGAAAGGTTACGATTTATTAGACAGCCATAGTTCCACACATCCAACAAACAATGATGTGAGATGTTTTTGGCAACCAGAAAAGAAATCTATACTTGAAGTAATTTTTGGAAAGAGAATAATTCATAACAGTGGCATAAATCAATTTTTCTAAGTTCTAACAAAAGAAGAGACCAAATACCTGAAAAGTTAAACATAAATCCCATGGGGGAAGAATAAAATAGAAAAGCTGCCTGTCTATTGTGCTAAGGAGCTGTACACTAAGGATGAGCGAATTTGATAAAAAAAAAACACACCAGTAATTCGCAGCATGTAGCAACAACAATCCCTTTCTGCCAGAGTTAGCAAATTTGCAGGAATGAAAATGTCTGGGCATCGTCATTCTTATTATTGCAGACAAGATTCTCATTGATTTTGTGATGCACTTTGAAATGATTAACATTCAGCTAATTAAAAGGTCCGTTTTTGGAGTATTATAATGATCAGATTAATCCTTATCACTAAAACTATGAGCCTCATGTTAGCTTCAGATATGTTTACTAACATTTAAATTCCCCCAAATTGGGACATTTAAAGGTGGTAGTCACTCTTCTGCTAAAAGTCTGCTGTCGCTTTATGTGACTACAGATTTCTCATTTTTGATACCAAGTATTTGCATACATGTGGTCACATGCCAACTAGACCTGTTTTGCCTCGCTCAATACAAGTGAGTTGAGTCCGAGCATGTCTAGTCAGGATGTGGTCAGAAGTGTGCAAATTGCATACTTGTAGTCATATGACTGTCCACTCTTGCCGGCAGTACCAAAGAATCCTGACAGTATGTGATGCAAATGCTGTAAGGATTCAGAAATCTTCAGTCACAAAGAATGACTTCAGACTTTTAGCAGAAGACCTTAGAAACCCTTTAGGCCAAAATGCCATTAAATACCCACTTTTGTCAACGTTGTTTCAACAATACTGTTTGCAAATATAGAAACTTTGTATTATGTCTTTATCAGAGAAATCTTCTTTCTCTACTTTTGAGCCTTTTATTCTCCTCTTGCCTTTTGTCAGTGACAGCTTTTTGAAACTTGACTTCACAGCAAAAGTAATAAGCTGGGAAAGAAGAGTTGCTGACAGGGAGACCACAGAGCCAAAGACAGACTAAGAGCACATGCAGGAATAAATTAGAAAGACAATATACAATTTTTGTGATTCCCACAAATTGCTGAAATGAGACATCAAAGTGATCATGGGGCTACTTTATTTCTGATCTGCTTACCAGATGGTCTGTAGATTTCCAACGCTCCATACTTTATTTGCTCCACTCTCCAAGGAGAATGTAACTCATACAGATGTAGCAAATGTTTCCTTGACTCAGATAAAAGTACTTGGATTCTATGGCACAAAATAGTGCAATCGGACAGATAAATTGACGTTGGCAACAGCTTGCGCAATGTTATCAAAATCGTTTTGGTGTTTTGTGAGTCCTGATTACTTTTGCTACATCTTTTGCAATGGTCACAGTGCTCAGTTGAGAGTGTCATTCCATCCTTTATTACAAAAAGATGCCCGCTTACAATCCATTTTTCCAGACCCCCCCCACTACTGTGTTTTAGGCAGCCCCCAAATCTAAGAAGTATCATTGTCAGAAGCTCACTGACCTCTCAAGCAGCTGCAGGAACCCTTCCTTGCAATCAGAAAAATGTAAAACCTGTCCACTTATAATGACCACGGACAAGATAAAGATCCCCAATTCACGTCAGGATTACAAGATCACAGGTACCTTCAGCTGCGACACTTCTAATGTGGTGTACCTAATTATTTGAAGTGCCAGGTGGGCACGAAAAGGCCGTCGTTCGGCTGCCACATTCTTATGTAAATACACCCCCGTGCCGTGAAGATATGTCACAATAAAGGAACCTGTATGCGAAGATTGGTGAGCGCTGCCGTTTTTCTTCATTTAAGTACCTAATTATTTGTACTAAATGTCCAACTGGGGGTCTGTATGTAGGGGAGACAGGGCAGAAACTGAGATCAAGGATACATTCTAACCGCCACACAATAAGAGAAAAAAGAATGGACCTACCTTTGACAATACATTTTTGTCTCCCTGATCATAGCATTATGGGCATGAAATTACTTGTATTAAAAGGTAACTTCAAATCTCAGAGAGACAGAAGAATCTGGGAATATAAGCTGATGATGACCTTTGACAAACTCAGTGCAGGAATGAATGTGTCGCATGGATTTATGTCTTTTTACATCAATTAAGGAATTTGCCCCTCAGACCATGTGGGGGCATCATAACATAGAACCAGACCCCAATCAGAGGACAATAAAACATTCACACTCCTTATCTATGAACTGTTGCAATATTTATGGACATAACTGTTTATCACTCACATAATGGTAGTTCTACATCATGTCACCTGTTTTATTTATGGCATTTTTCTGTGCTGTGTTGTGCATAAATATGTGATTCTTCAGTATTTCTATTAGTCTATGCCTGATGAAGGGAACGGAGTAGTCTCGAAAGCTTGCAATTTGTTACCATCTTTTCAGTTAGCCATTAAAATGTATCAACCACTGAGGACTCTCAATTCTAAATATTTTGCCATCCTTTATTAGTAGTGTTGAGCATTCCGATACCGCAAGTATCGGGTATCGGCCGATACTTGCGGTATCGGAATTCCGATACCGAGATCCGATACTTTTGTGTTATCGGGAATCGGTATCGGGATTAATATCAATGTGTAAAAGAAAGAATTAAAATAAAAAATAGGGATATACTCACCTCTCCGGCGGCCCCTGGACTTTACCGCCGTAACTGGGAGCCGTTGTACCTAACAATGCGCGCTTGAAAGACCTTAGGTGACGTCACGGCTTTGTGATTGGTCGCGTAGCGGTCACGCGACCGCTACGCGACCAATCAGAAGCTGCGGACGTCTTCTAAGGTATTTCAAGCGCTTGAAAGACCTTAGGTGATGTCACGGCTTTGTGATTGGTCGCGTAGCGGTCATGCGACCGCTACGGACCAATCAGAGCGCCGTGACATCATCTAAGGCCCTTCAAGCGCGCATTCTTAGGTACAACGGCTCCCGGTTACGGCGGTAAAGTCCAGGGGCCGCCGGAGAGGTGAGTATATCCCTATTTTTTATTTTACAAAAATAGGGAAAAAGGAAAAAATGGGAAGAAAATAAGTCAGCTCACCAATCCCTCAACAGTGCAATGATGTCCACGCACGGAGCCGCCTTGGTCAAGGGCGTAGTCCAGAGCCAGCAATGAAAAAGAAAAAATCTCCAGCATGGATCTTCTAAAAGTCAATTTATTAGAAACACTTTAAAATGCAAACATTTGCAAAAAAGAGAGATGGGGGTCCCAGGTGGTCAACGCCGACGCGTTTCGACCATCAGGTCTTAGTCATGGCATTGTCTCTCTTTTTTGCAAATGTTTGCATTTTAAAGTGTTTCTAATAAATTGACTTTTAGAAGATCCATGCTGGAGATTTTTTCTTTTTTATTTTTTATTTTAATTCTTTCTTTTACACATTGATATGGATCCCAGGGCCTGAAGGAGAGTTTCCTCTCCTTCAGACCCTGAGAACCATACAGGATACCGTCCGATACTTGGTGTCCCATTGACTTGTATTGGTATCGGGTATTGGTATCGGATTAGATCCGATACTTTGCCGGTATCGGCCGATACTTTCCGATACCGATACTTTCAAGTATCGGACGGTATCGCTCAACACTATTTATTAGTCATTTGTGCGTATTCTAGCACCCACATCACAACTATTCAGATCTTCAGACCTTGTCTGTAGGACATATCAAAAAGTTCTTGTACATGATAGGAAGCCTTTAAATGTGCTTAGTAGACTGTGCACATGGTCATTTCAACTATAATGATTTTTTTTATATATATATATATATATATATATATATATATATATATATATATACTTAAAGCAAAACTTACCTTGCAGATGTATATTTGAAGTAGCAAATAGAATCTAATATTTTTTAGTGTGGGCACAGTAGGCATAAAAATGCATGTTCACGTCTTCTTTACATAAAGGTATTGATTGTGATACTGTAAAAGTTAATTTCATGATTAGGTTAATCTCATAAATAAACTTTGAGTTCACAGGTCATCAGAAGGAAATAAAATATGTAAAATACGCATTTTAAATATAATTTCTCGTGATATATGATGTAATCCTGTTTGGGCAATAAGATATGGGTAAAATAGGCATAAGGGGTTACCAGAACTAATATAATACTGACCAATCCGGTGGATATATTATTATCAGAGGGTATGATAACCAGCACCTCCATTCTTCGACTGATACAGGGTGAAGCACCTGCTGAAAGTACAACATTTTTGTAACATGATTCTGCTCGGATTTTGTGACTCGATTCCGCTTGGATTCAACAAAATGGAGGATGGCTGGTTCCCATTTTCATGAGCTGCATAGGGTCAGTTAACAGTTAAAATAAAATAAAAATTATCAACAATTGCAATTACTTTACGTCTCGCCCCTCTGCTTCTCAACATCTTGCATCCAGTCCTCGTCACATCTTCTTGTCACCACCACTCACACGGAAATCCAGAACCAGAGGGGGAACTATGTGGATCGGACGTCCCAGAGAGGTTAGTGATAAGGTAAGTATTACTATTTATTTAACATTTCACATATTACATTTATAATGCTGTGATTTCTGTACACTAGGACATAATAAGAGACATTCAATTCAAAGAGAATAACTTTGCTGTGAATAGAATTTCCCAGAAACATCTGCACTATTCACATTTTGCAAGATCCGCTCATCTCTAGTTATCAAAATTAGATTGCTGAGGGTTTGATACCAGACACCCCACTGATCTGCTATTATCAGGTACATCAGCCACCAGAAGATTAAAGTGCATGGAAACAGATCAAACCAGGTTCATGCATTGTATGGCTAATCTCAGAAAAGAATGGAAGCTGGACTGGGGCACACGAAAATGGGCAGTATGATGGACATGTTGCTGTGATGCTCCAGCTTTGTGAAATCTCAGTGACAAGGGGACATGCTAACAGCTGATCAGTAGGATTCCAGGTGTCGGACTCTCACCAATCTGATATTGATGACCTATCATAAGCCATCAATATCTTTTTCCTGTACAATAATTTAGGCATCAGCTGATTTCCAAAATGCAGCCATTAACCCCTTTCTGACATCTGACATACTATCCCATCCATGTGCCCTAGGCCCATCTGACCATGGACGAGATAGTACATCATAGCGATCGGCTGCACACAGCCGGGTGTCAGATCATTCTCACAGCTGACACCCAGTACTAAGTCACAGACCGCTCCCGGCACTTTAACCCCTGAAATGCTGCAATCAAACACTATCGCAGCATTCTGGAGCCAACACAGGAGCTGACGGCCCCTCTGCCTTTGGATCGGAGACCCCGCAGTGTGCCACGGGGTCCCAATCACTGCCATGGAGACCCGTTGTCGGGCGACATCCGAGCCTCCAGAGCTAAGCAACTTCCTGTCATGCGCAGTGCATGTCAGGAAGTCTCTCAGGTTAGTGTAACTTACATGCAGCACTGACAGCTTCTAAAGCAGAGGTCCCCAACATTTCTGACCTCGAGAGCTACATTCAGCTCTGAGAAAGGGTCGGGAGCCACATTCAGCTATTGCCCCCCTATTGTTTTATTTTGATCGGGGCGAAAGGGGGTGATTTGAATTTTTTTTTTTTTTTATATTTTTAAACACATTTTTTTTAAAAATTTTGGCATGCTTCAATAGCCTCCATGGGGGGCTAAAAGCATGCACTTCTCAATTGCCTCTGCTACATAGATGTGATGTACAGATCACCTCTATGCAGCAGAATTACAGCATTGCTATGAGCGACGACCACAGGGTGGTGCTCATAGCAATCTGCCATCAACAACCATAGAGGTCTCGAGGAGACCTCTGCTTGTGATGACAATGCAC
Organism: Ranitomeya variabilis; assembly: GCF_051348905.1. NCBI lineage: Eukaryota > Metazoa > Chordata > Amphibia > Anura > Dendrobatidae > Ranitomeya > Ranitomeya variabilis. The sequence continues at coordinate 47,195,393 of NC_135234.1, forward strand.
CGATGACCCCCTATCATGTGACGTGGGTCCGCGGTGCGAGTACTTCCGGCTGAACGGCCGGCAGCGCTTGTTAAATGCCACTGTCAGAGTTTAACAGTGGCACTTAACTAGTTAATGGGCACGGGCAGATCGCGATTCAACTCGCGCCCATTGCGGGCACATGTCAGCTGTTGAAAACAACTGACATGTCCCGGCTTTGAGGTGGGCTCACCGCCGGAGTTCACCTCAAAACGGGGGATACTGCCAGTTGACATACTTTTCCGTCAGCTGGCAGAAAGGGGTTAATAATTGTAATAATTATTAATATTTGCCAAATGCCAGAATAATAATTATTAATTAATATTATAATTGTATTATTGCATTCTGTGCAAGCCGGGGTATCGCCTCCCTTTTTTTGAGCTGGAGATTGTATATAAGGCTAACCCAGACTGGTGTTCCACTAGTTGTGCCCAGTCTTTTTTGTCTGCCCTTATTCATAGTGAGGTCAACATTGACATATGGTAAGGTTTTTAATATTAGACAGTGTAGGACTGTGCCAATCAGAGTTACCTTGAGGAGGGGGGATGGCTTTTATGCTATTTTTGATTAAAAAAACCCAGTATTACTAAAACATGTTATTTAGATGCACTTTTTGCTTTTTACTTAGTTACAGCAAGGTGTTTTTGCTCATTTTTTCTCATGTAGGTTTTATGGTTATTAATAACTATGGTAATCCTAAATGACCTAAAACGGGAAAAGGTTTATTCTAATTTCATGTCAGATATTGAGAAAAACATGTAGATGTGTCTTTTTATATAGTGTATGGAAACTTCTGGTTTCAACTGTTGCGCTGATTGCATTGAACAATCAAATAAACAATTGAACAATCAAATAAAGTTGCACTCTGTAGTGCTAAAGTATGTAAATATGAAACATATAAAATATGAATAGCATTATGGATCTGGATAATAAGAAAAAATGGAGTTACATAGGACATAATTTGGCCAATTCATGCATGTAAGCAGCCAATGACAAGACGATCTTCGGTTTTGTTGGGAACACCTAGTGTGTGAACACCTCTGTAAAGCTAAAGCCTAAATTTATGGGTAGGTAGGATCCTCCTGCAATTAAAACTGACACAGGCTGGAGGATGGAGTGCTCAGTCAGAGAGCTGATATACAAATAACAAAAGACTGACTGGCACTTCCAAATCAGGAAACTGGTGTGAACAGGTGCAAACTAAGAGTAGCCATCTCTGTACATACAGTGGGGCAAAAAAGTATTTAGTCAGTCAGCAATAGTGCAAGTTCCACCACTTAAAAAGATGAGAGGCGTCTGTAATTTACATCATAGGTAGACCTCAACTATGGGAGACAAACTGAGAAAAAAAAATCCAGAAAATCACATTGTCTGTTTTTTTAATCATTTTATTTGCATATTATGGTGGAAAATAAGTATTTGGTCAGAAACAAACAATCAAGATTTCTGGCTCTCACAGACCTGTAACTTCTTCTTTAAGAGTCTCCTCTTTCCTCCACTCATTACCTGTAGTAATGGCACCTGTTTAAACTTGTTATCAGTATAAAAAGACACCTGTGCACACCCTCAAACAGTCTGACTCCAAACTCCACTATGGTGAAGACCAAAGAGCTGTCAAAGGACACCAGAAACAAAATTGTAGCCCTGCACCAGGCTGGGAAGACTGAATCTGCAATAGCCAACCAGCTTGGAGTGAAGAAATCAACAGTGGGAGCAATAATTAGAAAATGGAAGACATTCAAGACCACTGATAATCTTCCTCGATCTGGGGCTCCACGCAAAATCCCACCCTGTGGGGTCAGAATGATCACAAGAACGGTGAGCAAAAATCCCAGAACCACGCGGGGGGACCTAGTGAATGAACTGCAGAGAGCTGGGACCAATGTAACAAAGCCTACCATAAGTAACACACTACGCCACCATGGACTCAGATCCTGCAGTGCCAGACATGTCCCACTGCTTAAGCCAGTACATGTCTGGGCCCGTCTGAAGTTTGCTAGAGAGCATTTGGATGATCCAGAGGAGTTTTGGGAGAATGTCCTACGGTCTGATGAAACCAAACTGGAACTGTTTGGTAGAAACACAACTTGTCGTGTTTGGAGGAAAAAGAATACTGAGTTGCATCCATCCAACACCATACCTACTGTAAAGCATGGTGGTGGAAACATCATGCTTTGGGGCTGTTTCTCTGCAAAGGGGCCAGGACGACTGATCCGGGTACATGAAAGAATGAATGGGGCCATGTATCGTGAGATTTTGAGTGCAAACCTCCTTCCATCAGCAAGGGCATTGAAGATGAAACGTGGCTGGGTCTTTCAACATGACAATGATCCAAAGCACACCGCCAGGGCAACGAAGGAGTGGCTTCGTAAGAAGCATTTCAGGGTCCTGGAGTTGCCTAGCCAGTCTCCAGATCTCAACCCTATAGAAAACCTTTGGAGGGAGTTGAAAGTCCGTGTTGCCAAGCGAAAAGCCAAAAACATCACTGCTCTAGAGGAGATCTGCATGGAGGAATGGGACAACATACCAACAACAGTGTGTGGCAACCTTGTGAAGACTTACAGAAAACATTTGACCTCTGTCATTGCCAACAAAGGATATATTACAAAGTATTGAGATGAAATTTTGTTTCTGACCAAATACTTATTTTCCACCATAATATGCAAATAAAATGATAAAAAAACAGACAATGTGATTTTCTGGATTTTTTTTCTCAGTTTGTCTCCCATAGTTGAGGTCTACCTATGATGTAAATTACAGACGCCTCTCATCTTTTTAAGTGGTGGAACTTGCACTATTGCTGACTGACTAAATACTTTTTTGCCCCACTGTAACAATCAAATGAAGTTGTACTCTGTAGCGTTAAAGCTATGTACAAAGATGGCTACTCTTAGTTTGCACCTGGTCTGATTTGGAAGTGCCAGTCAGTCTTTTGTTATTTTTCTATCAGCTCTCTAACTGCGCAAAGAGCAAAAAATCTAGATACAAGGGATATAAAACATATATTAAGATTATTAATTTGCTTAATGTTTACCGGTGAAAATAGTTAAAGGGAACCTGTCACCTCAAATTGGCGGGATATGTAAATGCCTTTTTTACGGTCCGATGGGCAGCGATTCGTCTTCATTTCTCCACTTCATCCATCCCTGTTGTCCGCAATATGTTCGAGAATTAGAGTACTTGTCCTCCATAGTTCGCACATGCGCAATGCAATCATCGCTCGCACACGTGCAATATGCCTTGCCCAACTGCGGGGAAAGCCAAAAAGCATTACTGCGCATGCGCCCATGCACTATGTCCCCGAAGTATTTTGCTGTGTAGTATTTATTGACTCTTCATAGATTTTTGGTATGTTTTTTGTCAACAGTGTTGTTTAATGCTGCATGTACAGGGCTGCTTTTTACTTCAAATAATTTATCCTTCTAGAACTGATCTGTTACTCTCAGAAGTGATAATATTCCTTCTTTACAATAACATAGATTCTAAAATATGGTATTTTTCACCAACATAGCTATTATCAGTCAGTAAACTACAGGTGCTTCTCACAAAATTAGAATATCATGAAAAAGTTAATTTATTTCAGTTCTTCAATACAAAAAGTGAAACAAATATGTTATGTATGGGTTGGGCCATTTATATGGATACACCTAAATAAATGGGAATGGTTGGTGACATCATCTTACTGTTTCTGGCACATTAGTATATGGGAGGGAGAAACTTTTCAAGATTGGTGGTGACCATGGCGGCCAATTTGAAGTCGGCCATTTTGGATCCAACTTTATTTTTTTCAATGGGAAAAGGTTCATGTGACACATCAAACTAACTGAGAATTTCACATGAAAAACAATGGTGTGCTTGGATTTAACATAACTTTATTCTTTCATGAGTTATCTACAAGTTTCTCATTGTTTACAGCCATTGACATCTCGCAGAGGTTAACACGTGAGGAGCAGAGAGAAATTATGTTGATGTCTAGTGAATGCAGTACCCGGGTCATTGCAGCAGATTTCAATGCAAGACACCCTACGCAAGAAAACTGTCACATTCTCATTTTATTTAGGTGTATCCATGTAAATGGCCCACCCCAAAAAAATTGCCTCATCACTGAACATAATATTCTGTGTAAACTGAGGGTCCTGTTCCAATTTTTGTTTTGCCCATTCTGCAAATTCAGGGTGCCGATCTGGGTCACCCACAATTCCCATTTTATTTAGGTGTATCCATATAAATTGCCCACCCTGTAGAGTCATTATAGAGTGATCAATTTCAATTCTTTATTTCTGTTAATGTTGATGATTATGGCTTGCAACCAATGAAAATCAAAAAGTTTCTCTCAGTAAATTAGAATAATTAACAAAAAACACCTGCAAAGGCTTCCTAAGTGTTTAAAAAGGTCCCTTAGTCTGTTTCATTAGGCTCCACAATCATGGGGAAGACTGCTGACTTGACAGATGTCCAGAAGGCAGTCACTGACACACTCCACAAGGATGGAAAGTCACAAGAGGTCATTGCTAAAGAAGCTGGCTGTTCACAGAGTGCTGTATCCAAGCATATTAATGGAAAGTTGAGTGGAAGGAAAAAGTGTGGTAGAAAAAGGTGCACAAGCAACCGAGATAACCACAGCCTTGAAAGTATTGTTAAGAAAAGGCCATTCAAAAATTTTGGGGAGATTCACAAGGAGTGGACTGCTGCTGGAGTCATTGCTTCTAGAGCCACCACACACAAACGTATGCAGGACATGGGCTACAAGTGTCACATTCCTTGTGTCAAGCCACTCATGACCAATAGAAAATGCCAGAAGTATCTTACCTGGGCCCAGGAGAAAATGATCTGGACTGTTTTTTAGTGGTCTTAGGTGTTGTTTTCAGATGAAAGTAAATTTTGCATTTCATTTGGAAATCAAGGTCCCAGAGTCTGGAGAAAGAGTGGAGTGACACATAATCTAAGCTGCTTGGATTCTAGTGTGAAGTTTCCACAATCAGTGATGATTTGGGGAGCCATGCCATCTGTTGGTGTAGGTCCACTGTGTTTTACCAAGACCAAAGTCAGCGCTGCCGTCTACCAAGAAATTTTAAAGCTCTTCATGCTTCCCTCTGCCAACAAGCTTTTAGGAGATGGAAATTTCATTCTCCAGCAGGACTTGGCACCTGTCCACACTGCCAAAAGTACCAAGACCTCATTTTAAAACAACAGTACAACTGTACTTGATTGGTCAGCAAACGCACCTGACCTTTATCTTATCAAAAATCTATGGGGTATTGTCAAGAGGAGAATGAGAGACACTGTACCCAACAATGCAAATGATTTGAAGGCTACTATCAAAGCAACCTGGGTTTCCACACCTCAGCAGTGCCACAGACTGATTGCCTCCATGCCACGCCTCATTAATTAGGAATTGATGCAAAAGGAGCTCCGACAAAGTATTGAGTGCATTTACTTAAAGGTACCTTCACACTAAACAACTTTCCAACAAGAAAGACAACGATCCGTGACATTGCAGCGTCCTGGATAGCGATCTCGTTGAGTTTGACATGCAGCAGCGATCTGGATCCCGCTGTTATATCGCTGGTCGGAGCTAGAAGTCTGGAACTTTATTTGGTTGCTAGATCGGCGTGTATCGTCATGTTTGACAGCAAAAGCAACGATGTCAGCAATGTTTTTACATGGAGCGTGAATGATAAGTGAGTCGCCATTACGTCACTGGATCGCTCCTGCATCATTCTGGAGTTGCTGTGTTTGACGTCTCTACAGCGACCTAACAGCGACGCTCCAGTGATCTAGTTTAGGTCGGATCGTTGTCTATATCGGTACCTTAACATACATTTCGGTAGGCCAACATTTCGGATTTTAAAATTATTTTTCAAGCTGGTGTTATGAAGTATTCTAATTTACTGAGATCATGACTTTTGGGTTTTAATTTCCTGTGAGCCATAATCATCAACATAAACAGAAATAAACAATTAAAATACACCACTCTGTTTGTAATGACTCTATAAAATATATGAGTTTCACTTTTTGTATTTGAGAACTGAAATTAACTTGTTGATGATATTCTAATTTTGTGAGAATCACCTGTACATTTCTGAAGAAATAAAAACACTTTTGTTAATAATATAATAATAATAATAATAATAATAATAATAATAATAATAATAAATATATATATATTTTTTAAGTAACTTATTATTTATATAAATATACCGTATTTTCCGGCGTATAAGACGACTTTTTAACCCCCGAAAATCTTCTTAAAAGTCGGGGGTCGTCTTATACGCCGGGAATCGTCGTGTACGCCGGTGTATATGGTGGGTGGGGAGGGGGAGTGATCCTGATGACGAGGGGGCGTCTCACAGGAAAGTGAGTAATCCCCATTACCTTATCCTAGCGGTGCAGCGTGGGGGTGTCAGTGCTGGGAGCGGCGGCGGCTGCTGTGTTCTGGTGCGGCGGCTCCTCTTCTGTGTGGGGCCTCTGTGCTGTGAGGTGGCGGCGGCAGCGGCGTATCTTTATCCAGTTGGGGCTCCTCCGGCATCTCCTTAGCCCTGGAGGCCCCGCCGCAACTCCATCGGTGCAATGTGGTGGCCTCCGGGAAAATGGCCGCTGCTCAGATTCAGATCTCGTGTCCCGAGATTTCGGGACGAGATCTGAATCTGAGCAGCGGCCATTTTCCCGGAGGCCACCGCATCGCACCTATTGAGCTGCCTCCGGGAAAATGGCCGCTGCATTGCACCGATGGAGTTGCGGCGGGGCCTCCAGGGCTAAGGAGATGCCGGAGGAGCCCCAACTGGATAAAGATATGCCGCCGCCACCGCCACCTCACAGCACAGAGGCCCCACACAGAAGAGGAGCCGCCGCACCAGAGCACAGCAGCCGCCGCACCAGAGCACAGCAGCCGCCGCCGCCACTCCCAGCACTGAGACCCCCACGCTGCACCGCTACGATAAGGTAATGGGGGATACTCACTTTCCTGTGAGACGCCCCCTCGGCATCAGGATCACTCCCCCCCCCCCCAAAAGGCACATATTCACCGGCCCTATAAGACGACATAGGGTGTATAAGAAGACCCCCGACTTTTAAGAAGATTTTATATTTTAACTGGTAAAGTTGGGGGGTCGTCTTATACGCCCAGTCGTCTTATACGCCGGAAAATACGGTATATATATATATATATATATATATATATATATATATATATATATATATATATATTTTACTCTATTTTCTATAGAACTATTGGAAATGAATGCCATACAGGAGGCATAGTGCTAACAAAAATAGGGATGGGTGTCAATTCTATTGTCATATAGAGGACTGTGAATTCAGCTTGCTTATTTTGTTAAGAGGAACGAGATTGCAGAGAAAGGCAGTTTATTTACTTACAGTTTCCACCATAACTTAACAGCCATATTTTTTGCCAGCTAAAGTTGGTGTTAGGGCTAGCGGAACGCACCGAGTAAATATAGATGTTTATTATTATTGATGCATTCGCAGCCCGGGGTCCACCGTGCAGGAGAACCTGCTGCTAGTAAATGGTGGCACTATTTGGCAGTATAGACTAGCTCTGTTACTTCACAGAGTAGCCATGAAAGGAAAGCAATGCACCCTGTTAGACTTCACAGGAGCACAGGCTAACTGCCCAACAGAGAGCAGTCAGTGGTCATGCATGCACACAATCTCCTCACCGGAGGTGCCGGTATTCTAAGGGCTTATTTCAGCCGGGTCCCTGAATACACTCAAACACACAATCTCCTCACCATAGGTGCAGGTGTTCTAGGGGCTTATTTCAGCCGGGTCCCTAAATACAATCTCACATGACCACACTGGCGCAAAGCACATAACTCAGAAAGATACTAGTGCATGACTAGCGGTCATGCTCACCTTTTATAGCTGCAGCAACTACAGGACCTTCCCAAAAAGGACCAATGGGAAGCTGCCACAGAACTTGAGCAACTTCAGGACCTTCCTAGTGTACCAATGGGAATAGCTGCAGTACCTGAGCATGTGACCCTTGATCTCCAATGAGAGATCTTACCCTGGGCATGCTCAGAAGGGGAAAAGTAGGACTTAGTCCCAAAGACGTCTGCTCGCTGCTGACCAGTACTGGCTACAATGGCAGAAGCTGGAAAGGCAGCAGTAACCCTTTGCACAGTGTCAGATTGAGCATGACGCTGGGACCGATTCCTCCGCTGAGCATGCTCCACTGTGGCTGGAGAAGAATGGGAGACTGCAGTGGAGATGGCTCAAGATTCCCCATTTGCAGAGGTGGGAACTCGACCCCTAACAGTTGTTCCCTTAGCCTTCTGATTACATACCTCTCTTTCCCTTGTGAAATGTAGCTTTTAACCTGCTTCTATAATAGGGGTGCATTTCAAATATTTTAAAAAATAATACATAATAAATTAGAGATAAGCAAATTAATTCTATGCAAATCAAAAAAGTACCAAAATTTATTACATTGCATTCACTGCAAATTTGAACGTTTTGTAATCTAATTTGCATGAATCAATAAAAAATACCCATTACCATTTTATACATAGCAGAATATTGAACCAGCCAGATGTGTCTGTGCAGGATTCTCAATAATACCTTGTCACTATCATATCACATACTGCAGCCACTTAATAAAGATTATCAGAGCCTGTATAAAAGCAGAGGTAGGGGATGCTAGAGCCAGTTAGGGTGATTAAGGATTCACAGAGGATGTCAGAGCTCACAGCTCAGAAATATATATGCAGAGACAGTAATATGTTGTACAACTACAGCACTGTAAAATTTAGTAGTCTGTAAATTATGCAGAGATTCAGTTGATAGAGAGAGATAAGAGAGGTGCCAGCAGCAACAGTGTCAAACTCAGTGTTATTGATCTTTGATATGATATAGCTGTCAATTGTTCTGCTGCATTTAAACTACACATTATTTTCTTCATCCTGAATGCACTAGAAAGCAGTAGCATGCCATCAGAATATTTTTTACATAAAAAATCTGAATTTCATGTGAGTCTGAGAAAATATCCATGCTTGTCACTCAAGTAACTGTATTGAGTTTCTTGCACAAAAAATATAAAACATAAAATGCAAACAAAATTCTCTAAATCCTGACATTTAACTCTGAATCTCTACCTCACAAAGTGTGTGCATCACAATCTATTTTATTTTGCATACCTGTTTTGTTAATCAAAATTTCCATCAATATACCCCACCCCAATACAGTGCCCTGTTGCAGTGCCCTGGACATTGTCATTGATGGATTATCATCGGGCATATGAGGAATATGGTGTTTTATTATTTTTGTCTTTTACAGTGGGACATGGCCATCAATGGATTATCGGTGGAAAGGTGAGAATAGCTTGGCTTTTTAATTTTATTTTTGGGAATAAATGGGTAAAAAAGGGTGGGGAGTTTAAATTTAAATTAAAGTTTGTGTCTTTCTTTCAATTAAAGAGCTTTTTCTGGCTGTGTATTTTTTTAAATATGACCATGGGGTTAGTAATGGGGATATGTTATAGACACCTTACCATTAGTGATGACCGAGTGTACTCGCTGCTCGGGTTTTACCAAGCACGCTCGGGTGGTCTCTAAGTATTTATGACTGCTCGGAGATTTAGTTTTCCTTACCACAGCTGAATGATTTACAGCTACTAACCAGCTTGATTACATGTGGGGATTCCCTAGCAACCAGGCAACCCCTACATGTACTCAGGCTGGCTAGTAGCTGTAAATCATTCAGCTGTGATGATGAAAACTAAATCTCCGAACATTAAAAAATACTCAGAGACCACCCGAGCGTGCTCGGGAAAACCCGAGCAATGAGTAAACTCGCTCATCACTACTCACCATTACTAACCTATAGGCTTGATGTAATCTGACATCGCAAAGCTGACATCAACCCAATAAATATTACCCCATTTGCCATCACAACACGTGGAAAGAATCAGACAAAGCGCCTGAATTGATGCATCATGTAGATGTGTATTTTTCTGGAGTGGCTGCAGGCTGCTAGTTGAAAGGCTGGGGTGGACTAATAGCCATGGCCCCTTCCCAGTCTGAGAATACCAGCCTCCAGCTGTCTGCTTTAGCTTCGCTGGTTGTCAAAAATGGGGGGTCTCCTTGCTGTTTTTTTTCACTTTTTATTTAAATAATTAAGAAATACCATGTTGGAACCCCTCTATTTTTGATAACCAGCCAATATAAAACTGATAGATGGGGGCTTGAGCCACAGCTCTAAACTTTACCTGCGATGGTTATCAAAAATAGAGCAGAATCCACACCATTTTACTTATTTATTGCCTTATCACCTCTCGGGTGTGGATGTATATATTTTACGTGTGTGGGTACTTCCTGTTTCATGGGCTTTCAGGCAGTTTAGGTCTGAGCTGCAATCTTCTAGTCTGTCTTCTAGGCTATCTCTGCTCATGTAGGAACTTTTAGAGACTACTAGTCAGGTTCTCTTATCTAGTATTAAAATCACAGATGCACTGTAAATTACCCTAATAAAATATACAACAGTAAAATATATATATATATACACACATATATATGTGTGTATATATGTGTATAAAACAATAAAACGTGGTACCAGTGCTCTGTGAAACAATGGGTGAGTCCTACCCAACAAGGAGAACAGCCCAAATAACCAGACAATAGATCCACAGAGAAACATCAAACAGGGAATAAATTATAAAATGCCTTTATTATATAAAACTGGCAACAATATTAAACATATGTGCGCATAATAGGACTAGGAGCCGACTTATATGCTCCAATACACAGCGTAATGACAACCCTGTTTATGTATGATAGATCCCTCAAAGGTGCAAGTAAAAAAAGTGCAACTGTGCAAAAAAAATATACAAATCCTAAATACACAAAGAGCGTGTTTTATATATGGGCCAAAGTGCCTTGTGCCTCAACACATTTTAGTGTAACCCAAACAATCATATACCAGGATTCAAATAAAGTGCAGGGGGACGAAGGACAAAGGTCTGAAACGTGCGTCGAGGTGCGTTTTATAAGATGTGGCGACCCTGGAAGGTAATATTCCCTTGTTTACACCCTCTCTTTTTTGATAGCACTTTTCACTTTGTTGCCAGTTTTATATAATAAAGGCATTTTATAATTTATTCCCTGTTTGATGTTTCTCTGTGAATCTATTGTCTGGTTGTTTGGGAGGTTCTCTTATCTGTAAAGGAACCAGCAGGGTCAGTTGCAGTTTTTAGTTTGTTAGATATTTTCTCGAGTGAGTTGTTACACAATCATGACAGATAGGTCTTCAATGTCTGGAGGTGGTGAAACACCCCGCACCCCTGTTGATCAGCTGTTCCCAATTTCAATTGTGGCCAGAACTGTTCAGTTATGGGGACGTGCATCTCCATAGCTGAGAAGTTCCATCCACTGACATCAGGATGAGTTGGTCTGCAGAGGTGTCGGGTGTCACACGCCCATTGGTCAGACATTGATGATCTATCCTACAGATAGACTGTCAATGTTCATAGAATCATTGAATCATAGAATGGTAGAGTTGGAAGGAACCTCTTGGGTCATCTGGTTCAACCCCCTGCTCAAAGCAGGATTCACTAAATCATCCCAGACAGATGTCTGTCTAGCCTCTGTTTGAAAACTTCCATGGAAGGAAAACTCACCACCTCTCATGGCAGCCTGTTCCACTCATTGATCACCCTAACTGTCAAAAAGTTTTTTCTAACATCTAACATCTAATCTGTTCAGTTTCATCCTATTGCTTTAAGTCTTTCCTTGTGCAAATGAGAATAAAGATGATCCTTCTGCAACGTGACAGCCCTTGAGATATTTCTAGACAGCTATTAAGTCTCCTCTCAGTCTTCTTTTTTGAAAGCTAAACATTCCTGTAAAAGTTCCTCATAGGACATGGTTTGCAGACTGGTCACCATTCTGGTGGCTCTTCTCTGAACTTGCTCCAATTTGTTGATGTATTTTTAAAATGTGGTGCCCAAAACTGGACACGGTATTGAAGATGAGGTGTGACCAAAGAGGAGTAGAGGGCAATAATAACTTTGCGTGATCTAGACTGTATGCTTCTGTTAATACATCCCAGAATATAATTTGCCTTTTTTGCCACTGCATTACACTGTTGACTCATGTTCAGTTTATGATCTATTAGTATACCCAAGTCTTTTTCACATGTGCTGTTGCTTAGCCCTTTTCCCCCCATTCTGTTTATGCTTTTTTTCATTTTTATTGCCCAGATGTAGTACTTTGCATTTTTCCTGGTCCCTGGTTTCCAGGTCCTGGACAGCTCCTTTCAGTTTTAGTTGACAAATTGTATGCTTTTCAATCCATGAATTTCATCTGATCTGTAGGAGTGCCAGTGTCGAACCCCCAGTAATCTCATATTGATGCCCTATCAAAAATTAAGTCATCATCAGTATATTAGTGCCAGACAAACTCTTTCATTCTCCTGTAGTGTCATGTAATTAACCTATATAGACTTAGGGTACCGTCTCACAGTGGCACTTTGGTCGCTACGACGGCACGATCCGTGATGTTCCAGCGATATACTAATGATCTCGCTGTGTCTGACACGCTACTGCGATCAGGGACCCCGCTGAGAATCGTACGTCGTAGCAGATTGTTTGAAACTTTATTTCGTCGCTGGATCACCCGCTGACATCGCTGCATCGGCATGTGTGATGCCGATGCAGTGATGTCTTCACTGGTAACCAGGGTTAATATCGGGTTACTAATCGCAGGGCTGCGCTTAGTAACCCGATGTTTACCCTGGTTACCATTGTAAATGTAAAAAAAAAACCCACTACATACTCACATTCCGGTGCCTGTCCGGTCCCCGGGCATCCGCTTCCCTGCACTCCTCCTGCTTCCTGTGTCAGCGCTGGCCGTACATCAGAGCACAGCGGTGACGTCACCGCTCTGCTTTACGGCCGCGCTTACACAGGATGCAGGAGGAGTGCAGGGAAGCGGACGCCCGGGGACGTGACAGGCACCAGAATGTGAGTATGTGTTTTTATTTTTTACATTTACAATGGTAACCAGGGTAAGCATCGGGTTACTAAGCGCAGCCCTGCGATTAGTAACCCGATGTTTACCCTGGTTACCCGGGTACTTCGGCATCGTTGGTCGCTGGAGAGCTGTCTGTGTGACAGCTCCCCAGCGACCACACAAGGACTTTCCAACGATCACGGCCAGGTCGTATCGCTGGTCGTGATCGTTGGAAAGTTGCTGAGCGTGACGGTACCCTTACATGGACTTATATTTGTGTTGGAGTGTTTGCCAAACCTGATAACCTCCAAAGTCTCTGAGAGTGAATGCTCATATGCATAAAGTACTAAATAAAAAATCAGATACATTATGTGCCAAGAGATGCATTCCCAATAAAAGCTGCTCTCTTACTATTAAATCTCCAGCAAATAACATTTTCTATAATTTTACCTCTTCATTACTATCCACAAAGCCAACTTTCATTTAACAGCAACATTGAACAGGAAAAAAATGGAAATAATATTTTTACTGTCTCATCTCCTGCTCAGTATCAGCAAAATCCATTCTGGCAGCTTTGAGTTTCCAAAGCCTTTAATTTCTTGCGGCTTCTCTCTAGCCATGGAAATGTGTCCTAGAGAATGCAAGGTATTGTATTAAAACTATGAGGACTGTATAAAAAATTCAGATAGCAAAGCAATAGTAAAAGAAAATATTTATCTTGACATATTTACATCCCTTGAATTTGCTGTATTACCTGATTCTTTATGGGAGAACAAATTATTATTCATAGAATTCAAAAGAACAGTAGATTCATCGGGTGAATTATAAAAAACATGATAGCATCCTTAGCACAACAAAGGAGCTACAATGTAACTAAGGATGAAATGATCTCTTCCATAATGGGGTTAACAATATGAAATCAGTATATTATCTTTATTATAAACAGTTTCAATGCAATGTTCTCAATTCTGTATAATTACTACTATTGTTAACTCAAGCAAAAAAATAAAATAGGCAACCACACTTGTTGGTATAAATGTGTTGGTGCAGATTAACGCTGTGCCCATGAACAGACAAAAATTTTAATAAAAACAATGAGCAAATACCCTGCAGTAAGTGAATAAATAGTAATAGTACATGTGAATAACATAGGGCTTTTACTTGACACTATTTTGAGCAAAAGAGTGTAAAAGCCATCCCACCTTGACAAGTTGCTCCCAATCAGGATGGTTTCTAACTATATGTTATTTACGTTTATGGATAATTATTATTGTCAATAAACGCAAAGAAATATGACCAATCAGCATTAGGGCTCGTGCACACAACTGTATATCTAGGATGAGTGGTCTCTATCATTTGACGGATAGCACTCATCTCCATGTTATTCTATGAGACTGTGCACATGTTTATTTTTTTAAATTGCAGCATTTATAGTATTTCTCCAATAATCAGATGGCACTAGGTCATTCATGCCTATGAGTCCATGGGAAGCTTCTGCAAGTTGATAACCACAGTTTCAGCAGTGCTTGGTAAGAAGCCGGCAGGCCAACAAACTAAATGGAAAGTGGATTTTTGACTGCAGGACTCAGCATCATTCTTTTTTTATATTATGAGAATTAACAAAAAAATAATTGATTGCTGTTGATAAAAATTTGTGCAGTGAATTGCTATTTTGTTATGTTAATTTCATAGAAAAGAAATGTTTTCATGTCACCATATTCTAAGAACTGCCAATCTTGTACTACTGCTTGCTCCCTACAATTTATCCTAAATTGTCTTTGCAATAGAAACTACTGGTGAATTAAAACTATTTTGTCCATATACCCCAAAGCAATATACACACATAGTTTTTTTTAGATGTGTTTCTATCAGAAACTAGGCAGAAACTCTCCAAATACTGATCTAAATATTAAAACTCCTCAAAAATGTTATGTTACTGCTCAGTTTCTGCTTCAAACACTCTTAAAAAAAACCCTCAGTTTATATATACCCTATGGCTTTGTACGCAGAGAGCTTTTTTGCTACATTTTTGGAGCAGAAGCTGAGCAGAATTTCAAAGTTTTTTAGGAGTTTTGAGTTTTTGAGGAGGATTTGGAGAGTTTTGGCTCAGTGTCTGCTCCAAAGCTTCCCCCCCAAAACTCTGTGTACACATACCATAAGGCTATGTGAACACAGAGACTTTTCCTGAATTTTTGAGGAGGAAACTG
This sequence comes from Ranitomeya variabilis, assembly GCF_051348905.1. Lineage (NCBI taxonomy): Eukaryota > Metazoa > Chordata > Amphibia > Anura > Dendrobatidae > Ranitomeya > Ranitomeya variabilis. The sequence goes on from NC_135234.1 coordinate 47,210,586, forward strand.
AGATTGGGAGAAAGATGTGGAGAGCTTCTGCTCAGTTTCTGCTAAAAAAACTCCTTAACATGTTCTTCAGTAGGAACACAACTTTCCTCCTCCGCACTGGGCACATTTTAGATCTCGCCATACTTTCACTTTTTTCAGTACTTTCGATTCCCATTATGCCTCAGCGCATCATTATGAGCAGCTACACCCACTGCCAACTTGCCCTGTAAAAGAGGATAATTTAATTATCCTTCCCTCAATATTCTTCTAAATAAGCTAAGAGGATAAAGGTATACAGGGGAGGATGAACGGTAATCGTCTTTTTCTATTAATGAGAGACAAGATCTGTCCAAAAATATTCAGTAACTGTAACAGGAGTTTGGTTCTATTCTAATATGCAGAGGCTGGGTGTAACAGTCCATGGAATTTCATCATACATGTAATTCTGATGCCTGCATGATTGACACAGAGATTTCCATAAACTCAAGAACCAACACTGATTCTCTGATAAAGTGTGAAATTAAGTTATAGAAGCAGCTCGAACAAAAAGAACAGGTGACAGACTGAAATAATGTGGTTAGGGGTACACTTTAAATAAATCTTAGGAATGTAGGCATTCATCCCAAACTATTCTACTAGACTAACACCTTAACGACTGTTGATATTACTTTTAACCCATTACTTGCCAAATTAGCAATTTTCATATTTTTTTTTTAAATGACAGATTTTTAATGATTTGGGTCCTAATGAATCAAAAACATAATTTGCAAAATTTTTACAAGTACGGATTTTTCAGAAAAGGGCGTCCCAATATTCAATTAAAAATGACAATTGCATGATTTCCTATTTTGAAAACATTCATTTTACAAACACAACAAGAAAAATTGGACCTAATTATAATAATTATAAAATCTTAGTTGCTAGAAGCTAAAGATTAGGCATCCCAAAAAAAAGGACATTGGTAGATAATGGGTTAAGGGGTCTTATTCCTCAGTTCCGCTGTCTTGTGGCACTCATTAAGAGCACCCCCAGTGGGAGAAAAATGCAGCGGCCATCAGGTGTGTATTACATTTGTCTCCCTGCTGCATTAGTAATAATCAGTTTTGCTGCAATGATGACCATTTAACCCTGTCGATGTCGCTGTCCATCATCAAATAGTGGCATCTGGATGGTTAATAGAAAGTTAAGGTACCTTCACACTAAACGACTTTGCAGCGATAACGACAGCGATCCGTGACGTTGCAGCGTCCTGGATAGCAATATCGTTGTGTTTGACAGGCAGCAGCGATCAGGATCCCGCTGTGATATCGCTGGTCATTGCTGAAAGTTCAGAACTTTATTTGGTCGTCAGATCGGCGTGTATCATTGTGTTTGACAGCAAAAGCAACGATGCCAGCGATGTTTTACAATGGTAACCAGGGTAAATATCGGGTTACTAAGCGCAGGGCCGCGCTTAGTAACCCGATATTTACCCTGGTTACCATTGTAAAAGTTAAAAAAAAAACAGTACATACTCACCCTCTGATGTCTGTCACGTCCCCCGGCGTCCGCCTGCTGCTCAGAGCTTCCTGCACTGAATGTATAAAGTGCCGGCCGGAAAGCAAAGCACAGCGGTGACATCACCGCTGTGCCCTGCTACTGCCGGCGCTTACACAGTGCAGGGAAGCAGACGCTGGGGGACGCGAATGTAAGTATGTAGTGTTTGTTTTTTTACATTTACACTGGTAACCAGGGTAAACATCGGGTTACTAAGCACGGCCCTGCGCTTAGCAACCCGATGTTTACCCTGGTTACCCGGGGACTTCGGCATCGTTGGTCGCTGGAGAGCTGTCTGTGTGACAGCTCTCCAGTGACCACACAGCGACGCTGCAGCGATCGGCATCGTTGTCGATATCGCTGCAGCATCGCTTAGTGTGAAGGTACCTTTAGTCACAGGACCCATCTTTAGTTCTATCTGGACCGTGATTCCAATTGCCTGTCTGGATGATTGTCATGGTACCCTGAAGTCAAGTAATGTCCTTAGGTATAGTGGTCTGTTAAACTCTGCAGTGAGCAGGGTCTAAAAACCTATGTAAGTGTAAAACTGACAGGTCTCACACACTGCACTAAAAAAGTATTGAAATGCATGACACTAGAAATCAAAGTGAACATATATATATATATTCATATTCATATTCATATTCAAGTCTCATGGTAGGACTAAGTAAAAATGTAAAATAAAGTTTATTAAAATCCATAAAAGTAAAAAAACAGCAACTCACAAGCAAAAAAAGAGAAAAAGAGTTTGAGGCTACATTCCCACTATGAGCTTTTGGTTTGTTTTTGACACTGCATATGTTTTCTGTGTTTAAAACGCACATCTTACAGTTCCAGAAATGTGGATGGAATTTATAGAAACCTTCTGCTCACTGTGCTTCTTTTTTACTGAGCTTAAAGTGACCTGAGGTGCATATTTCAAATCCGCAGCATGTGAATTTCACTTGCTGTTACACTGAGTTTTCTGTGCCTTATTTTCCCATTGACTCACATTGGATGTGGAAGATCCAATGGTAAAAATGCATATGCGTTTTCTGTGTGTTTCTGCAGTGAAAACGGGTCACAACTGCATATAATCCACACCTAAGCATGTTGGTAAAGCTTTGTCAAAACCAAATACCAGGAAATATCTATAACAAAGCAGCTTTATTTAAAGAATGATACATCAACAAAAGAAAACAACTGAAGCATATAAAATGTGATAAAAATGCATGTAAAAAAGGGCACTCAAAAAAATGATGAAAAACCACAAGCAACGGATCAATGTGAGAAAGAATCCAACTCCAGGAATAAAAAAAAGTACATTTATTGAAAAATCTTTAAAAACATATGAAAAACAGAATAATGGTCATAACTCCATTAGGGAGAGAACACACTGGCAGACGCATTTCAGACCCCTAGGTCTTTATTCATTGTGTTCCTTAACCCCTTAGAGAGTTTGACAACGGCATTTAATTAGTTAATGGGTGCGGGCGGATCACGATTCTAATGCGGCCACATGTCAGCTGTTCATAACAGCTGACATGTTGCGGCTTTGAGGTGGGCTCACCCCGGAGCCCACCTCAAAGTGGGGGAGTCTGCCAGCCGACATACTACCCCGTCAGCGGGCAGAAAGGGGTTAGTGATCCACATGCCCATCTTATATACTGACTGTCAGGTACAATTGATGTGTCTCTATGAATCAAGTTAGACAACAAGACTCCAACTAAAAACACACAATAATTGTTGAATAAAAAGATCAGAAATAATGTTTTTTAGGAAGCAAAATTCAGGGAGAAGTGAATCTGAGTCAAATTTTCTAAAATTAGTAGAAAAATTATAAAAGGAGTTGCATGTGTTTGATGAGGGCAGGGGGGGTCGCAGGGCTCAGAGGTGCGGCATTCTTGTAAACTTTTTTTGTTTGTTTTTTCCTAACTTTATGTATGCACATTGCAGCTAGCCGAGCAGGAAGCATTCACAATGTCCTGACACAACGGCTTGTGTCATTGGCTGCTGAAATCATATGTCTCTCCATATAAAGAGTGAACATCTTGTTTTAGGGCCATTTTGACACTGTAATAGTGCAGAGAGGCTGATTCTGACCTGACACTGGCACTGTTAACAGCAAGATTTTAGCTAGTTAGCTAAGGGGTTGCATCTCAGTCAGATAGTGTAGCTAGCTAGTGTCCAGGGTGGCTCTTAAATTTACCTTCCAGCCATTGCTGAGGTCCACAACCAAAGCCAGCAGGGCACATGTCCTACACGTGTGGTGTGCACTGCTTCTATTGTGCTTCATGCACAAGTATAGCATTCATAATTCATAAATCATAATGACAACCCAAAGCATCCAAATTACCCTGATCAAAAGTTCACATACCCCATTACTTAATACCACGTATTGCCCCTCTAACATCAATGACAGCTTGAAGTCTTTTGTGGTAGTTGTGGATGAGGTTCTTCTTTTCCTCAGATGGTAAAGCTTCCCACTCTTCTTGGCAAGAAGCCTCCAGTTCCTGTAAATTCCTGGGCTGTCTAGCATGAACTGCATGCTTGATATCTCCCCAGAGTGGTTCAATGATATTGAGCTCAGGAGACTGAGATGGCCACTCCAGAACCTTCACTTTGTTCTGCTGTAGCCAATGCCAGGTTGACTTGGCCTTTTGTTTTGGTTCGTTGTCATGTTTGAACGTCCAAGTACGTCTCATGCGTAGCTTCCAGGCTCATGAGTACAAATTTGCTTCCAGTGTTCGCTGACAAAGTGCTGCATTAATCTTTCCTTCAACTTTGACCAAGTTTCCTGTGCCTTTGTAGCTCACATCCTCAAAACATCAGTGATCCACCTCTGTGCTTTACAGTAGGAATGTTCCTTTCATGATGGGCCTTGTTGACCTCGCTCCAAATGTAAAATTTAAGGTTGTGGCCAAAAAGTTAAATTTTGGTCTCATCACTCCAGGTTATCTTGTTTCAGAAGTTTTGAGGCTTGTCTCTGTGCTGTTTTGCATATTGTAGGCAACATACTTTGGGGCATTTGCACAGTAATGGCTTTCTTATGGCGACTCGACCATGCAGCCCATTTTTCTTCGAGTGCCTCATTAATGTGCATCTTGAAACAGCGACAGATTTCAGAGAGTCCTATATTAAAGCTAATGTAATTTGTGGGTTTTTCTTTGCATTCCGAACAATTTTCCTGGCAGTTGCTGATGACATTTTTGTTGGTCTACCTGACTGTGGTTTTGTTTTTACAGAGCCCCTGATTTTCTATTTGCTAATCACAGTTTGAATGCTATGGACTGACTTAATCAGTTCCTTGGATATCTTTTTGTATCCCTTTCCTGTTTTATACAGTTCAACTAACTTTTCCCGTAGATCCATTGACAATTCTTTGGCTTTTTCCATGACTCACAATCAAGAAACGTCAATGGCTGGATGAAAGATGCAATAGTCTGTCTGGATCCCAGAAACTCACTCAGCTTTTATTCACACACACTGATTGCAAGCAAACAGGTCACAGGTGAGGATATAACCTTTAGTAGCCATTCAAACCCATTTGTGTCAAATTCTGTGAATGTTATCAGGCCAAAATCACCAGGGTATGTTACATTTTGATCAGAGTCATTTGGATGTTTTGGCTTGTCATTATAATTTAAAAAGAGAAAACACAGTAGTTTGACAATAAATGGTTTCACCCAACCACTACCCATGAGTGAAGAAAAAGTTTTGGTGTTATCATTCATATTCTCTGAAAAAAGGCCAATAAAGCAAAAATTCTGCCGGGGTATGTATACTTTTGAGCACAAATCTATGTTTCTAAACAATTTTGGACTGCCCATATGATGATGTCATGTGGAAGCTTCTGAAAGTTATTTTTTGGCAATATTAACTGAGTTAATAAAAGACACACCTATGGATGTATTTTAATGCACATGTGAAACACACTGCTTCTTTGTGTCAAGGGAAAGTCTAAAGAAATCAGCCAAGATATCAGGAAGAGAATTGTGGACTTGCATAAGTCTGGCTCATCCTTGGGTACAATTTCAAGATACCTCAAGGTGTCTTGTTCATCTGTTCAAATAATTATACACAAGTACAAACAAGATAGGAATGTCCAGCCATCATACCGCTCAGGAAGGAAATGGGGTCTGTCTCCCAGAGACGAACATGTTTTGGTCCGACATGTGCATATCAATCCAAGGACAAAAGCAAAAGACATTGTGAAGATTACAGTGAAAGCTGGTATGATTGTGTCAAGATCCACAATGAAATTAGTATTGTATTAACATGGGCTGAAAGACCACTCTTACAGGAAAAGCCAACAGAGACATAAAAAAAAATCATATTTGCAAATGCACACATGAACAAATACCTTAACATTTGGAGAGATGTCCTGTGGTCTAATAAAACTAAAATTGAACTTTTTGGGCATAAAGACCATCATTACATTTCTAGGATAAAGGGAGAAGCTTGGAAGCCTAAGAACACAATCATATTGTGGGCTTGTTTTGCTGCAGGAGGGATTGTCGAACTTCACAAAATAGATGGCATCATGAGAAAAGAATATTATGTGGCAATACTGAAGCAACATCTTAATACATCAACCAGGAAGCTAAAGCTTGGGCAGAGAAGGGTCTTTCAAATGGACAATGACAGGAAGTATACTGCCAAAATGGAAACAAAGTGGCAAAGTCAATGTTTTGGAGTGGCCATTACAAAGCCCTGATCTCAATCCTTTTGAAAATTTATGGGCAAAGCTGCAAAGGAAGGTGCAAGCAAGGTGACTTACAAACCTGCATCAGTTACACCAGTTTTGTCAGGAGGAAGGGGCCCAAATTCTGACCAACCATTGTGAGAAGCTTCTGGAAGGATATCCCTAACGTTTGACCCAAGTCATTCAGTTTAAGGGCAATGGTACCAAATACTAATGAAATGTATATAAACTTTTGACTTTGCAGTAAGTAATAAAAATGCCTTAAAACATTCTCTCTCCCATTATTCTGGCATTTGGCAAATATTAATAATTATGGTAATCTTAACTGAAATTAAACAGGAAATGTTTATTCTGCTTTTATGTCAGATGTTGAAAAAAGCATGCATATGAGTCTTTTTATATAGTGTATGTAAACTTCTGTAAACTGTATGTATGTAGTAACCAGCGACCTCTTTTATTAGGGTTTAAAAAATGTGTTATGGGTAGGAGAATTTTTAGCCAAAAATATATCCTTCACCAAAATGTATTTAATTGTAAATGTAATTTAATTTAATTCTGTTTTGTCACACCTCTTTGAAGTATCAAATTGGAGACACAGACAAGTACACTGATATTACTGGCAGACTTTTGTTGAATTATCTTTTTGTCCGTCATGTAACATCTGCCAGTGCCTAGCATTCTGGGTTGATGTCATATTTTTCTGAGGTTTCTCAGCATAGTTTAGAAATAAATTAAACAATAATCCTGTGTTCAAAATGTATGGTAAACCTAAATGCTGCATAGTTAAAGAATGTGATAGGGCAATATAAAAAAAATAATAAAATGATAAGACTATATTTGCACCACTGACAATGCTGGCAGCAAAGGTCGGGGCAGTAGTGGTAGCAAACACAGATCAAATTTGACCTCTTTAGCCTAAGGCAAGCATATTAGTGGTGAGGAAGAAGAGGGCCCAATGGAGAATGTGTCCCATCTCTCATCTCAAACACTGTCAGATGAGGTGGCTTTTGACAGCAATCAGCAATGTTCTTCTTAGCTTGCCTCCTTCAGTGCGGTAACACACAATGTTGTACATAACAGAATTTCATATTCAACAATGACATATATTTCTATTTTGCCCCATATTTCTGAAATCATAGCTCCCTTGGGGCTAAAGAACACATTTCTTTGGAAGAGATAAAAAGTAATCTATTTTTCTCAGAAGATAAAGGGCTCCACATTTTAAAAAGGATATTCAGAAGTTAGGGTCAGCTCAAAGGCTGGCAACTAGATTATTACTAGGGATGTAAGGACTTCCATATGTTGAGGATGGAAAAGTTGGGCTTATTTAGCTTAGAAACAAAGATTTCTCAGAGGAAATCTCATTTTTATGTATAATTATTAGTGATGAGCGAGTGTACTCGTTGCTCGTGTTTTCCCGAGCACGCTCGGGTGACCTCCGAGTATTTGTTAGTGTTCGGAGATTTAGTTTTCATCACGGCAGCTGAATGATTTACAGCTATTAACCAGTCTGAGTGCATGTGGGGGTTGCCTGGTTGCTAGGTAATCCCCACATGTAATCAAGCTGGCTAATAGCTGTAAATCATGCTGCTGAGTCGATGAAAACTTAATCTCCGAGCAGTCATAAATACCCGGAGATCCCCCGAGCGTGCTCGGAAAAACCCGAGCAACGAGTATACTCGCTCATCACTAATAATTATATATATGGTCAGTACAGAGGACTGGCGCATGACTTATTCATTCAAAAAGCCATACTAAGGATGAGGAGCTACTTATTACTGATGGAGGAAAGGCAATTCTGGCAGCTATATAGGAAGGGTTCTTTACATTTAGAGCATTCAGACTGTGAAATGATGATCGCAAGAGATATTAATCGCTTTTAAAGTTAAAAAAGGGCTGGATGATTTCCTGGATATACGTAACATTGTGGGTTACAGTTAAGATAAGCGAACCCCTGGATGTTCGAGTCTGGTACCCAAATCCAAACCCGAACCTGGACCCCATTCAGATGAATGGAGGCCCCGGACATCTTTTTTGTGCCAGGCTGTCTTATTGGTGGTCTAATACCTTGCATCGGGAGAAAACTAGAATTTAGAGGGTTAAATAGTCAGATATGACAATGAAATCCCTCTGGCTTTTACTGCTAGAGCTCAGATGTTGGTTTAAGGGACTCTGTCAAAACAGAGTCTTCTGCATTTAAAAATCATGTGCAGTGCACCTCAATGCAGTGAAGGAATTAAGCCTTGAGCATGCGCAAGATTTGCATAGCACTGGTGACAACGCCGGCACTTGTAAGTCATGTTAAGTGGGCTGATTAGTCTGGGGACACTAATGCCCTATCAACTAGTTATAGGTTTAATTTACATATCATTAACAGACTTTAAAAGTACTTTTTCTAAAGATCTTTTTATCTGTTTAATATAAAAAGTGACTGTGTTAGGCAGGGTACCTACTGTAGATATGGAGACACAACTGTGGGTGTTTTTTGGGACACTGGGGACATGACATGTTCCATTTAAGTGCATAAATCTGTTTTCCAACAAGATCGTCTGGACATAACAGTTTGTTCATTTGCAGGAAATCTTTAGAAAATTGGACATACAAGTATTGCCATTGTTGGGAAGGGGTTAATAAAAGTTATAAAAGCTCTTACACTTTTACTTTTAAGTTTAACTTTCAGCATCCTATTTGACGTAAAAAATTGTATTTGCATTATAATACTTTATTTACTTTAATACACATTTAAGGGACATAATAGAACATATGCCATTTCAAATAATGTAAGTCAAGTACCTGGAGGGACAATTTGAATGTCATTGTGTCCACTTAATATGTTCATGGTTCTATAATCTATTGAAATCTGACATTTCAAAAAACAAAAAGAAATATTTCTGTCAAAGTAACTTTTTAGTAATAGTCCAACATCCAAACACTAAAGAACAGCATAAAAATACCAAGAGGCATCCATCTGACCTGACAGTTTATTTTTTTTTATGTTTGTATAATAACCTTTCCATTTTTCTTAAACATCTTTCCTAGGCAATCATCTAGTCCATATTGTTCAGGCACTTTTGAATGTATCATCAAAATGATTTTTGTTTCAATTTAATTAAATTACTTTTTTAACCCATTATCTTCCAATGTCCTTTTTTTGGGATGCCTAATCTTTAGCTTCTAGCAACTAAGATGTTATAATTTTTATAATTAGGTCCAAATTTTTTGTGTTGTGTTTGTAAAATGAATGTTTTCAAAATAGGAAATCATGTCATTGTCATTTTTAATTGAATATTGGGACGCCCTTTTCTGAAAAATCCGAACTTGTAAAAATTATAATTTGGCAAGTAATAGGTTAATTGTGCTTTTTCTCTTTTATTTATTTGTTCTATTTGTCCATCTCAGTATATACAAATATTTAACAACTATTCCAAATTGCAATTTTTATACTGAGTATTGATCCTTAAAAATACATTTCACTAGTCCTTTCATTGTTTCAGAGTTCAGGATTAAAGGGGTTGTCCAGTGCAAATTGATAAGACAGTCTAGTCCCAGTTTATGGGACTGCAGACTTAGCATTTCCCCCCCCCCCCCCGAGATTTTCATGGACTTACAGAATGGAGAAGATGGAGACTTTTTTTGGTCCATCTTCTCATCCTAGAAAATGGCATTACACTGTGATCACACTGATCAAACTCTATGCACAGTTTGATCAGACTGTGATTAGCTTAACCGGAACGATTCTTTAGCCTTAGAGTAATTTTTCTTTTCAAAAGGAATTTCTTATGCACGGTTATCAAAACATTAAACACCTATTTAGTATTTAGAATTGCTGTGATCATAGAAAGATAAAATGTCAATTATATCAAATGATGTTTGTTTTGTTTTTTTAACAGAATTGCGGTTCAGTTGACTGTTTTTTTAATTAAAAAAGATTGTATTAATTGTTCAAAATTAATTAAAAATAAATAATACTATAACATAACATAAAAAAAGTAAAAAAAGTACTGCAAAACTGCTGTTTAGTTTTTATTCATTCCCATAAAGAGTTCATAAAAGTGTGTTAAAGGGAACCTGTCACCCCCAAAATCAAAGATGAGCTAAGCCCACCGGCATCAGGGGCTTATCTACGGCATTCTGTAATGCTGTAGATATGCCCCGATGTATCCTGAAAGAAGAAAAAAAGAGGTTAGATTACACTCACCCAGGGGTGGTCCCACTGCGGTCTGGGTCCGATGTCCGTCGCGGTCCGGTCCGGGGCCTCCCATCTTCTTACGATGACGTCCTCTTCTTGTCTTCATGCTGTGTTTCCGGTGCAGGCATACTTTGCCCTGTTGAGGGCAGAGCAAAGTACTGCAGTGCGCAGGCGCTGGGAAAGGTCAGAGAGGTCCGGTGCCTGCGCACTGCAGTACTTTGCTCTGCCCTCAACAGGGCAGACAAAGTATGCCTGCGCTGGAGCCACAGTGTGAATACAAGAAGAGGACATCATCATATGAAGAAAGGAGGCCCTGGACCAGACCGCAATGCCCATCGGACCCGGACCACAGCGGAACCGCCCCTGGGTGAGTATAATCTAACCTTTTTTTCTCATCTTTCAGGATACATCGGGGGCTTATCTACAGCATTACAGAATGCTGTAGATAAGCCCCTGATGCTGGTAGGCTTAGCTCACCTTCGATTTTGGGGGTGACAGGTTCCCTTTAATTAGGCCGTGTGCCCATGTCGAGTTTTAGATGAGTTTTTAACAGTGCACATTTTTACTGCGTCAAAAATGCAGCATCTTACAGTTCAATCAAAGTGGATTGGATTAGAAATCTTAGACTTGTTATTAAGACCTCTTTGTTAGCATTCATTTACCTCTTCTATGTTGATTTTTTTATGAATTTAAAATAAAAATGTGATATTTTATGAAGTTACCAGTTCTGACAATTTTGAATATGTACAAATCTAATTCCCACTGTACTTCTTATTACTTAGCTTAAACTGACCTGTGGTACAAATTTTAAATCCACAATGTGTCAAATCCGCAGGTGAAAAACACATATGCATTTTTAGTGCCTTTCTGAGATGGAAACGCATGGAAAATGCATGTAATCTGTACCTGAGAATCTCAATAAGGTTATGTCAAAGCCAAATATCATATCAAAAGCAAATGTTAGACAAAAAAGCAGCATCACAAATGCTATTAACCCCTTTCCGACGTTCGGTGTAATAATATGCCCATGTCAGACTCCCTCCCTTTGATGTGGGCTCCGCCGCTGAGACAACATATTCCCAGCAGATGTCTGCTTTTTTTAACAGTTGACATGTGCCTCTAACAGCCAGGGGTGGAATTGCGATCCACCTGTGGCTGTTAACCCGTTAAATGCTGCTGTCAATCTCTGACAGCGGCATTTAACTAGCGCTTCCAGCAAGTGTGTCGGAAATACTGCCCAATGGTAGTCTGTCATAGCAAGTGAGCATTTCTGCTGCATACAGGCAATCTGATCATCGCCTATATGTAGCAGAGCCGATTGGACAAGTACAGCTTCTAGTCTCCCATGGAAACTTTTGAAGCATGCAAAAAGTTAAAAAAAAGTTTTAAAAAATATTTAAAAAATAAAAAATAAACCTCATTGCTAAACGGCGTAATGAGAAAAAAAAGCAAAAATGCCAGAATTACATTTTTTTGGTTGCCGCTACATTGCAATATAATGCAATAATGGCCAATCAAAAGATTCTATGTACACCAAAATGGTATCAATAAAAACATCAGCTTGACGTGGAAATTAATAAGCCCTCACCCAGCACCAAATCGCATAAAATGGAGATGCTACAGGTCTCGGAAAATGATAAAACACAAGAGAACCAAAAGAGTACAAAAAGTCCTGACTAAAAACCAAATAATTTATTTAACAAATACAGGTAAATCATATAAAATAACCAATAAAGACAATCAAATATCGACAGGGTGGAAAAGCTGACTTCACAGGTATGATACCCAGGGACAGCAAAAATATGTGGATGGGAGGACACAAAAACAGCAGACCTACAATTAATAAATGTCACTGTCACATTTCACGGCACAGCCACTAGAAAGTACTAAATACAGTAAATTCATACAGTCTTTAAAGTGCCAATTTCATAAGGATTATGTCCAAGTATAGGGTGCTACTAGTCCAAAAAGCAGCCAAGCCAGTCACAATGACATTTAACCAATCATTAAGTGTATATCGTTTTAAGATGAAGTCACAATGTTAGGGGTATCTGCTAGCGTCCTTACCCATAGTCTCCACTGCTGTGGCCTGAGCAATGCAGCCCCAACGCGTGTTTCGCGTGGGCTTCCTCAGGGGGCTGTAGCTTGAAAAATGGCGCAATTATTTTTTTTACCAAAGTTTAGGTTTATTTCATCACTTAAATGAAGAAGAAACTGGGTATGTTTGGTGTCTATGAACTCATGATGACCTGGAGAATCATAATGGCAGGTCAGTTTTAGCATTTAGTGAACATGGTAAAAAAAACTGTGGAATTGCACTTTTTTGCAATTTCTCCGCACTTGGAATTTTTTTTCCTGTTTCCAAGTACACGAGATGTTAAAACCAATGGTGTCTATCAAAGGTACAACTCGTCCTGCAAGAAACAAGCCCTCACATGGCCATTTTGACTGAAAAATAAAAAGTTATGGCTCTGGGAAGAAGGGGAGCAAACAACAAAAAATGCAAAAACGGAAAATAGCCCGGGATTAAGGGGTTAAAATGCAATGAAAAATAACAAGTAATCTAATTTTTTTAATAGATGTAGAAAATCAGCAAGATCAAAAACTCACCAAAGCTTCATCTTGGTAACATATGCTTAGCCATGTTGCTGACACTCTAAGGCCATGTTCACACGTTCAGTATTTGGTCAGTATTTTACATCGGTATTTGTCAGCTAAAATGAAGAGTGGAACAGTTAGGCCGGGGTCACACTTGCGAGTTCAATGCAAGAAACTCACGCTAGTTTATCGCATCAAGTCCCGCCACTGCCACCGGCACTTAGGTAAGGAGTTTGTGGCTGCATGTATTTCTATACAGCTGAACACTCCGTTCCCGAGTGCCGGCGGCAGTGCCGGGTATTGATGTGAGATACTCACGTGAGTTTCTCGCATTGAACTCGCAAGTGTGACTCTGGCCTTAGAATGAAACTATATTAGAAACACATCACCACTTCTGTGTTGATCACCCACTCCTGGTTTTGTCTTAAAAATACAGATGTAAAATACTGACCAAATGGTGAACGTGGCCTTAGAAGCTGCGAAAATATGCAGCATAACAAACTCACCAAAAGCTAATTATGAGCACACAAATTTAGTGCTATAAGCCTCAAAATAATGCCACTGAAAAATACCAATCAACCTGAAAAAGTCCTGAACTAATAATTATTAGTGTAAAGAAAATGCTAGTCAATCTGCTGTTGTTTTAGCTTCCCAGTCCAGTAATATCATTCCCCATATGTAACTTCTATGGTTTACTTTTTTTAAATTAAATAGTTTTTATTGATTATAACATGCAATAAACATTTGACAATAATACATGTGTTTTTCAATTTCCCCCCCAACATTAACCCCCTTTACCCATCCCTCCCCCCTTCATCCCCATCCCTCCCCCCTTTCCCACTTAGACAGCTCACGTTCTTTTAACATGTCTTATAGCAGTATATACTTTAGTATAATATAATGTCCTTTACTATGAATCTATAGACAAATATTTTATAGGCGAGACCTCCACAGGCCTATTTTCCCTTAATCTCCTTCTAACCCAATTCCAACCAAGGTGTCCACAATTTGTCATATAAGACCATTTTCCCTCTTTTCTGATATACTTCCTTTTCTAAGGCTATGACCTTACCCACATATTTGATGTATTCTCCCCTTGAGGAAGACTCCTCTTTCATCCAATGTCTTGCTATGACCTTCCAAGCCATGTATAGCAGTCTAGCGATTGCTATTTTCAACTTGTTATCTACAATTATCTCATCCACCTATCCCAGCACACATGCCACTGGTTACCTTGGAATTACACATCTGTACGCCCCTTCTATCCGGCTGAGAACCGCTAACCAAAAAACAGTCAACCTCGGACACGACCAGAGCATGTGAAACATTCTAGCATTATCATTCCTACACCTAAGGCATTCCGAATCGGATCTCAACCCAGCTCTGTATAGGACATCCGGAGACCTATATACTCTATGTATAACATAAAGCTGAGAAAATCTATACGGCTCATTCATTGATAGCTTCGGCACCCATTCTAAAACAGATTCCCATGTTTCATCCTCCAAGCGACCCAACTCTCTTTCCCATTTAGCCCTCACCCCAAACGTATATCCCAATGAGTAAGTATGGAGTAACTCCTTATATAGGGAAGAGATAACACCTGTTGTGAATTCCGTTCTCGGGCTCCCTCCTGTGGTCATGAGTGGTACTGTGTGAGTTTGTTCTTGGGCTCCCTCTGGTGGCCTTTAGTGATATGGCTGGGCTCAGCTGCTTCATTTCCTTCTATGCTGGGCCTATTTAACTCACCTGGACCTTCATTTGTTGCCTGCTGTCGGTGTATTCAGTCCTGATTCTCAGCTCTCCTGAATATTCCTTGTGACCAGTCTCCTGCTGGAGAAACTAAGTTTGCTTGTTCTTTTTGCTCATTATTTCCTTGAAAACGTTTCTCAGTATATGATGAGTTCAGTCCAGCTTGCTTTTATGTGATTTTTTGCTTGCTGGTTAGTTCTGGGGTGCAGAGTGCGCCCCTCACATCGTGAGTCGGTGTGGGGGTTCTTGTATTCTCTGCGTGGTTTATTTTTGATAGTTTTTGTACTGACCGCACAGATTCCTATCTATTTTCTGTCTATCTAGTGTTAGCGGGCCTCATTTGCTAAACCTGTTTAATTTCTATGTTTGTATTTTCCCCTTAACTCACCGTTATTATTTGTGGGGGGCTGTCTATAACTTTGGGGTTATTTCTCTGAGGCAAGTGAGGTCTTTGCTTTCTCTCTAGGGGCAGTCAGTTTCTCAGGCTGTGAAGAGGCGTCTAGGTTTTAGGTAACGCTCCACGGCTGCCTTTAGTGTGTTGGATAGGATCAGGATTGCGGTCAGTATAGCTTCCACATCCCCAGAACTTGTCCTAACATTCTGGTTATATGTATCAGGTCAGTTTTGAGATCCTACCACTGGATCATAACAAACACCCCTCGATGTCCCCGCTCCGCAGATATATTCCAATACTATGTCACTTTGAATTTTGAGGCAATCCACCTTATTCTGAGCCACAAAGGCATGTCTAACTTGTGCACATTGATAACCCCCGGATGTCTCAATGCCAATTTCAGACTGCAGCTGGGAAAAGAACTTCAACTCCCGCTGCTCTAAAATCTGATAGACATATATCAAATCCCTTTAGCCTACCATCCTGATATACATCCCATTGCCCAAAATTCTGGTAACTTATTATTAGACCATAGTGGAGAAAACCTGGTAAGACAAGTAATCCCACAAATATGTTTGACTCTCCCCCATATTTTATATATCAAAAGCAATGTTGGATATATTTTCCCAAGCATCCCAAGGGAACCATCCTCTAAACACTGTACTAGAGCGCACACTGCGGGAATCGCCAGGACTAGCAAAGCGTCTCACAGTATATCACTCCCTATTACTCATGGATATAATGAAGTTACCTGTTAGATGCGAATAGGGCGCGATATACTGCAACGCGCTTTCCTAGTCCTGGCGATTCCCGCAGTGTGCGCTCTAGTGATGGTAAACGCCGTACACACCATCTGAGTACAATCAAGCCTATCACATGATCCCTGTACAGGAGGTGATAGGCTATCTATGCCCTTTAGCACACTATTTAAGGGGAACCGATTGTTCCTCCCACTCTCTGCAGTGTAGCATAGAGGGTGGCAGGTCTCTATGTCTCTCTACATAGCACTCACGCACTTTATCTCCCACGCAAGCTAGTCCCCTGATGATCCAGCTTGAAAGAAACGCGTTGGGACATCCAAATAGGGAGAGTGCAGGGCATGTTACATTTTAGGGGTAGCTGTGGACTGCCCTTGTAAGGGCGGGAGCTTGGGGATTCAGCTTTATTGATAGCCCCTTAAGGATTGACAGGGCATTGTCTCCCGATGCTGTTGTATGATGGACTCTTCCACTCCAGCAAATTTTGGCTCCACCTTACCTGTCCTCGGCAATTGGTGAGATTGTTCCAATATTGATATATCTGTTAATTATCCTTACCATTTGACCTTACCCCTCCTTCATTTTTTGTGATACCTGCTGATATTTATGCAACCAGGGTTACCTATTTATTCGTTTTTGCACCTTGTAAGTGCTGTTGTATGTGCGCATCACTATTGTTAAATGAGGTACCTTGGGCTGAGTGAAAATACATTTAGCCACTGCTAGTATTGTTCTCACTAACCCCTAGTAGTACTAACCCGTGTATGGTGTATTCCTTAAAACGTCACACCATGTTGTACTTTGTAATATATATAAAAAAAATTATTGGTGACACTTTTTTGATTTTTTATTTTTATTATATAACACACTAAAAGTTATGTTTTAAAATTCCTGCTTATGCTATGTTCTCAGACCTTTTTTGGTAGGATCACTTGACACTTCTATTATTATATTTTGCTTTCTTCGTATCTACTGATATCCCTAAACAGCAGCCCTCTCAAAAATGCCTTCATGGTCTCTCAAATGGTAAGTATATCCACACTACCGTATGCAAATAGAAACAATGGGGGCACCACGATCAGTGGGATTCAAACCAAGGCCTATAAAGAAGCTACAAGTGAACAGTTTGAAGAGAAAGGTAGGCCTTATACATGGGAATCACCACACTAATTGCCATAGAACACAGCTTTATTAAATACATGAAAATACAAAAGGCAAAGCAAACACATTAAAAACATTTAAAACAGGGGTTTACAGAATGACCCCATAGATACAAAAGCCCAAAATAAGGCACAGAAACCCGCACAGACCTTAAGGGAATACAATGAACATGCCCACTAGAGATAATGGCCTAAAATGACAGCCTGATCATCAACCATATGAAATACAATACCCATGACCAGCAAAAATGCCCGTTCACCTGCAAGAAAATATGAAAATATAGGAGCACATTACCCTGGTAACACACATAGCCTAATATAAAGCACACTATAAGTGCCGTGATTTGAACCAATAACAAGGCTGTACCAAGAACATAGTGCTGACCGTTAGAACTATAAAGGCAGGACGGAAAACACCAACAAATAAACTCTGAAAATGCTGTCAGATACACACCCAACATATGACCAGGCGCCTGGATGGAATAAGAGTGCATAGGTGGCAAAATCTGCCCTGGATGAAATCCTATGGTCACCGGTCGTGGGCAAGGCCAAGTGAGCATGTGTACCCTGTTGGGTTTAAAGTGCGGGCCGCGGACACCCAACGCGTGTCGCCACACACTGGTGGCTTCGTCAGGGGTAGTGCCCGCGTTGGGTGTCCGCGGCCCGCACTTTAAACCCAACAGGGTACACATGCTCACTTGGCCTTGCCCATGACCGGTGACCATAGGATTTCATCCAGGGCAGATTTTGGCACCTATTGTCACAGGGAGACTAGGTGAGAGAGAGCTAATAACCCGGGCCCCTGCAATTTCCCTCAGACTAGGGAAATCCTGACTGACCCTCTACCTGGAGTTTACACTGATGGTGTGCATGTCCAGGCCTCGAACCTCACCCTGTCTCCTGTTTCAACCCTAGGCTGAAACCTCTACCCACCACCCAGTGAAGAGGTAATACACCAATACCCACAGTTAGCACAGACAAGGATAAAGGAAAATATACACCACGCCGCAGTCACTCAGGAATACACTATAAATGTGCAGGGCAAAATAAATACAAATATAGGAAGGAGTAAATAAGACTAAGGAAAATACACCACCAGCAACGAATCTCCAACAACCAGCTCTCCACTCCAGACCGAGATAACAACGCACAAGACAGAAGCTATAATCGGCGACGCCCAATGATCAGGAGAACTATTTAAAGGCAATGGGCATGGCCCAGCTTCCAATCCGAGGATCAGGTAAATTAACCCCGGAACAGCTAGATAAAATCTAGCCGACGCCAATGAGCAAATAGTGGTCAAAAGCGGAATTACCACTGTCTGTCGAACGACCTGGTCTGAACAGTGTCCGACATGACACCTATTCACTCTTATTCTATCCAGGCGCCTGGTCATATGTTGGGTGTGTATCTGACAGCATTTTCAGAGTTTATTTGTTGGGGTTTTCCGTCCTGCCTTTATAGTTCTAACGGTCAGCACTATGTTCTTGGTACAGCCTTGTTATTGGTTCAAATCACGGCACTTATAGTGTGCTTTATATTAGGCTATATGTGTTACTAGGGTATTGTGCTCCTATATTTTCGTCTAGCAGGTGAACGGGCATTTTTGCTGGTCATAGGTATTGTATTTCATATGGTTGATGATCAGGCTGTCATTTTAGGCCATTATCTCTAGTGGGCATGTTCATTGTATTCCCTTAAGGTCTGTGCGGGTTTCTGTGCCTTATTTTGGGCTTTTGTATCTATGGGGTTATTCTGTAAACCCCTGTTTTAAATGTTTTTAATGTGTTTGCTTTGCCTTTTGTATTTTCATGTATTTAATAAAGCTGTGTTCTATGGCAATTAGTCTGGTGATTCCCATGTATAAGGCCTATCTTTCTCTTCAAACTGTTCACTTATATCCACACTACCCTCATTAATCTCAAAGAACCCCTCTACCTCTCGCTGTATGGTCTCCAAGCTCACAGTATGCAACCAGTTAGGATGAATTTTCCACTCTCCCCTTCATCGTGCCCATGCCCCCACCGGCCTCTACTCCATCTCCAACGGATTATGATCCGAGAACACCTGTGGCAAATACCTTACTTCCCCCACCAAAGTGTCAAACATGTTACTTCCGAGGCCCATGTCTATTCTAGATAGCGCATCATGAGCCGGTGAGTACCAAGAATATTCCCTCTCCCCCACATGTCGTACTTTCCACAGATCAATCATACCAATCTCTCGCACATATGTTCCAAATGCTGTAGTATGACTTTCTGTCCTATGCTGTATGTTTTTATTTCTATCCCAAAAATCATCGTATATGTTATTGAGGTCTTCTACAATTAAAAGAGGCAAGGGATCTCCCAGTCCAATCAAGTCCAAAACTTCTCTAATTTATTTGCTAGAATAGGCGGGAGGAATGTACATAGCCACCACATTCATCAAAACCCCAAGCAGTCTACATTTCACTATCACATATTACCCTTCCACATCAACATACCCCTTCACCTCTTCATAATGCACTCCTGCTGGGACCCGCACCGATACTCCTCTTGCGTACGTAGAGAAGGTGGAGTGATATGACCTCTGCAGTCATCACCTACTCAAAACATCAACCCTGTCACGTACCAAGTGCGTTTCTAACAGACATATCAAGGAGGCCCTTTGATCACGAGCATATTGAAGAACTTCTGCTCTTCTGGTCTTGTCTGCTAGGCCTCTAACATTCCAACTTAGTATTTTAATGCGTTCCCCCATCATGTCACAGAATAGTGATCCTAGAATCCTTACTCCCTAACCTGAGCTGTCTAACCCCCTCCCCCACCCCTGGAACTTTCCCCTCCCATCCCAACCACCCCCCAAATTTTCCTCTCATTGAGAGTGGGGCTCCTAGGCCCATCTGAGGCACTCTCACCTAAGTTATCACCACCCCCTGGCTCCCGCCACCAACAGCACCACAGCGCCTTACATTAATTAATAACATATCAAAACATACTATAAAATAAAGAGATTACAACAACAATATTTGCAAAACACCCTGTTAGCATCCCCCACCCCCCTCTGCATTATCCAACTCAACCTCTGTCTGGCCCATTAATCAACCTGACCATACTCCACTCTTCCAAAACTTGAAAGAGATATAGGCAGTAAGCAAACATAGAAAGAAACCCGATTCTCTCCTGCCAAAAGTGAAGCAATAACAACACATGTTGCCACAGAAAGTCAGTCTCCTGCTGCCTGCAGTTTCTTGGCATTAATATCAATCCACTGAGTAGCATCCTATGGTGTCATGAAGAAATGTACTTTATTGAAGGTGACCACTCTCAGCCTCACAGGGAAAAACATAGAGTATTGCAGCCCCAGTTCTCTCAATCGCCTCTTGACGCCAGTAAACTGCATTCTCTGTTTCTGAACTGCAGCAGAGTAGTCCAGATAAATTGCAATCCTCTGTCCTCCAACAGTGAAGTTCTCCATTTCTCTGGCCTTCCTAAGAATAATGTCTCTGTAGTTTAATATTTTATCCAGCATAATACAGGGGTTGGCTCCAGGTGGAGGGGGCTGCGGGGGCACTCTGTGCACGCTTTCAACAGCAAAGACCTTTGTCAGAGCTTCAGCTCCAACCTTCTCCTTCAGCCAGCTTTCAATAAACTCAGTGGGATTTATCCCCTCTGTTTTTTCTGGCAAACCCACTATCCGGATGTTATTTCTTCTGGATCTATTTTCTAGATCCTCAAATTGCCGCCAATTCCGTTATCTGTTGAATAAACTTTTCTCTGCCTTTTGCAGTTTTACAATATGATCCTCCACTGTACTCATCCTCTTTCACTTCTCCCATGCTTTTGTCCATTTTCTGTACAGCAGCCTTTATTTGAATAATCTCCCTTTTAACCTCCTTCATCTGAAGGGTTAAGTCATTTACAGACTGGTTACAAGAAGATAAGAGGATAAAAACATCCTTAATGGTCGTTTCTCCACTCAATTCCACTGCCTTTTCAGCCTCCACCTCTGCAGCCATGCCACTATCTTTCTCCCCCTTCTTTGCCCCCCCTGCATTCCTTTATCAAGTCTCTCCTCCACCTCCTCCTCTCCTTCAGATCTCTCTTCAGATATTTCCTGTGCCTTTTCCCCATTATCCACCCAGGCAAACATTTTAGCTTTGCTGCAGCCTCTAGTTGCTTCTGACATGCGGCATTTGCTTTCTCAGCATCTGCTCTGGCCACGGTGCCATCTTGGATCCCACCAGCCTCTCCTGAGCCTGCATCCTTCTGCCTCCTCCTTGTCATTTCTTCTCTCACAAGGCGGCTTCCGTGACTCCCTTCCACTCCTGGGGGCTTCAGCCCGCAGGTACAGTACAAATTGAGGCAGACAGCTGTGTCTGCTCAGGATTATCTTGCTGGTGACAGCGGGAGCTCTTTCCTCAGCGTCTGCTCACATGGCCAGCTAGGACACGCCCCTTCGAGAGTTTACTTTACCTTGATATGGCAATCAGTCCTTAACTATAATTTGATATTAAATATTAATTCAACAGGAAGTTCAGAAAGCACAACTTTTATTATTGGTGATGATGGTATCAACAACTTGACCTTAATAGCAACTTTGGGATGTATAGCGATTACTTAGGCTTTAGGGGTTTTCTAATAAGGTTTGTAATGACAATATTGTTACTCATATCTACAGTCTAGAAACCCATAAGGACCAGATTTTTTACAATATTTCTCACATGAAATACTTTGCTCCAATGGTATCCATGTGGTCTGCACTAACTACAGGTGTTATTTATTAACTATTTTGTATGATCTGATTTAAGGGCATAAAAATTAAAAGTATGAGAATTGTGAAATTTTCAAAATGTTTGTCAAATTTCTGTTTTATTAACAAATAAATGCAAGTCATATCAAATAAATTTTACCACTATCAAGAAATATAATATGTCACGAGAAAACAATCTCAGAATCAGTGGTATCCATTGTAGCATTCCAGAGTTATGAGCTCATAAAGTGACAGTGGTCAGAATTGAAAAAATTGGCCTGGTGAAGAAGATGAAAACAGGCTTTGGGGGAAGGGGTTAAAACCAATTGAGTGTTTCTTTGGCTGTGTGTTTGTGATCCTTATCTTGCTGAAATGTCCACCCTCATTTCATCTTCATCATCCTGGTAGATTGCAGCGGATTTTTATAAAGAATGATCAATGTCTTGAAATATTTGTCCATTCACTACTCCTTCAACCACATGAAGTTTGGCAGTGACATACAGTACAGACCAAAAGTTTGGACACACCTTCTAATTTAAAGATTTTTCTGTATTTTCATGACTATGAAAATTGTACATTCACACTGAAGGCATCAAAACTATGAATTAACACATGTGGAATTATATACTTAACAAAAAAAGTGTAAAATAACTGAAATTATGTCTAATATTCTAGGTTCTTCAAAGTAGCCACCTTTTGCTTTGATGACTGCTTTGCACACTCTTGGCATTCTCTTGATGAGCTTCAAGAGGTAGTCACCAGGAATGTTCTTCCAACAATCTTGAAGGAGTTCCCAGAGATGCTTAGCACTTGTTGGCCCTTTTGCCTTCACTCTGCGGTCCAGCTCACCATCGATTGGGTTCAGGTCTGGTGACTGTGTATGCTGAAAAATAGCCACACCATGATTTTCCCACCTCGAACTTCACTTTTGGCATGTTGTTTTTGTGGTGATGTGCAGCGCCTTTTGATCTACAAACATAGAGTGTAAAAAGAGTTCAATTTTGATCTCATCTGACTAGACTACATTCTTACAGTATTTCACAGCAAAATTGTGATTTGTTTAGTACTTATTTTACCAACTTTATAAGTATATGCGGCACTATCTATTAAACCAGGGTGTGAAGCGTAATGCTAATAGTGGTGCCCAGCTATAAGTCCATCAAATATAAAGCAAAATAGCCATTGTGAAAAAGATATAGCGCCACTCATCGTCTGAAGTGAAAATTTCATTATTGAGATTCATGCAAATTTATTCACGCAAATCAAACTTCGGCAAATTCAATTTTCAAAAGATTTGTTCTCTTCATGGGAGGAGCTTTACTGCCCTGTTTTTTTATTGGGTGTTGAATTCCTGCATTGTTTTCTTATAGGCTCTTATAAGATGTATTGTGTGTGTCCATGACAGCTTCATTGCTTAGAACAGGGGTGGGGAACCTCAGGCACCAGGCCATTTGCGGCCCTCGATGACATTTTATCAGACCCCCGGGCACATTCTTAGAGACTGCTTTCTTGGGCAGGGACCTGTATTTTGATTGCCAGCAGCTCATTAATTTTTTCTTGCTCTGTTTGCACACACACAGTGTTCACTTCTGAACACTGTAGGGCATGCAATGGAAGATTACGTCTTGACACCAGTGCCAGAGTCAGGATGCACTTTGTGGGCAGAGTTTATACGGCCCCCGAAGGATGGTATAAATATCCAAATGGCCCTTGGTAGAAAAAAGATTCCTCACCTCTGGCTTAGATGGTGGGCCCACTAAGATGAGGATAGGTTATTGAAACACAAAGTAATATATTTTTCAGTGACATATTCATTCAGTGAAAATAATTTTGAGGCAAAGAAAGGCAGCACCAAAAAGTCAACTGCTCCACATGGTGTGTTTTATCTGTTACATATGTTACATGTTATTTCCCAACAGTGCTCCACTCTTGTTCTTGGGTCGATAATGGTATTGCAACAATCTCACATTAAGGGTTTAAAAGATGAATATGAAAACTAGAGACATTCTAGTGAGGAAAAAATTCTAATCCTGAACAACCCTTTTACTTTATACTGATCCAAAAGTTTTCTCAACACTGGAAAACTCCATAGCAGCAAAAGATGGTTAACAATACATTTTGCAATTAAACTTTCTCTGAGAGACAGGTAAGGTCATTTGTCACCTTCTGATTTATGATCTGTCTAAAAAAATATATTAGCTGTAAAAGGGCTATGTGAATGCTCCATTAACCAGGTATAATAGTTGGAATATATACTTCATTTTTTTCCCGACAATTCTTAGTATGTGCTTTTAATAAGTACTCCACTTAAACCTCGCTACCTTGTTCGCATGCAAGTGATAGAAAATCACGCTTGCATGCTGTTACTAGAAAATTCTCATTTTGGTAAATTCCAGCCTTTATTATCATGGGAAGGAACATTCTGTCTTGTTTTTTCTTTTGCAAGTATGAAATCATAATTGGAGTGATAAATGTTATTAAATCTTTACTTATTAGAATTTGACTAGATGCCAAGTGAAGATGTCCTTTACATGATGAAAATGTAAAATAATTCAACAACATTTCATCATGCCTAAATATTATTTCATATGAAAATTTGTCAAGTTGCATATGAATTCAAAGCAAAACTAAAGGCATGTCTCGACTCTCAACAGGTTAAAGGGAACCTGTCACCAGGTTTGGCCGATACAAGTTATGGCCACCCCCTTTCAGGGCTTATATACCTCATTCTATAATGCTGTATAGCTGCCTCCATCCCGACCTGTAAGAGAAGAAAAATTACTTTTATTATATTCACCTGCTACCAGCGCCTCCCATCTTTTTGTGATGCCGTTCTCCTACTTGCTTCATGTGGATGATGTGTCCCTGAATTATCCACACAATCTGCATGGCATCGCACTCCTGCACAGGCATACTTCTCGGCCCTGTTGAAGGCATAGCAAACTTCTGCATTGCGCAGGCATCGGGAAAGGTAGGAGAGGCCCAGCGCTTGTGCACTGCAGGATTTTGCCCTGCCCTCAACAGGGTAGATAAGTACACCTGTGCAAGAGCACAATGCCAAGCAGACTGCGTGGGTGATGCATGGATGCGTCATACACATGATGCAAGCAGGAAGTCGGCATCACAAGAAGATGGGAGGTGCCTAACCAAGAAGAGCAACACCCCCCAGACTGGACCGAACTGCAGGTGAGTATAATAAAAATAATTTTTCTTCTCTTTCAGGTTGGGTTGGGAGCTTATATACAGCAATATAGATTGATGTACAGTACATAAGCCATGAAAGGCGGTGGCCATAACTCGTTTTGGCCAAACCGGGGGACAAGTTCTCTTTAATCCCTATCTGACATTAGACATACTATCCCGTCGAGGTGGGGTGGGCCCGTATGACCACCGACGGGATAGTACGTCATATGCGATCGGCCCCGCTCACGGGGGGAGCGCTGCTGATCGCGGCTAGGTGTCAGCTGACTATCACAGCTGACATCCGGCATTATGTGTCAGGAGCGGTCACGGATTGCCCCGACACATTAACCCCCGGCACACTGCGATCAATCATGATCGCAGTGTTCTGGTGGTATAGGGAAGCATTGCACAGGGAGGGGGCTCCCTGCGTGCTTCCCTGAGACCCCTGGAGCAACGTGATGTGATCACGTTGCTCAGAGGGTCTCTTACCTCCTCCTCCCTGCAGCAGGCCCAGATCCAAAATGGCTGTTGCATCTGGGTCCTGCAGGGAGGTGGCTTCACAGCGCCTGCTCAGAGCAGGCGCCGGGAAGCCTGGAGCTGTGCACGTGAGATCGCCGATCTGACACAGTGCACAGTAAAGTGTCAGATCAGCGATCTTACACTATCACATGATGCCCCCCCATGGGGCAATGTTATAGTGTAAAAAGAAAAATATTCACATGTGTAAAAAAAATAAAAAAAAATTCCCACCCCCAAAAAATATATATATATATATATATATTGTTCCTATAAATACATTTTTTTATCTAAATAAAAAAACAATAAAAGTACACATATTTAGTATCACCACGTCCATAATGACCCAACCTATAAAACTGTCCCACTAGTTAACCCCTTCAGTGAACACCGTGAAAAATAAAAACGAGGCAAAAAGCAACGCTTTATTATCATACCGCCAAACAAAAAGTGGAATAACACGCAATCAAAAAGACGGATATAAATAATCATGGTACCGCTGAAAATGTCATCTTGTCCGACAAAAAATGAGCCACCATACATTGTCATAAAAGAAAAAGTAAAAAAGTTATAGTCCTCAGAATAAAGTGATGCAAAAATAATTATTTTTTATATAAAATAGTTTTTATTGTATAAAAGCGCCAAAACATAAAAAAATGATATAAATGAGGTATCGCTGTAATCGTACTGACCCGAAGAGTAAAACTGCTTTATCCATTTTACCAAACGCCGAATAGTATAAACGCCTCCCCAAAAGAAATTCATGAATAGTGGGTTTTTGGTCATTCTGCCTCACAAAAATCAGAATAAAAAGCGATCAAGAAATGTCACATGCCCGAAAATGTGACCAATAAACACATCAACTCGTCCTGCAAAAAACAAGACGTTACATGGCTCTGTGGACCAAAATATGGAAAAATTATAGCTCTCAAAATGTGGAGACGCAAAAACTATTTTTTTCAATAAAAAGTGTCTTTCAGTGTGTGACGGCTGCCAATCATAAAAATCCGCTAAAAAAACCGCTATAAAAGTAAATCAAACCCCCCTTCATCACCCCGTTAGTTAGGCAAAAACTAAAAAAAATTAAAAATGTATTTATTTCCATTTTCCCATTAGGGTTAGGGTTAGGGTTAGGGTTAGGGCTAGGGTTAGGGCTAGGGTTAGGGTTAGGGCTAGGTTTAGGGCTAGGGTTAGGGCTAGGGTTGGGGCTAGGGTTAGGGTTTGAGCTAGGGTTAGGGCTAGGGTTAGGGTTAGGGCTAGGGCTAGGGCTAGGGTTAGGGCTAGGGTTAGGGCTAGGGTTAGGGTTAGGATTAGGGCTAGGTTTAGGGTTAGGGCTAGGGTTAGGGTTAGGGTTGGGGCTAAAGATAGGGTTAGGGCTAGGGTTAGGGTTAGGCCTAGGGTTAGGGTTAGGGCTAGGGTTAGGGCTAGGGTTAGGGTTGGGGCTAGGGTTAAGGCTAGTGTTAAGGCTACAGTAAGGGTTGGGGATAAAGTTAGGGTTAGGGTTTGGATTACATTTATGGTTAGGAATAGGGTTGGGATTAGGGTTAGGGGTGTGTCCGGGTTAGGGGTGTGGTTAGGGTTACCATTGGGATTAGGGTTAGGGATGTGTTTGGATTAGGGTTTCAGTTATAATTGGGGGGTTTCCACTGTTTAGGCACATCAGGAGCTCTCCAAACGCGACATGGCGTCCGATCTCAATTCCAGCCAATTCTGGTTTGAAAAAGTAAAACAGTGCTCCTTCCCTTCCTAGCTCTTCCATGCACCCAAACAGTGATGGAACATTGTCAGAATCATCAGGATCCGTTGAAACATTCCAGAGTTATAACTTCGTAAAGGGACAGTGGTCAGAATTGTAAAAATTGGCCTGGTCATTAACGTGCAAACCACCCTTTAGGGTCAAGGGTTTAATCTTATAGGGCAGTTTCCAGAAAACTATCACTGAAATAAAATGCACTCTTTATTCGTAAATTCAAAAAATAATAATTTTATTTTTACAGGATTTCATAAAAATTATGCAAAAGCATTAGAGGATAAAAGAAGTTAATCAGGCCTTTGATGTTGGAGAACCTATTGTCCAAAACTTTTTTTACTGTGATTCACTTCTTTATCAGGATTCAACTTTCTATGTCCTGTTTTTCACATGATAGCTCATCAATCGATGACCCTAGCAAAAAATTATGGCATTGACTTACAGTATTATTATTATTTGTTTTTTTATAAATTGCTTCCTATACATTTAAAAAAAAAACAACATATTTTTTTCACATGCAATTCTAACTAATCAACAATAATATTCTAACTATACAAACTGTTTCATGACTAGTGTTGAGCATTCCGATACCGCAAGTATCGGGTATCGGCCGATATTTGCTGTATCGGAATTCCGATACCGAGTTCCGATATTTTTGTGATATCGGAAATCGGAATCGGAAGTTTCCAGTGTATGGTTCCCAGGGTCTGGAGGAGAGGAGACTCTCCTTCAGGCCCTGCTATCCATATTCATGTAAAAAATAATGAATTAAAATAAAAAATATGGATATACTCACCCGTCCGGCGGCCCCTGGACCTTACCGATGTAACTGGCAGGCTCCGTTCCTAAGAATGAGGAGTTTAGGACCTGCGATGACGTCGCGGCTTGTGATTGGTCGCGTGAGCGGTCACATGAGCTGTCACTCGACCAATCATAGGCCGCGACATCATCGAAGGTCCTAAACTCCTCATTCTTAGGAACGGAGGCTGCCGGTTACATCAGTAAGGTCCAGGGGCCGCCGGAGGGGTGAGTATATTCATATTTTTTATTTTAATTCTTTATTTTTTACATGAATATGGATCCCAGGGCCTGAAGGAGAGTTTCCTCTCCTTCAGACCCTGGGAACCATCCAGGATACCTTCCGATACTTGTGTCCCATTGACTTGCATTGGCATCGGGTATCGGTATCGGCGATATCCGATATTTTTTGGATATCAGCCGATCCCATCCGATACCGATATCTTTGAGTATCGGAAGGTATCGCTCAACACTATTCATGACAGCTCAATTACATCTATACATTTTTCCCTCTTCTTTATATGAAGTTGGGTTATGTGATCTCCTGTACAGTACATGCTGTTATGTGCAAACAGAAAGTCAGTCTTTGAATTTCTGTGACCTACATTATTACATCAAAACTTATCAGATCCCTCCTTTAATTTCTCAGACACCACCAGCCAGTCACCTCCTAGATCACTTCTCAATATATATCTCCAGTCTCAGCACTTAAAGCAAGAGCAGTATATCTTGTAGATTATGAGCCCTCGTGGGCAGTGTCATCTCTCCTCCTGTACCAGTTGTGACTTGTATTGTTCAAGATTATTGTACCTGTTTTTATTATGTATACCCCTCCTCACATGTAAAGCGCCATGGAATAAATGGTGCTATAATAATAAATAATATTAATAATAATAATAACAATAATATAATAGAAACATTCTGTGCCTGCTCCATCCTTGTGAGATACATGTCCTGGAATGGTACAGTATTCCTCAGCGGATGGTACATGTACATCCTCGAGTGGAGATTTGGTTGAATTAAATGATATAAAGAGGAAAGTTTATTCGCAATCTAAAAGTGAGTGTGCAAGTTTACAATGTTTTGGTCATTAACTTTGACCTTCATTAGGTATACAGATGGCATATGCAGAGAGAAGTGGATCAAGCTATAATAAAGCGCTGTGGGAGAAGCGCGTGATACCTTCACTGGTAGGCTTCTCACTCAAAATTGTGGGTATCCCACGCTTCTCCCAAAGCGCTTTATCACAGCTTAATACACTTCTTTCCACATAAGCCATCTATGTACCTGATTGAAGTCAGAGCTAAAGACTAAGATGTTGTTTACTTGCTTTTTCTCTTTTGGATTGCAAATACATTTTCTACTATCTGATATTTATATGAGTACCTAGTTATTTGGTAATTGGGCTTTGCCCCTTCTAACAAACCATCCCATGTGGAGTTCTGTGGTTTAAATGAACGTAAAGAAGAGGCAGAGACATTTCTAAATTTATCACAGAGATGCATGCTATGCAACAAAATTGGTAACTCTAGAAATCATAGACAGTTTTTTCCTTTTATACTTTAACTATTAGCTGGGTTCAAGAGGGACTGTCACCATAATAATAATAATAATGATAATAATAATCTTTATTTTTTATATAGCGCTAACATATTCCGCAGTGCTTTACAGGTTGCACACATTATCGTCGCTGTCCCCGTTGGGGCTCACAATCTAAATTCCCTATCAGTATGTCTTTGGAATGTGTGAGGAAACCAGAGTGCCCGGAGGAAACCCACGCAAACACGGAGAGAACATACAAACTCTTTGCAGATGGTCAGTTTTTGATGACCACTTACGTTGCTGTGACCAACAGTAACCTTATTGATGTCACCGCCGGTCAGAGCCGCTGAGTAAAAACAAGGGAAACACAGAGCACAGTATGGGAATTAGTGGCTGTGGCTGGTGATGACATCAGTAAGGCTACTGCCAATCAAAGCCGCTGTTTCCCACTCTGTCACATAACAGCTTTGACCGGCGGTAAGTTGAAACCTTTCTATTGTCACCACCGATCACAGACACTGCCAGGTACATATCAAGGACTGCTGCAAGACCCAACCGTGTCTGCTGCAGTTAATGCTCTGTTCTCTGAATGAGGCTCCATAAGCTGGAATTTTGTCGTGGTACCTCGATGTGAACTACAGTGGACCGGCATTGGGGTATTATCTTTAATACAGTAAATTGGTGAAAGAGGGTAATTACTGTGGAGTGTTTTTAACAAATAAAAGACTTTGCTGTTTGTGTTTATTTCTTTTTACTACTGGGATAGTAATGGCTGATTGACACATCTCCATTACTAATCCATGGGTTTGGTGTCAGCTAGCTGCTGACATCCACCCCCCAAAAAATACACCCAGATTGACACCACACCAGGATAATCAGGATGAGCTGAGGCTAGTAAATATGATGCACCTCTTCTGCAGTGGCTCCCGGCTGATTTTTTTAGGTTGGGAATGGCCCAATACCTATGGGAATTCCCAGCCTAATAATATAAGCCCGCAGCTGTCTGCTTTTCCTTAACTGGTTAATAAAAATAGGAGAGACAGCTGTAGACTTACATTATTAGACTGGGGATGCATATGGTTATTGGGCCATTTCCAACCTAGAAATATCAGCCTTCATCCACCTCAGAAGTTGTGCATCCTATTTGATACATCAATTCTATCACTAAGTATTTGTTCATCCTGATTGCCCAGGTGAGGTAGTATTTGGGGTAATTATTTTGGGGTTGATGTCAGCAGCTTGTTGACACCAAACCTATGGATTAGTAATGGACTCCCACACCAGTCCAAAGTAGCCCACATTGAGGTACATTGAGGAGCCCCATCCAAAATTCCAGAACATGGGGCTTCATTTACAGAATGGAGCTTCATTGTCAATAACTGCAGCAGACATGGCCTTATTCCACAGTGATCCGGAATACCCGGCAGTGAATGTGACCAGCGGTGATGTCAGTAAGGTTTCCATTTACAACTGGTGTGATAGCATGGGAAATAGTGGCATTTACCCTCTGTGACCTTACTGACATCACCACCAGTCACAGTCACTAGTTCCCATGCTGTCCTCTGTGTGACAGTGTGAGATAAAGCAGCAATCCGCAACCCAGCATGTGTCACCGGCGGTGACTTCAGTAAGCTTACTGCCTGTCAGAAACTCTGTTTCCCATGCTGTGACATAGAGGACCGAGTGGGAACCGCTGGCTGTTTAGGCCCCCATTGATTTGATTGGGACTCAGGATCAAGTTCGTGTACCACTCTGTTACCCGAGCCAAACTTTTTTCTAAAGTTTGGCCAAAGCTGATGAACCTGAACATCCACGGGTCTGCTCATCCCTATCAATGACCCTTTTGTAGACATATCTCTAAATTAACTGGTGGGGAGTGACAAATGTCTAAAGCAATACTTAAAAAAGTAATGAGTAAATCTCTCACCTTAGAAATGAATGTCCAAATATGTCCTTTATATACAATGGGTGCCATTTCAAATTTTACTGACCATCAGGAATTTAGTAAAAAAAAAAAGTAAAGATGATCGGCACATCCAAAAAATAGATAAAATCTTCACATTTTATTCCATATGTATCAAACAATTAAAATTCACATGCTGGTGATAGAAAAAACACTGTAACACATTTCTGGCTCTGTGTACGCCCTTAGTCATAGAAAATGTCTAAAGCAATAAATATGCAAATTGCCTCTTCTGAGGAAAAGAGGACTTAAACTCTATACCGCCACCTGTTGGAAGTAGCGATCCTACAAGTCACAATCAACCCTTTAACGAGTCGTGCAATATGACTTAGGATAAAAGCCAAATCTGTATCTCAATTCGCAGACACGGTGTTTCGGGCTGTTGGCCCTCGTCAGTGAGAAGCATGAGAACTGATTTGCAATAAATACAATAAAAAAAAGCAATAAATACATTTGGTGCATGGCATGTAATCCAATTATTTAAAAAAAAATAATTCAGAATCCTTTTTTGATTAGTAAATCTCTCAGTTATTCTCTTTTACAGATTTACCATATATATACTCATGTATAAGGCTAGTTTCACATTTGCGTTTAAAAACGCAGCGTTTAAAACGCAAATGCAGGTGGTGAAAAAAACGCATGTAAACACATGCAAACACTGCGTTTTTTAGACGCATGCGTTTTCTCATGCGGTAAAAAAACGCGGCGTTTTGACGCGTTTACATGCGTTTTTTCCTGCGTTTGCGTTTTGAAACGCATGCTGAGAAGTGTGTGACAGCTGCCTATCATCAAAATCATCTAGAAAACCCACTGTAAATAGAAATAGCTAGGCTTGGGGTTAGGGTTACGGTTAGGGTTAGGGTTAGGATCCCTAGGGTTAGGGTTAGGGATAGGGTTAGGGTTAGGGTTAGGATCCTTAGGGTTAGGGTTAGGATCCCTAGGGTTAGGGTTAAGGTTAGGGGTAGGGTTAGGATTAGGGTTTGGATCCCTTTATCACCTTGATGGTGGGGGGTGGCTTATCAGTGTGTATTCTTGTTTTTTTCTATTGAAACGCTTAAAAACGCATGCGTTTCCATAGACAGCAATACTTTTTTAAAAAAAAAAACGCCTCTAGAAATTACTACATGTTGCATTTCTACAACCAAACGCAAGCATAGAAATGTCGCATGCGTCGTGAAACGCGGCAAAACGTATACAAAAAAAAGCATGCGTTTTTAATGTTAAATATAGGAAAAAAAAGCATGTTTTTTTTGCGCTAAAATGCAGCGGCAAAAAACGCAAATGTGAAACCAGCCTAAGCTGAGATTTTCCGCACATTTTTTGTCATCTCGGCTTATACACGAATCATTGCCAGTGGAGGAGGGAAGGTGGGGAGCAGAAGATATCATACTCACCCTCCTGGTGTCATCGCTGCATATCAGTCCCTGCATCTCAGGCGCCGGCATATCTCTTCCTGTCTTCCTTCCTGTGCTGAGTGGTCACGTGGTACTGCTCATTAAAGTAATAAATATATACGCGTCTCAACTCCCATAGGCAAGGAGCACATAGTCATAACTTTAATGAGCGGTATCACTCACCGCTCAGCACAAGCACAGGGTGAGCAGGATTGGGGGAGGGTGAGCCATGCGATATTCACCTTTCCCAGTTCCACTGCCTTGCTGTGCCTTCCGGGTCCTCTGGCTGTGATGTACAGGTCAGAGTTCACGATGACGTGATTAGTGCGTGTCCTCTGCCTTAACAGTCACTGCAGAGAGCCGGCAACGTTGAGGAACAGTGGGCAGCAACGAGAGGTGAGTATGCATATTTTTTTTTTTTTAACCGCAGCAGCAGCATTATATGGGTTATATTTTAATATGGAGCATCTTATGAGGCCATCATTAACCTTTATGCAGCACTATATGGGGTATATTCTAATATGGAGCATCTTATGGGGCCCATCATGAACTTTATGGAGCATTATACGGGGTGTATTTTGTATGGAGCATCTTATTGGGGTCCTAATTCAATATGGATATTCAAAAACATTTAACCTACTGATGTCTCAATTAATTTTACTTTAATTGGTATCTATTTTTACTTTTGAAATTTATCAGCAGCTGCTGCATTTCTCACCCTACTCGAGTCAATAAGTTTTCCCAGTTTTTTGTGGCAAAATTAGGGACCTCGGCTTATACTCGGGTCAGCTTATACTCGAGTATATACAGTACTTTTATTGGTTAAAATTAAAAATTTAGAAATTAAAAGTTGTGAAATTGCTGCAGATGATAATTGTACAATTTGTACAAGGTTTTGTTTTTTTTTGCCTTTTGTCTACTACCATGAATCTCTATACAGTGCTTCAAAGAAAAGGGGCTGTGACCTATCACTATTCTCCAAGTTTACCATAACGTCATACATTATATAAGGGCATATATTGTAGCTGACATCTATGTCTCATAGATGTCAAGCAATTTTCTTCAGTTTCTACACAATATTGCATGTTGATTTTACAAAACAGCATGCAACCTGTGGTTTTAAACCACTCTTGGCATGGTTAAAAAGGCTTAGCACTAATTTAGGAATTAGAATGTAGAAAGATCTAGTAAAAGTTCGATGTCCAGTGGTACTAATAAGTTTATGAACCCTTAAAATTTTTCAATAATTCTGCATACATTTTACCAAAAGCTGCATCAGATTTTCACACAAGTCGTAACAGTAGATACAGAGAACAAATTGAAAAAACTGTGGAAAATGATACAATATCACATGTCTATGAGTGGCAAAAAATGTGGACCTCTCTTTCTGTATCTTGTGTCTCACCCTTGTGCTGCATTAACTACATTTAAACATTTTTGGTTATTGATTATTTATGTATATTGGCTTCGAGAAATTTTAACGCATTCCCCCTACAAATGTTGGTTGGTTTTCTCCTATGAATTGCTCTCTTAAGGTCTTTCCGCAATATTTCTTAAGAATTAAAAATTATATTTTGATAGATCCATGCTCTTTAAATGAAAAAATTGCCCTCTCACACCTGATTATCACCTCACTGACTGAAATACAAGACTGATTTAATCTTTTTCCACTTATTGGCAGGCGACATTGGATATTTTTTCTACAAAAGAAGAATGAAAGTCTAATATTCTTGTTTAATTATTTTGTTTTGATTCTCTTTCAGAGATTGAAAGAATATAAAAAAGAGTGATGAACATGTGGCAGTTAAATAAATTTAGGAACTGAAATACAACAATATAAATCGATGTGTGCAATAAAATAGTGCAAATAGTGAATATGAACTATGATGATGTGGAATCCTAAATAGTCAGAGTTAACTATGAACAGGGAACAGTGTCAACAAGTCAGTACCTGATAAAGAACTTTAAGGGTATGTGCACACGTCCAGATTTCTTGCAGAAATTTCCTGAAGAAAACCGGATATTTTCTGCAAGAAATCCGCATTTTTTTTTTTGCGGTTTTTTTCCATTTTTTTTCGCATTTTTTTTTTAGCATTCTGCAAGCGTAATTAGCTTGCAGAATGCTAAAGTTTTCCAAGCGATCTGTAGCATCACTTGGAAAACTGACTGACAGGTTGGTCACACTTGTCAAACATAGCGTTTGACAAGTGTGACCAACTTTTTACTATAGATGCTGCTTTTGCAGCATCTATAGTAAAAGATAGAATGTTTAAAAATAATTAAAAAAATTAAAAAAATGCTTATACTCGCCCGCAGACAGCTGATCTCCTCACCGGCGTCCGTTCCGTACAGATGGTGTGTGCGCGCAGGACCTTCCATGACGTCGCGGTCACGTGAGCGGTCACATGACCGGTCTCGACCAATCACAAGACGGCGACATCATCGGCAGGTCCTTCACCGCACACCAGCTACAGGAACCGAAGCGACAGCGTGCAGTGGAGAGGCGGGAAGACATCGAAGGTGAGTATAGGACTATTTTTTATTTTAATTCTTTTTTTTGACCAATTATATGGTGCCCAGTCCGTGGAGGAGAGTCTCCTCTCCTCCAACCTGGGTACCAACCGCACATAATCTGCTTACTTCCCGCATGGTGTGCACAGCCCCGTGCGGGATGTAAGCAGATCAATGGACTCCCAGGTGTGCGGAATCCCCTGCAATTCCGCATTTTAATGAACATTTTGCTTTTTTTTCCGCGATGCGATTTTTTCGCGGAAAAAAAGGCTACATTTGCACAAAAAATGCGGAATACACTGAAAATAATGGGAGGCATATGTAAGCGTTTTTTTCGCGTTTTTATCACGTTTTTATAGCGAAAAAACGCGAAAAAAACGCAAAAAATACTGAACGTGTGCACATGGCCTAAAAGGCAAGAAAAAGATTAGTGAAAGACTACTTACCAATGTTTATGAAAACCTGTATTTAAATATCTTCATTTAGCACATTAAAGGAAACTTATCATGTAAAAAGAAAATGCTATTAACCATGCAGATATGAGGTTCTAAAACTGCCCGGTGCAAAACTGAGAGACCCACTGCCTGGAGGAAATAAACTTTATTAGTAAGTGAGGAGGCGTGGTTATAGCCGCCGCTCACTATGCATTAAACAGTTGCTAAAGCCACGCCCGCTGCACTCCTTGACTGAAAGTTCTCAGTGAGGGTGTCGGGAGGCTTCAAAACAATATCAACCTGCAGATTAGCCCAACATCTGCAAGTTAGTAACATTATTTTATATGACAGGTTCTCTTTAAAATAATCTAAGATGCATATCCATTTGGATTCATGCTTTAAAAGCTTTGGAATCTTAGGAATCACATTGCCTCCCCTAATATTGATTTGGCCAGTCTCCAGTCCTATCACATTTAAAATCATTGGACTTACTATTATGCACATGTAAAAATGGTAAGCTAGCAAGTTGAGCATTTTTACTTTCAAACCATTCCTTGTTTTTTTACTTTATTGGCTATATTGGCTATATCAGAGGTGTCAAACTGCATTCCTCGAGGGCCGCCAACAGGTCATGTTTTCAGGATTTCCTTAGCATTCCACAAGATGCTGGAATCATTCTGTGCAGGTGATTAAATTATCACCTGTGCAATACAAGGAAATCCTGAAAACATGACCTGTTGGCGGCCCTCGAGGAATGCAGTTTGACACCTCTGGGCTATATGCTGTTGGATTCTTCTGCAAAATTCCTGTGTGGTTTTATCCACATAGATATTGAGACAGTTAGAGGCAAGAGTGTAGATGACATTACGGGTTCAGTAGTTGATACAGCCTGATGTCCCAGCTCGTGTAAGGAGTTTGGAAATATCAAGAATTTGGAGTGAAACAACCGAAGATGAGTGAATCGATCAGAGAAGGATCAAATTTGAAGCAAATTTCTGAAATTCGCAGTTGAACACTTTGCGATTTGAGATTAATGCAAATTTATTTGCCACAAATCAAATTTTGGGGGGTAAATTCAGCAATGCCATCAAATTTGAATTTCAAAGGATGCACTCATCTGTAGAAAACAGTGATGAAAACACTATACAATTGCCACAATGAGGCTGTCCCTGCCAATAATTACTTTTCTTGTCAGTAATATTTGACTGTCAAAAATGGTTAAAGGACAAAAAATGCTTAAAGTTTCCTGCTCATCATGCCACTACTCTAAAATGATCAATAATGATGTTATCAAGCCTACTTTCACTTAATTGAATATTTAAATCCTTTAACATAATGCCATGGATATTATTCAATTCATTATTAAAAATGATATTAGGTTTAACATCAGTGAGATCTTCTATAATTCTTGGTTTCAATAACTCTGAATTACTCCCGTCTATTATTCTTCAATGAGCATTGAAAAATCTTAGCAAAGATTGTATGTGTATAACCCCTGGCTTTAATTGTATGTGTGAGATCACTTGCCTAGACCTGAAAATCACTTATCTCACTATTACAATACACTTTTATATCTTGCTATCACAAGAGGAAGCAGTCTGAAGACACTGTGTTTCGCATATATTTTCTGCATTTCTTGTATGGTGTGGAACAGACATGTCTTCTATTTCTGTGTTTTATAGTGATTGGCAGCACTACTAATACAGGGAAACATAGTCTCATGATTTGGAACCCTTTAGAATCAGCTCTGAAGATAGGGCAAATTTTTGTGAAGGATTGATGACAACAAGCCATAACGTCTTTAGGTTCAAAACAGTCCTACAGTTTTGTCTACAGAAACAGGAGCATAATTTTTGGACAGCTTGGAAAAAAATCTTTGTAATTTCCTAATCAGTTAATGATTAGAAAAGTAGTTGCAGACCCCAAAAAAGAGATGATTTTTTTAAATTCTAGTTGAGTGGTCATTTCTTCCTCATATTCAAAACACCGGTTTTGTCTTCCTAATTGAAAGAGATAAATTTCAGAAAACTTATGACAAAATTTAACTTTTTCACTTCAAAGCTCTTTATGCTCTCTGAACAGGGATAATTGTTGCAACCAACTGTGTGAAAATGCTATGTCTTCTTCCATTTGCACCCTCTGCCTATACACAACAGCATTGCATGTATCTGTTCCCCAAAAAGGATAATTTTTAGACTGTTTATATTGTTTATAGATTTAAGTATCCTACAACATCTGATACTAGAAATGAAAATATTAAGAAGCTGGTAGGCACTCCGTGTGATCATGGTGCACGTGAAGACAAACAGCAAAATTAAAAGAAATCCTTACATTCACATGTAGAAGAGTTTCGTATTTAATCAAGTTTAATGGATTAAATAAGCAATTATTCTATATGTGAGTGTTGAGATTTCTTTCCATTTTGATACTAGAGATGAGTTGATCAACTCTTGGAGTTCAATTAGAATTTTCTGAAATTCGAAGTTTCACATACTGTATCTCATTTTTTATTTTATGTGGTGGCATCCCCATAATACCTTGCAGCTATGACATTTAGTGGATTATCATAACTTGTACAATGGTATTCACTACCTTTGCCATCAGAAATCAGCAGTTCCCAAGGGAGCACAGTTTGTATGGAAAAGTAATTCTGCGTCTTCAGAGTCATTAGATAAGTTTCTTTATTCTGTAAAGTGTAAGCTAATATGGCCAGCGGGGTCATCGCTTTCCTTTCTAATGTAAGCTCTTAAGGCCAGCAGGGTTCTCTGTTATGGACCTGGTGGTTAGGAGCACCCGGAATGACCTGATGAGTAAACTCAAAATCGGGACTAGCTCTGGGGAAGTGGGAACTCTGCTGACCGCAAACCCTACTCCTATCACACACACTAGAAATAGCTGTGGAGCGTACCTAACTCTCCCTAGACGCCTCTTCACAGCCTAAGAGCTAACTACCCCTAAAGATAGAAATAGAAGCCTTACCTTGCCTCAGAGAAATTCCCCAAAGGTAAAGGCAGCCCCCCACATATATTGACTGTGAGTTAAGAGGAAAATCACAAACACAGGAATGAAACAGGTTTTAGCAAAGG
This sequence comes from Ranitomeya variabilis, assembly GCF_051348905.1. Lineage (NCBI taxonomy): Eukaryota > Metazoa > Chordata > Amphibia > Anura > Dendrobatidae > Ranitomeya > Ranitomeya variabilis. Next base: position 47,249,547 of record NC_135234.1, read on the forward strand.
AGGCCAGACTTAACTAAATAGTCAGAGGAAAGAAAAGGGAACTATGCGGTCAGCACAAAAAACTACAAAAAAAGCCACGCAGAGTAAGCAAAAAGACTCCCCACACCAACTCACGGTGTGGAGGTGCCACTCTGCACCCCCAGAGCTTCCAGCTAGCAAGGGAATGTAATGATAGCAAGCTGGACTAGAATTAAGCAGTACTAAGAAATATATTCAGGAAGCAGTATCAACAAATGAACTAGCAAAGACTTAGCTTCTGCTGGAGTAGACAGGTCCTCAGAGAAGTCCAAGAGAGATCTGAACCAATACTGAAACATTGACAGCTGGCATGAAGTAACGATCTGAGTGGAGTTAAATAGGGAAGCCAGCATAGCAATAAACGAGGGTAGCTGATAAAGCCAACCTCAGTGACCAGCAGTTTCGCTCGAAGCCACCAGAGGGAGTCCAAGAGCAGAACTAACCAAAGTACCATTCATGACCACAGGAGGGAGTCCGAGAATGGAATTCACAACAGTACCCCCCCTTGAGGAGGGGTCACCAAACCCTCACCAGGGCCCCCAGGCCGATCAGGACAAGCCAAATGAAAGGCACGAACTAAATCGGCAGCATGGACATCGGAGGCAACAACCCAGGAATTATCCTCCTGACCATAGCCCTTCCACTTAACCAGGTAATGAAGCTTCCGTCTCGAAATACGAGAATCCAAAATTTTTTCCACCACATACTCCAACTCCCCCTCAACCAACACCGGAGCCGGAGGATCAACGGAGGGAACCATAGGCGCCACGTACCTCCGCAACAACGACCTATGGAACACATTATGGAAGGCAAAAGAAGCTGGAAGGACCAAACGAAATGACACAGGGTTGAGAATTTCAGAAATCTTATAAGGACCAATGAAACGAGGCTTAAACTTAGGAGAAGAAACCTTCATAGGAACATAACGAGAAGACAACCAAACCAAATCCCCAACACGAAGTCGGGGACCAACACAACGACGGCGGTTAGCGAAACGTTGAGCCTTCTCCTGGAACAACGTCAGATTGTCCACTACGTGAGTCCAAATTTGCTGCAACCTGTCCAGCACAGAATCCACACCAGGACAGTCAGAAGGCTCAACCTGCCCCGAAGAAAAACGAGGATGAAAACCAGAATTGCAAAAAAAAGGCCAAACCAAAGTAGCAGAACTAGCCCGATTATTAAGGGCGAACTCAGCCAATGGCAAGAAGGTCACCCAATCATCCTGATCAGCAGAAACAAAGCATCTCAGATAGGTTTCCAAAGTCTGGTTGGTTCGTTCGGTTTGGCCATTTGTTTGAGGATGGAAAGCCGAAGAAAAGGAAAAATCAATGCCCATCTTAGCACAAAAGGACCGCCAAAACCTAGAGACAAACTGGGAACCTCTGTCCGACACAATGTTCTCCGGAATGCCATGCAAACGAACCACATGTTGAAAAAATAATGGCACCAAATCAGAGGAGGAAGGCAATTTAGGCAAGGGTACCAAATGGACCATCTTAGAAAAGCGATCACAAACCACCCAGATGACAGACATCCTTTGAGAGACAGGAAGATCCGAAATAAAATCCATGGAAACATGCGTCCAAGGCCTTTTCGGGACTGGCAAGGGCAAAAGCAACCCACTGGCACGAGAACAGCAGGGCTTAGCCCGAGCACAAGTCCCACAGGACTGCACAAAAGAACGCACATCCCGTGACAAGGAAGGCCACCAAAAGGACCTAGCCACCAAATCTCTGGTACCAAAAATCCCAGGATGACCGGCCAACACCGAGCAATGAACCTCAGAAATAACTCTGCTAGTCCACCTATCAGGGACAAACAGTTTCTCCGCTGGACAACGGTCAGGTCTATCAGCCTGAAACTCCTGCAGCACCCGCCGCAAATCAGGGGAGATGGCAGACAGAATTACCCCCTCTTTGAGAACACCAGCCGGCTCTGGGACTCCCGGAGAATCAGGCACAAAACTCCTAGAAAGGGCATCCGCCTTCACATTCTTAGAACCTGGAAGGTATGAGACCACAAAATCGAAATGGGAGAAAAACAGCAACCATCGAGCCTGTCTAGGATTCAACCGCTTGGCAGACTCGAGATAAGTCAGATTTTTGTGATCCGTCAAGACCACCACGCGGTGCTTGGCTAACGCAAGCCAATGTCGCCACTCCTCGAATGCCCACTTCATAGCTAGCAGCTCCCGATTGCCAACATCATAATTACGCTCAGCAGGCGAAAACTTTCTAGAAAAGAAGGCACATGGCTTCATCACAGAGCCCTCAGAACTTCTTTGAGACAAAACAGCCCCTGCTCCAATCTCAGAAGCATCAACCTCGACCTGAAAAGGGAGCAAAACATCTGGCTGACTCAACACAGGGGCCGAAGAAAAACGACGTTTCAGCTCCTGAAAAGCCTCAACGGCCTCAGAGGACCAATTCACCACATCAGCACCTTTCTTTGTCAAATCAGTCAAAGGTTTAACCACACTAGAAAAATTAGCAATGAAGCGACGGTAAAAATTAGCAAAGCCCAGGAATTTCTGGAGGCTCTTCACAGATGTAGGCTGAGTCCAATCATAAATGGCCTGAACTTTAACAGGATCCATCTCGATAGTAGAAGGGGAAAAAATGAAGCCCAAAAAGGAAACCTTCTGAACTCCGAAGAGACATTTAGACCCCTTCACAAACAAGGAATTAGCACGAAGGACCTGGAATACCATTCTGACCTGTTTCACATGAGACTCCCAATCATCCGAAAAGACCAAAATATCATCCAAATATACAATCATGAATCTATCCAGATACTTTCGGAAGATGTCATGCATAAAGGACTAAAACACAGATGGAGCATTTGAAAGCCCGAATGGCATTACCAGGTACTCAAAATGGCCCTCGGGCGTATTAAATGCTGTTTTCCATTCATCGCCCTGTTTAATACGCACAAGGTTATACGCCCCTCGAAGATCTATCTTGGTGAACCAACTAGCCCCCTTAATCCGAGCAAACAAATCAGACAGCAGAGGCAAAGGGTACTGAAATGTGACCGTGATTTTATTGAGAAGGCGGTAATCTATACAGGGTCTCAGAGAACCATCCTTCTTGGCCACAAAAAAGAACCCTGCTCCCAACGGTGATGAAGACGGGCGAATATGCCCTTTCTCCAAGGACTCCTTTGTATAACTCTGCATAGCGGCGTGCTCTGGCACAGATAAATTAAAAAGTCGTCCCTTAGGAAACTTACTACCAGGAATCAAATTGACATTGATTCATTCAGACCAGCAGGCGTGGGGAACCCCACCATAACATCCTTAAGGGCTTCAGAAAGACCCTTTCTAAAAATTGCTGCCAGGGCACACTCATTCCATTGCGTAAGCACAGACCATTTTCTAAACTTCTGACAATATACCTCCGCTTCATCCTGACCCTGACACAAAGCTAGCAAGATTTTCTCTGCCTGATCCACTGAATTCGGTTCGTCATAAAGCAATCCAAGCGCCAGAAAAAACGCATCTACATTAAGCAATGCAGGATCTCCTGGCGCAAGGGAGAATGCCCAGTCTTGAGGGTCGTCACGCAACAAAGAAATAATAATTTTTACTTGCTGAATGGGGTCACCAGAGGAGCGGGGTTTCAAAGCAAGAAACAGTTTACAATTATTTTTGAAATTCAGAAACTTAGATCTATCCCCAGAAAACAAATCAGGAACTGGAATTCTTGGCTCTAGCATCGGATTCTGAACTACATAATCTTGAATGCTTTGTACCCTTGCAGTGAGTTGATCCATACAAGAGGACAGACCTTGAATATCCATATCTACACCTGAGTCCTGAACCACCCAGAGGTTAAGGGGAAAAGAGAGACAAAACACACTGCAAAGAAAAAAAAATGGGTTCAGAACTTCTCTTATCCCTCTTTTGAGATGCATTAACACTTTGTGGGCCAGCTGTACTGTTATGGACCTGGTGGTTAGGAGCACCCAGAATGACCTGATGAGTAAACTCAAAATCGGGACTAGCTCTGGGGAAGTGGGAACTCTGCTGACCGCAAACCCTACTCCTATCACACACACTAGAAATAGCCGTGGAGCGTACCTAACTCTCCCTAGATGCCTCTTCACAGCCTAAGAGCTAACTACCCCTAAAGATAGAAATAGAAGCCTTACCTTGCCTCAGAGAAATTCCCCAAAGGTAAAGGCTGCCCCCCACATATATTGACTGTGAGTTAAGAGGAAAGTCACAAACACAGGAATGAAACAAGTTTTAGCAAAGGAGGCCAGACTTAACTAAATAGCCAGAGGAAAGAAAAGGGAACTATGTGGTCAGCACAAAAAACTACAAAAAAAGCCACGCAGAGTAAGCAAAAAGACTTCCCACACCGACTCACGGTGTGGAGGTGCCACTCTGCACCCCCAGAGCTTCCAGCTACCAAGGGAATGTCATGATAGCAAGCTGGACTAGAATTAAGCAGTACTAAGAAATATATTCAGGAAGCAGTAACAACAAATGAACTAGCAAAGACTTAGCTTCTGCTGGAGTAGACAGGTCCTCAGAGAAGTCCAAGAGAGATCTGAACCAATACTGAAACATTGACAGCTGGCATGAAGTAACGATCTGAGTGGAGTTAAACAGGGAAGCCAGCATAGCAATAAACGAGGGCAGCTGATAAAGCCAACCTCAGTGACCAGCAGTTCCGCTCGAAGCCACCAGAGGGAGTCCAAGAGCAGAACTAACCAAAGTACCATTCATGACCACAGGAGGGAGTCCGAGAATGGAATTCACAACAGTTCTCTCTCCCTGTGATTGAAATTCAAGCAAACTTTTCATCACAAAATACATTTTTGAGGAATATTTGTTGAAAACTGCATATTTTAATTTCTAAAGATGGTATCTCTGCAGTATCTGGTAATAAAGTTGGTTAACACTGGGTAACTTCCATTTTGCCCTTTCTAAATAACAATGCGCTACACATTTTCCAGGCAAGTAAAAACATTTTTTGTTTTTTATTTTGTGATTTGTACAAATCAAGTTACCACAAATCAAATTGTTTTGGAAAATTTGGCAAAGCCAGTGAATTTGAATGTCCACGTATCCGCTCACCTTTATTTGACAATTAACAATGTATAAACAAAACTTACCTAATTTTTTAATCAAAATGATAAACAGTCATGGATAGTGTTGAGCGATACCGTCCGATACTTGAAAGTATCGGTATCGGAAAGTATCGGCCGATACCGGCAAAGTATCGGATCTAATCCGATACCGATACCCGATACCCATACAAGTCAATGGGACACCAAGTATCAGACGGTATCCTGTATGGTTCCCAGGGTCTGAAGGAGAGGAAACTCTCCTTCAGGCCCTGGGATCCATTTCAATGTGTAAAAGAAAGAATTAAAATAAAAAATAGGGATATACTCACCTCTCCGACGCAGCCTGGACTTTACCGCCGTAACCGGGAGCCGTTGTACCTAAGAATGCGCGCTTGAAGGGCCTTAGATGAGGTCACTGCACTCTGATTGGTCCGTAGCGGTCGCGTGACCGCTATGCGACCAATCACAAAGCAGTGACGTCTTCTAAGGTATTTCAAGCGCTTGAAAGACCTTAGGTGACGTCACTGCTTTGTGATTGGTCGCGTAGCGGTCACGCGACCGCTACGGACCAATCAGAGCGCAGTGACCTCATCTAAGGCCCTTCAAGCGCGCATTCTTAGGTACAACGGCTCCCGGTTACGGCGGTAAAGTCCAGGAGCCGCCGGAGAGGTGAGTATATCCCTATTTTTTATTTTAATTCTTTATTTTACACATTGATATTAATCCCGATACCGATTCCCGATACCACAAAAGTATCAGATCTCGGTATCGGAATTCCGATACCCGCAAGTATCGGCCGATACCCGATACTTGCGGTATCGGAATGCTCAACACTAGTCATGGACGAAAGTGTTGACATACTTGAAAATATTCAAGAAAATGAAATATTTATGTCAGAAAATTATTGCAGTTACACGTGTTTTGCTATACACATGTTTATTTCCTTTGTGTGTATTGGAGCACAACAAAAAAACTGAGAAAAAAAGGCAAATTGGACATTTATTATTTTTGGTTTTTACATGGGTCAATCGATTAGGTGTAAGGTGAGTATAATGGATGCTTATTATTTTCTGTCTTTTACATGGAACAAGGGCTTCAAAGGAATAGGTGTAAGGTGAGTATAACTTTGTTTTTTATTTTTAAATAATATGTAAAACAGGATGTGATTTTTGTTTTAAATAAATGATTTTATTCATGCTGTGTGTTTATTTCCAAACTTACTATGGGGTTAGTAATGGGGGTGTCTAATAGATGCCTCTCCATTACATACTTCTGCGTTTGATGTCATCTGAAAAAGCTGACATCAACCCCACAAATATTACCCCACTTGTCACAATCACAGGGCAAGTGGGAAGAGTGAGGCTTATTGATGTGCCATTTCTTGGGTGGCTGAGGGCTGATTTTCCTAGCATGGGAGAAGAGCCCTAGCAATATCAGTCCACAGCTGTCCGTTTAGCCTTTGCTGGTAGGGACCCTACCACTGCCGAAAGTGAGGTTACTGGGGTTCATCAGGTTTGAACTCAGATGAGCTTTCTCATAGCAGCTCAGCGCTAGACACAGCAGAAATGTTTACATTTCTATCAGTGTGTTCCGGCTGGTGGGGATAGCTTTGCATCATTGATGTGACCGCAATCCAAATTATCCAGATCGTGTTGTATCGGTGTGGATTATCTTCACGATAGACAGGTGAGGGATTTGTTTATTAACTTTCTTTTTAATAGGGAACATAAGCATTGGTGAATTAGGCATAAGGTGAGTGTTTTTACAGGTGACATGGGCTTCAATGGAATATGCATAAGGTGAGTATAACTGGTCCTTTTATTTTTATTTCAAATAAAGGAGTATGTGTCTTTTTTTACAATATAACTATGGGGTTAGTAATGGGGCATCTTATAGACACCTCTTCATTACTAACCTGTGGGCTTGAAGTCGGCGGCCTTATAACAGCTGACATCAACCCCAAAACCATTACCCCACTTGCAACCCACACCTAGGAAATTGGGAACAGCCAGGCAAAGTGCCAGGATTGGCAAATCTAATAGATTCCCCTTTTCTGGGGTGGCTGCGGGCTGCTATTTTTAGGCTTATTGCAAAGGATGCACTGAATCCTTGAAGGAAGGGTGCCAAATCCAACCATTGAAGCACGGTACATAACAAGCAAAAGACCAAAGGAAAAAACAGCATGTCTTTCCATCAACTCAAAAACCTTTAGTTAGATTTCAAGGATAGATGTGCCGGTTTTATTCCTTTGGGATTTTGCTTGTTTGCACTTATTCATGATGCCTTATGGATATGGAAATTTATGGGACAATTTTTTATTCTTGTTTTTGAGTAAGAAAATTAAGAATCAGTTTTTTGGCTCTTCCGTTGGAGACTTTATGACTCTTGTATTTGTTTTTATCTGAGCATCAACTCAGTCATGAACAAAAAGTTTAGACCAACTTTTTCATAAATCAACACAAAGGAGTGTAAGAAAAGATTCAAATCAGAATAAAATATATAAACTATATAACACATTTTTTAACTCAATCTGCAATTAGCAAACTGGAATGTTTCTAATAGAACCAAAATGCAAATTGATTTTTTTTCCAAAAGGCATCACTACCTTAACACTGCTCCTCATTCCTTTTAGTGCACTAGTTCATCCACACTTGACAGTTCATTGCTGACTTGGTTTAGATGGCTAAAATTCTGAAGTCTAATACTTACAAAAATTGCATTTAGAATAAAGATTTTCTACAACTGTATTCTACGTATTAATTGTCTACTCTTTGAAAATATATATAGTACAGACCAAAAGTTTGGACACACCTCATTTAAAGATTTTTCTGTATTTTCATGACTATGAAAATTGTACATTCACACTGAAGGCATCAAAACTATGAATTAACACTTGGAATTATATACTTAACAAAAAAGTGTGAAACAACTGAAATTATGTCTTATATTCCAGGTTCTTCAAAATAGCCACCTTTTGCTTTGATGATTGCTTTGCACACTCTTGGCATTCTCTTCATCAGCTTCAAGAGGTAGTCACCGGGAATGGTTTTCATTTCACAGGTGTGCCCTGTCAGGTTTACTAAGTGGGATTTCTTGCCTTATAAATGGGGTTGGGACCATCAGTTGTATTGTGCAGAAGTCTGGTGAATACACAGCTGATAGTCCTACTGAATAGACAGTTAGAATTTGTATTATGGCAAGAAAAATGCACCTAAGTAAAGAAAAATGAGTGACCATCATTACTTTAAGAAATGAAGGTCAGTCAGTCTGAAAAATTGGGAAAACTTTGAAAGTTTCCCCAAGTGCAGTGGCAAAAACCATCAAGTGCTACAAAGAAACTGGGTCACATGAGGACTGCCTCAGGAAAGGAAGACGAAGAGTCACCTCTGCTTCTGATGATAAGTTTATCCGAGTCACCAGCCTTAGAAATTGCAGGTTAACAGCAGCTCAGATTAGAGACCAGGTCAATGTCACACAGAGTTCTAGCAGCAGACACATCTCTACAACAACTGTTAAGAGGAGACTTTGTTCAGCAGGCCTTCATGGTAAAACAGCTGCTAGGAAACCACTGCTAAGGACAGGCAACAAGCAGAAGAGACTTGTTTGGGCTAAAGAACACAAGGAATGGACATTAGACCAGTAGAAAACTGTGCTTTGGTCTGATGAGTCCAAATTTGAGATCTTTGGTTCAAACTACCGTGTCTTTGTGATTTGCAGAAAATGTGAACGGATGGATACTACATGCCTGGTTCCCACCGTGAAGCATAGAGGAGGTGTGATGGTGTGGGGGTGCTTTGCTGGTGACCCTGTTGGGGATTTATTCAAAATTGAAGGCATACTGAACCAGCAAGGCTACCACAGCATCTTGCAGCGGCATGCTATTCCATCCGGTTTGTGTTTAGTTGAACCATCATTTATTTTTCAACAGGGCAATGACCCCAAACACATTTCCAGGCTGTGTAAGGGCTATTAGACCAAGAAGGAGAGTGATGGGGTGCTGCGCCAGATGACCTGGCCTCCACAGTCACCAGACCTGAACCCAATCAAAATGGTTTGGGGTGAGCTGGACCGCAGAGTGAAGGCAAAAGGGTCAACAAGTGCTAAGCATCTCTGGGAACTCCTTCAAGATTATTGGAAGACCATTCCCGGTGACTACCTTTTGAAGCTCATCAAGAGAATGCCAAGAGTGTGCAAAGCAGTCATCAAAGCAAAAGGTGGCTACTTTGAAGAACCTAGAACATAAGACATAATTTCAGTTGTTTCACTTTTATGTTAAGTTTATAATTCCACGTGTTAATTCATAGTTTTGATGCCTTCAGTGTGAATGTACAATTTTCATAGTCATGAAAATACAGAAAAATCTTTAAATGAGAAGGTGTGTCCAAACTTTTGGTCTGTACTGTATATTTTGCGTTATTTAATTTCCTCTTTATGGTTTTTTTTTTAGAAATGCATTTTCTAAAGCCTACAGCATTTAATGAATGGATAGAAATATTTACAGTCATGGACTAAATTGTTGGCACCCCTGAAATTGCTCCAGAAAATGAAGTATTTTTCCCAGGATATTATTGCAATTACACATATTTTGTTATACACATGTCTTTTTCTTTTATGTGTATTGAAATAACAAAAAACTGAGAATAAAAGGCAAATATGACATAATTTTACACAAAATCAGTTCAAAGCCGATGAACTCCGTTCACCTCACTGACATCACCACTAGGGCATGCAAACTTTCTCATGCTAGCGACATGTCAGTGAAGTAAATGGAGTTCATCAGCTATGAACTCCGCTCACCTTATTTACATCACGGCAGGACACTGATGCTGCGCTATCAAACGCAGCTCAGTGTCTCTACTGGCTACCAGGCTGAACGCTCGCATCATGCCAACATTCAGCATGGCATGTTGATGTAGCAGAGCTAGACTCATCACAGGATAACTGGATTGCCTTCTTGTCATAAACATTAGCAATATGCTTGTTTATTGTTTTTTGCCTTTTACGGGGACATGGACATCAAAGGATTATCTTCACATCAGACAGGTAAGGAATATGGTTGTTTATTATTTTCTGACAGAAAAATGTAAAAAAAGTCAATTCACCTTGCTAATTCAATGATCCCTGAGGTCCAAGGATCACATGGATTAATGCTGTGCAGGCGGAGGAGGAACAGGAGAAAATGAGGGTGGATCCAGCAAAGTAACTGCGACCTTTGAAGTAAAATATAGCTTTTATATAGCCTTTTTAAAAGAAGGCATCACCAAAATATGTTCCACTGAATGTACATCTGGCACATAACAGCACAATACACGTCTTAATAATGGTATCATATTATTATTTATTATATTCTGTATTTTTCAGAGGATATGGGCTTCAGTGGATTACTTGGGCATCAGTGGATTAGGCCTAAAAGTGAGTACAGCTTTGCATTTTTTTTTTCAAATAAAGGAGTCAGGGTCTTTATTTTAATCAAAATATTTTATTATTGTTGTTGGGTTTTTTTTTTACAATATTTCAATGAGGTTAGTAATAAGGGTGTCTTATAGATACCTTTCCACTAATAACCCCTGGCTTTGTGTCAGTGGACATAAAGCAGCTAATATTAACCCTAAACCTATTAGCCCACTTGTCACTGCACCAGGACAAGTGAAATAAGCTGGAAAAGCACCAGAATTGGTACATCTAATATATGCACCTTTTCTGGGGCAGCTGTGGGCTGCTATTTTTAGGCTGGACAGGACCAATATCCATGGCCCCTTTCCCAGTCTCAAAATACCAGCCCCCAGCTGTCTTCTTTAGCTTGGCTGGTTGTCACAAATAGGGGTGACCCCACAAAATTAAAAAAAATATATTTAATTAAAGCATTTAAAAAAAGAGTGGAACCCCGCTATACTCAATAAACAGCCAAAATAAAGTTGGCATCTGGGGGTTGCCTGCACTGAGTACCAAGAATAGAAGAGATCCAACATATTTTTCTTTTTTATTTATGGCACAGGTGCCAGTTGATGAATACTCTCATCAGCCTCACTTGCTCTCACTGCTATCAGCAACAAACAGTGTTAGCTGATGACAGTGATCGGAGGTAACATTTTTGCTAACTTACCACCTATCAGAGCCGCCATATGTGATACATATGACAGTGCGGGAAACAGCTGATGTTCGGGGTTGCCGAACCTGAACAGTAAAGTCCAAGAAGTCCATGTTCGGTGTCCATGCATGGACACTAGGTGTTTGGTATGGACCCAGAAATTTATGGTTCGGGTTTGTCCATCACTGATAATGATGCTTTTGCATCATCTTTTCTTGATATCACTGTCAGTGTTATTCTCCTCTCACCTCAGGGCACTGAGTCCTTGCAGACATTTCTCAACAGTCAATGAGTTCTTCCCAAAATGTGAAACATGCCAAATATGAGTCACTGTCCTATTATGAAATGCAAACAAATTTTAATAGATCATGGAAAATATTGTATTGATAAAACATAACTCTACATCAACAATACATTTCCAGGAGAATATCGGAGTGAAGAACATAACTTATCAAACTAAAAGGCTCACCCTAGTTGCTAGAGCTCATCAGTACTCTATATGTTACAAATTACTAAGACAATAAAATGCAATCAACTGAAACAAATCTAAAGAAATATAGAAAAATATATTTGCAGATAAAAAAAGAAAAAAGCAATTCTGGAAAAAAACCTCTAAATAGGCGGAAGCAAAAAAACCTGAAACATATTTGTTGAATTTGTTTGCTTGTTTTTTTCATATTTATTTTCTTGCCAAACGTAGATATAAATAATTTTTATTTAATAAAAGTTTTCAAAGCTTTTAAAAATATTACTTTCTTCTGTAAGTGCAGATTTTTACCTGTAAGTGCTTTTTATCTGTCTAATGTTTCATACAGCACAAATTATAATAAATCATTTGCTCTACTATTGTCATTTTTTATCAAGTGAAAGCAAATTATTTCAATGATAGAAAAAGATTTTTCTGTTTTATATACTTCTTCTCATGAAAATTCTTGTAGGAATACAAATAAAATAATCAATACAATATTTGTCTATCAATATAACTACAGATATTTTTTTCTTAAATACATTCTGAACATGGCAACAAAAAAACCTACAAAACTATTCACTCTTAAAGAGGACATGTCAGAATGGCTTTGTAATATACAGTAAACACATGACTGTATTGGCCCCGTAATACTTATTGCATTGATAACTTTGGTAAAAAAAAATCCACTTTGTTGTTCTTCATTAATCACTAGGGTTGAGCGACTTTCATTTTTTTAAGATCGAGTCGGGTTTTGCAAAACCCGACTTTGTCCAGAGTCGAGTCGAGTGCAGGCGGCCGATTATCGCTAAAAGTCGGGGGTCGACCGAAACACGAAACCCAATGCAAGTCAATGGGGAAGCATAGTCGGCAGTGAGTGGAGGCCAGGAAAACACCTACAGTGCCCATTTTAATGCCAAAAACATCCATTCTTGTTTCTGAAGCTTGTCAATCTTAATTAACTTTATAATAATAGTTGGGCATTGGAAATTGGGGGTCATTTGGCAAAAGTTGTGGGGGGTAGGGCTGGTTCAAGGTTTTAGTGGGCCCAGGAAACGTGGACTACGTCACGGCAGTGGAGCAGTGAGAGGTAAGTATGTCAAGTTTGCAAGTGCTGTGATCCTAAGCAAGCAGGGGGGGCCCACTCGTTGGCATTGGCACTGGCACAGGGCCACTCAAAGTACAGCGGTGTTTGCACGGCGGGGGCGCCTCCCACCGGCAGCGACACTTTTGCGTACTCTGAGGGGCCCTGTGCCAGTGACGTCGCCAACGAGTATGCTCCCCCCACCTGATGAAGGAACCTGCACTTTCATCTACACCTTCCTCTTTGTCCCTGTGTAAGGTGGTATAACACGTGGGAAGGGGAACCTTACTTTCAGCAGGGTCACATTCTGGCTGTGTAGAGTGCAAGGGGAATGTAGTGGTCTAGGTCAATGTACCAGCAGACTCATCTAGCAGTGGCTGGGCAATGGGCAGGATGAGGAGGAAACACAGATATAGGGCCAAAGAATAAAGTAGGCTAAATGCAGTTCAAAATTGGTAACAGGACTAAACAGGCGGCATTGCTTTGTTCAGTGGAGTAGCAAACCCAGGAGCAGCAGACACTGTTTTAAGGGCCCAACCACACTAGTAGGCCAAATGCAGTTTAATATCTGATACTATAGGCCGAAAGCCAGAAGGTTGAAGCTCAGCTTTATACAGTTGAGGACAAACACCAGGGAGGGGCAGACACCGTTAGTAGGCCCTAACCACCAATTTTTTTAAAAAACAGCAATTAATGAGAGCCAGAAGGTTGAAGCTCAGCTTTATACAGTTGAGGACAAACACCAGGGAGCGGCAGACAGAGTTATTAGGCCCCAACCACCAATTTTTTTTAAAAAGCACTTAAGGAGAGCCAGAAGGTTGAAGCTCAGCTTTATACAGTTGAGGACAAACACCAGGGAGCGGCAGACACTGTTAGTAGGCCCTAACCACCAATTTTTTTTAAAAAGCACTTAATGAGAGCCAGAAGGTTGAAGCTCAGCTTTATGCAGTTGAGGACAAACACCTGGGAGCGGCAGACACCGTTAGTAGGCCGTAACCAAATTTGAAGGCCAAATGCAGTTTAATATCTGATACTATAGGCCGAAAGCCAGAAGGTTGAAGCTCAGCTTTATACAGTTGAGGACAAACACCTGGGAGCGGCAGACACCGTTAGTAGGCCCTAACCACCAATTTTTTAAAAAACAGCACTTAATGAGAGCCAGAAGGTTGAAGCTCACCTTTATACAGTTGACAAACACCAGGGAGCGGCAGACAGAGTTATTAGGCCCCAACCACCAATTATTTTAAAAAAAGCACTTAAGGAGAGCCAGAAGGTTGAAGCTCAGCTTTATACAGTTGAGGACAAACACCAGGGAGCGGCAGACACCGTTAGTAGGCCCTAACCACCAATTTTTTAAAAAACAGCACTTAATGAGAGCCAGAAGGTTGAAGCTCAGCATTATACAGTTGAGGACAAACACCTGGGAGCGGCAGACACCGTTAGTAGGCCGTAACCAAAGTTGAAGGCCAAATGCAGTTTAATATCTGATACTATAGGCCGAAAGCCAGAAGGTTGAAGCTCAGCTTTATACAGTTGAGGACAAACACCTGGGAGCGACAGACACCGTTAGTAGGCCCTAACCACCAATTTTTTTTAAAAAAGCACTTAAGGAGAGCCAGAAGGTTGAAGCTCAGCTTTATACAGTTGAGGACAAACAACATAGAGCAGCAGACACTGTTAGTGGCCCTAACCACCAATTTTTTAAAAAACAGCACTTAATGAGAGCCTGAAGGTTGAAGCTCAGCTTTATACAGTTGAGGACAAACACCTGGGAGCGGCAGACACCGTTAGAAGGCCCTAACCACCAATTTTTTTAAAAAACAGCACTTAATGAGAGCCAGAAGGTTGAAGCTCAGCTTTATACAGTTGAGGACAAACACCTGGGAGCAGCAGACACCGTTAGTAGGCCGTAACCAAAGTTGAAGGCCAAATGCAGTTTAATATCTGATACTATAGGCCGAAAGCCAGAAGGTTGAAGCTCAACTTTATACAGTTGAGGACAAACACCTGGGAGCGGCAGACACTGTTAGTAGGCCCTAACCACCAATTTTTTAAAAAACAGCACTTAATGAGAGCCAGAAGGTTGAAGCTCAGCTTTATACAGTTGAGGACAAACACCACGGAGCGGCAGACACCGTTAGTAGGCCGCAACCAAAGTTGAAGGCCAAATGCTGTTTAATATCTGATACTATAGGCCGAAAGCCAGAAGGTTGAAGCTCAGCTTTATACAGTTGAGGACAAACACCAGGGAGCGGCAGACAGAGCTATTAGGCCCCAACCACCATTTTTTTTAAAAAAAAGCACTTAAGGAGAGCCAGAAGGTTGAAGCTCAGATTTAGACAGTGGAGGACAATTTGAATTAGGGACTGCAGACAGACTTAGTAGGCTGTCCCCTGTGGACCATGCATCCACCACATTAACCCATTGCGCCGTAATGGACACGTAACCTTCCGTGGCCATGCCTACAGGTCCATGCGTCTGTTGTCAGGTGCACCTTTGTACTCACAGATTGCCAGAGTGCATGGACAATGCAGTCTTTTACATGCTGGTGGAGGGTTTGGGATGGCTTTTCTCGCAAAAGAAGTGTCGACTCGTTAGCTTGTAGCGTGGTACAGCGTAGTCCATCATGGCTTTATTAATATTAAATAAAATATGTAAATAGGCTCTATGAACTTTTAAATAGGTTCCAGGGGTACACGGGCAGCATTGGTGTGGTCAGCGGAGGAGTATTGCAAGGAGGGACCACAGACAGGCTAATGAAGGCCCGCAGACAGGCTAACGAAGGCCTAAAATAACAAAAGATAGGCTCATGGCAGTTTTAAATCGGTTACATGAATACACAGGCAGCATTGTGATCAGTGGAGGAGTATTGCAAGGAGGGACCGCAGACAGGCTAATGAAGGCTTAAAATAACAAAAGATAGGCTCATGGCAGTTTTAAATTGGTTACATGGATACACAGGCAGCATTGTGGTCAGTGGAGGAGTATTGCAAGGAGGGACTGCAGACAGGCTAATGAAGGCCTAAAATAACAAAAGATAGGCTCATGGCAGTTTTAAATCGGTTACATGGATACACAGGCAGCATTGTGGTCAGTGGAGGAGAATTGCAAGGAGGGACCGCAGACAGGCTAACGAAGGCCCGCAGACAGGCTAACGAAGGCCTAAAATAACAAAAGATAGGCTCATGGCAGTTTTAAATCGGTTACATGGATACACAGGCAGCATTGTGTTCAGTGGAGGAGTATTGCAAGGAGGGACCGCAGACAGGCTAACGAAGGCCTAAAATAACAAAAGATAAGCTCATGGCAGTTTTAAATCGGTTACATGGATACACATGCAGCATTGTGGTCAGTGGAGGAGTATTGCAAGGAGGGACCGCAGACAGGCTAACGAAGGCCCGCAGACAGGCTAACGAAGGCCTAAAATAACAAAAGATAGGCTCATGGCAGTTTTAAATCGGTTACATGGATACACAGGCAGCATTGTGGTCAGTGGAGGAGAATTGCAAGGAGGGACCGCAGACAGGCTAACGAAGGCCCGCAGAAAGGCTAACAAAGGCCTAAAATAACAAAAGATAGGCTCATGGCAGTTTTAAATCGGTTACATGGATACACAGGCAGCATTGTGTTCAGTGGAGGAGTATTGCAAGGAGGGACCGCAGACAGGCTAACGAAGGCCTAAAATAACAAAAGATAGGCTCATGGCAGTTTTAAATTGGTTACATGGATACACAGGCAGCATTGTGGTCAGTGGAGGAGTATTGCAAGGAGGGACCGCAGACAGGCTAATGAAGGCCTAAAATAACAAAAGATAGGCTCATGGCAGTTTTAAATCGGTTACATGGATACACAGGCAGCATTGTGGTCAGTGGAGTTGTATTGCAAGGAGGTACCGCAGACAGGCTAACGAAGGCCTAAAATAACAAAAGATAGGCTCATGGCAGTTTTAAATCGGTTACATGGATACACAGGCAGCATTGTGGTCAGTGGAGGAGAATTGCAAGGAGGGACCGCAGACAGGCTAACGAAGGCCCGCAGACAGGCTAACGAAGGCCTAAAATAACAAAAGATAGGCTCATGGCAGTTTTAAATCGGTTACATGGATACACAGGCAGCATTGTGGTCAGTGGAGGAGTATTGCAAGGAGGGACCGCAAACAGGCTAACGAAGGCCTAAAATAACAAAAGATAGGCTCATGGCAGTTTTAAATCGGTTACATGGATACACAGGCAGCATTGTGGTCAGTGGAGGAGTATTGCAAGGAGGGACCGCAGACAGGCTAACGAAGGCCTAAAATAACAAAAGATAGGCTCATGGCAGTTTTAAATCAGTTACATGGATACACAGGCAGCATTGTGGTCAGTGGAGGAGTATTGCAAGGAGGGACCGCAAACAGGCTAACGAAGGCCCACAGACAGGCTAACAAAGGCCTAAAATAACAAAAGATAGGCTCATGGCAGTTTTAAATCGGTTACATGGATACACAGGCAGCATTGTGGTCAGTGGAGGAGTATTGCAAGGAGGGACCGCAGACAGGCTAATGAAGGCCTAAAATAACAAAAGATAGGCTCATGGCAGTTTTAAATCGGTTACATGGATACACAGGCAGCATTGTGGTCAGTGGAGGAGGATTGCAAGGAGTGTCTGACACAGTTAGTACTCACAAAAAATAAATAGATGTTAATGTCTCGCAAAACAACAAAAAAAAAGTGTGGCATACTTAGGTACAGGGGTGGGCTCATCTGCTGAGTTTCTGACAAAGTAATTTGGCAGTAAGTATTTACTAGTGTCAATATAGGACACTGACCCAGACTACTTTAACTAGCATCATAGATGTCAACAAATTGGTATTGTCAGTGCCAGGCATTGAATGATGTCAGTGCATAGACTAAACATTGGTGGAGCTGTGCGAGATAATTCTGCACGTGGTAGAGCACAGTTTGAGCTGGGGGGGAACTCTCTTGTGGCCGGCGGTACCGTCCCAAGGCCCCTCATGTTACAACGGTGTGTCTGACGTTGGGTGCGCACCACCACCGCCAGAGACACTTCATTGTACTATGAGGGACCCAGTGGCAGTGCCATCGACCAAAAGCGGGCACACCCACCTCTTCAGACAAACAGCACTGTAACGGGTGCTTGCGCCAAGTGGCGAGACCACGGCCCCGTGGGGGGAATTTTCCCATTGAGGGAGGTGTAAACATGTCGTATGCTGGACAAACAGCTGCTGCAAATTAAGAGATTGGAACACTCAGTAAGACCAGTCCACAAGCAAGACCTTTGTATAGGAAAGCTAGGTGTCAGCCGTGAAAGGTGGGGCAAAATAATTTGAAATCCAGGATTGGTTCATTTTAATGAAGGTGAGATCATCCACATTTTGGGTAGCCAGACGAGTCCTTTTTTCAGTTAATATTGAACCAGCAGCACTGAATACTCTGTCTGATAGCACACTAGCTGCTGGGCAAGCAAGCTCCTGCAATGCATATTCTTCCAATTCAGGCCAGGTGTCTAATTTGGATGCCCAGTAATCAAATGGGAATGACGGTTGAGGGAGAACATCGATAAGGGATGAAAAATAGTTAGTAACCATACTGGACAAATGTTGTCTCCTGTCACTTTGAATAGATGCTGCAGTACCTGTCCTGTCTGCGGTCATTGCGAAATCACTCCACAACCTGGTCAGAAAACCCCTCTGTCCAACGCCACTTCTGATTTGTGCACCTCTAACACCTCTGCCCTGTAGCCCCCTGCAGCTCGTGTGAGAACCATCACCGGCGCTGTGTGCTGGGAATGCCTGAATCAAACGGTCTACAAGAGTTGCTTGTTTGGTTGCTAATATTTGTTCTAGGTTCTCATGTGGCATTATATTTTGCAATTTGCCTTTATAGCAAGGGTCAATGATGCAGGCCAACCAGTAATCGTCATCGCTCATCATTTTAATAATGCGTGGGACTCTTTTGAGGATACGTAAGGCATAATCTGCCATGTGGGCCAAAGTTCCAGTTGTCAAATCTGCGGTTGTGCTGGTTTGAGGGGCAGTTACAGGCAAATCTACGTCACTTGTCTCCCTTAAAAAAACAGAACCCGGCCTTGCAACGCCACTAATTTCTGTTGGCCCAGGAGAAGCTTCCTCATTTAAAAAGTACTCATCCCCATCATCTTCCTCATCCTCCTCCTCCTCTTCGCCCGCTACCGCGTCCTCTACACGGCCCTGACCAGACAATGGCTGACTGTCATCAAGACTTTCCTCTTCCTCGGATGCAGACGCCTGCTCCTTTATGTGCGTCAAACTTTGCATCAGCAGATGCATTAGGGGGATGCTCATGCTTATTATGGCGTTGTCTGCACTAACCAGCCATGTGCATTCCTCAAAACACTGAAGGACTTGACACAGGTCTTGTAGCTTTGACCACTGCACACCTGACAACTCCATGTCTGCTGTCATGATCTCAATGGCAAGAGATCATAGCATAAGCATATATAGGAACTAGCTCTTGGAAGATGGGAACTGAGCTGACCATGAACTAAACCTAACACACAACTAGCAGTGGCCGGGTAGCATGCCTACGTTGATTCTAGATGCCCAGCACCAGCCGGAGGACTAAATAATGCTAGCAGAGGAAAATATTAGTCCTAGCTCACCTCTAGAGAAATACCCCAAAAGGAGACAGAGGCCCCCCACATGTATTGGCGGTGAATTAAGATGAAATAACAAACGTAGTATGAAAATAGGTTTAGCAAATTTGAGGTCCACTTACTACATAGCAGAAGACAGAAAGGACACTTTCATGGTCAGCTAAAAACCCTAATCAAAACACCATCCAGAAATTACTTTAAAACTCTGGCATTAACTCATAACACCAGAGTGGCAATTCCTGTTCACAAGAGCTCTCCAGACACAGTAACGAAACTACAGCTGTGAACTGGAACCAAAATGCAAAAACAAACATGGACAAGAGTCCAACTTATCTAGTAGTTGTCTAGGAGCAGGAACAAGCACAGAGAGGCTTCTGATAACATTGTTGACCGGCAAGCAACTAACAGAGCAGCAAGGTTATATAGCGACTCCCACATCTTGATGGGAACAGGTGAACAGAGAAGATGAAGACACCAGTTCAATTCCACCAGTAGCCACCGGGGGAGCCCAGAATCCAAATTCACAACAGTACCCCCCCCTCAAGGAGGGGGCACCGAACCCTCACCAGAACCACCAGGGCGACCAGGATGGGCCCTATGAAAGGCACGAACCAGATCAGAGGCATGAACATCAGATGCATTCACCCAAGAATTATCCTCCTGGCCGTATCCCTTCCACTTGACCAGATACTGGAGTCTCCGTCTGGAAACACGAGAGTCTAAGATTTTCTCCACAACGTACTCCAACTCACCCTCAACCAACACCGGAGCAGGAGGCTCAACGGAAGGCACAACCGGTACCTCATACCTGCGCAATAATGACCGATGAAAAACGTTATGAATAGAAAAGGATGCAGGGAGGTCCAAACGGAAGGAAACAGGGTTAAGAATCTCCAATATCTTATACGGGCCAATGAACCGAGGCTTAAACTTAGGAGAAGAGACCCTCATAGGGACAAAACGAGAAGACAACCACACCAAATCCCCAACACCAAGCCGAGGACCAACACGACGGTGGCGGTTGGCAAAAAGCTGAGTCTTCTCCTGGGACAACCTCAAATTGTCCACCACCTGCCCCCAGATCTGATGCAATCTCTCCACCACAGCATCCACTCCAGGACAATCCGAAGATTCCACCTGACCAGAGGAAAATCGAGGATGAAACCCCAAATTACAGAAAAACGGGGACACCAAAGTGGCAGAGCTGGCCCGATTATTGAGAGCGAACTCCGCCAATGGCAAAAAAGCAACCCAATCATCCTGGTCAGCAGACACAAAACACCTCAGATATGTCTCCAGGGTCTGATTAATCCGCTCGGTCTGGCCATTCGTCTGAGGATGGAAAGCGGACGAAAAAGATAAATCTATGCCCATCCTAGCACAGAATGCCCGCCAAAATCTAGACACGAATTGGGTCCCTCTGTCAGAAACGATATTCTCAGGAATACCATGCAAACGAACAACATTTTGAAAAAACAGAGGAACCAACTCGGAAGAAGAAGGCAACTTGGGCAGAGGAACCAAATGGACCATCTTAGAGAAACGGTCACACACCACCCAGATGACAGACATCTTCTGAGAAACAGGCAGATCTGAAATAAAATCCATCGAGATGTGCGTCCAAGGCCTCTTAGGAATAGGCAAGGGCAACAACAATCCACTAGCCCGAGAACAACAAGGCTTGGCCCGAGCACAAACGTCACAAGACTGCACAAAGCCTCGCACATCTCGTGACAGGGAAGGCCACCAGAAGGACCTTGCCACCAAATCCCTGGTACCAAAAATGCCAGGATGACCTGCCAACGCAGAAGAATGAACCTCAGAGATGACTCTACTGGTCCAATCATCAGGAACAAACAGTTTATCAGGTGGGCAACGATCAGGTCTATCCGCCTGAAACTCCTGCAAGGCCCGCCGCAGGTCTGGAGAAACGGCTGACAATACCACTCCATCCTTAAGGATACCTGTGGGCTCAGAATTACCAGGTGAGTCAGGCTCAAAACTCCTAGAAAGGGCATCCGCCTTAACATTCTTAGAACCCGGTAGGTATGACACCACAAAATTAAACCGAGAGAAAAATAATGACCAGCGCGCCTGTCTAGGATTCAGGCGCCTGGCGGTCTCAAGATAAATCAAATTTTTGTGGTCAGTCAATACCACCACCTGATGTCTGGCCCCCTCAAGCCAATGGCGCCACTCCTCAAAAGCCCACTTCATGGCCAAAAGCTCCCGATTCCCAACATCATAATTCCGCTCAGCGGGCGAAAATTTACGGGAAAAGAAGGCACAAGGCCTCATCACGGAGCAGTCAGAACTTTTCTGCGACAACACTGCCCCAGCTCCGATCTCAGAAGCGTCGACCTCAACCTGAAAAGGTAGAGCAACATCAGGCTGACGCAACACAGGGGCAGAGGAAAAACGGCGCTTAAGCTCCCGAAAGGCCTCCACAGCATCAGGGGACCAATCAGCAACATCAGCACCCTTCTTAGTCAAATCGGTCAATGGTTTAGCAATATCCGAAAAACCAGCAATAAATCGACGATAAAAGTTAGCAAAGCCCAAAAATTTCTGAAGACTCTTAAGAGAAGAGGGCTGCGTCCAATCACAAATAGCTTGAACCTTGACAGGATCCATTTCAATGGAAGAGGGGGAAAAAATATATCCCAAAAAGGAAATCCTCTGTACCCCAAAAACACACTTAGAACCCTTCACACACAAAGTATTAGACCGCAAAACCTGAAAAACCCTCCTGACTTGCTGGACATGAGAGTCCCAGTCATCCGAAAAAATCAGAATATCATCCAGATACACAATCATAAATTTATCCAAATAATCG
Source organism: Ranitomeya variabilis (assembly GCF_051348905.1). Taxonomy (NCBI): domain Eukaryota; kingdom Metazoa; phylum Chordata; class Amphibia; order Anura; family Dendrobatidae; genus Ranitomeya; species Ranitomeya variabilis. Next base: position 47,271,754 of record NC_135234.1, read on the forward strand.
CGAAAAATATCATGCATAAAGGACTGGAAAACTGACGGAGCATTAGAAAGACCAAAAGGCATCACTAAATACTCAAAGTGGCCCTCGGGCGTATTAAATGCGGTTTTCCACTCATCCCCCTGCCTGATTCGCACCAAATTATACGCCCCACGAAGGTCAATCTTAGAGAACCACTTGGCCCCCTTTATGCGAGCAAACAAATCAGTCAGCAACGGCAATGGGTATTGATATTTAACAGTGATTTTATTCAAAAGCCGATAATCAATACATGGTCTCAAAGAGCCGTCTTTTTTTGACACAAAGAAAAAACCGGCTCCTAAGGGAGATGACGATGGACGAATATGTCCCTTTTCCAAGGACTCCTTTATATATTCTCGCATAGCAGCATGTTCAGGCACAGACAGATTAAATAAACGACCCTTTGGGTATTTACTACCCGGGATTAAATCTATGGCACAATCGCACTCTCGGTGCGGAGGTAACGAACCAAGCTTGGATTCTTCAAAGACGTCACGATAGTCAGACAGGAACTCAGGAATTTCAGAGGGAATAGATGATGAAATGGAAACCACAGGTACATCCCCATGAGCCCCCTTACATCCCCAGCTCAACACAGACATAGCTCTCCAGTCGAGGACTGGGTTGTGAGATTGGAGCCAAGGCAATCCTAGCACCAAATCATCATGTAGATTATACAGCACCAGAAAGCGAATAATCTCCTGGTGACCCGGATTAATACGCATAGTTACTTGTGTCCAGTATTGTGGTTTATTATTAGCCAATGGGGTGGAGTCAATCCCCTTCAGAGGAATAGGAGTCTCCAAAGGCTCTAAATCATACCCACAGCGTTTGGCAAAGGACCAATCCATAAGACTCAAAGCGGCGCCAGAGTCGACATAGGCGTCCGTGGTAATAGATGACAAAGAGCAAATCAGGGTCACAGATAGAATAAACTTAGACGGTAAGGTACAAATGGAAACAGATTTACCAAGTTTTTTAGTGCGCTTAGAGCATGCTGATATAACATGAGTAGAATCACCACAATAGAAACACAACCCATTTTTCCGTCTAAAATTCTGCCGCTCGCTTCGGGACAGAATTCTATCACACTGCATACTCTCTGGCGATTTCTCAGTGGACACCGCCAGATGGTGCACTGGTTTGCGCTCCCGCAAACGCCTATCGATCTGAATAGCCATTGTCATGGACTCATTCAGACCCGCAGGCACAGGGAACCCCACCATAACATCCTTAATGGCATCAGAGAGACCCTCTCTGAAAGTCGCCGCCAGGGCGCACTCATTCCACTGAGTAAGCACAGACCATTTACGGAATCTTTGGCAGTAAATTTCCGCTTCATCTTGCCCCTGAGATAGGGACATCAAAGTTTTTTCTGCCTGAAGCTCCAAATGAGGTTCGTCATAAAGCAACCCCAAGGCCAGAAAAAACGCATCCACATTGAGCAACGCAGGATCCCCTGGTGTCAATGAAAAAGCCCAGTCTTGAGGGTCGCCCCGGAGCAAGGAAATCACAATCCTGACCTGCTGTGCAGGGTCTCCGGCAGAGCGAGATTTCAGGGACAAAAATAATTTGCAATTATTTCGAAAATTCTGAAACCCAGATCTATTCCCCGAGAAAAATTCCGGCAAAGGAATTCTCGGCTCAGATACAGGTGCATGACAAACAAAATCTTGCAAATTTTGTACCTTCGTGGCGAGATTATTCAAACCTGCAGTTACACTCTGAAGATCCATTACAAACAGGTGGACACAGAGCCATTCAAAGGAGAGAAAAAAAAAAAAAAAAATTTCAGCAGACTACTTATTTCTCTCCTTTCTCAGCCAAAGATTTTAACCCTTTAGTGGGCCGGTCAAACTGTCATGATCTCAATGGCAAGAGATCATAGCATAAGCATATATAGGAACTAGCTCTTGGAAGATGGGAACTGAGCTGACCATGAACTAAACCTAACACACAACTAGCAGTGGCCGGGTAGCATGCCTACGTTGATTCTAGATGCCCAGCACCAGCCGGAGGACTAAATAATGCTAGCAGAGGAAAATATTAGTCCTAGCTCACCTCTAGAGAAATACCCCAAAAGGAGACAGAGGCCCCCCACATGTATTGGCGGTGAATTAAGATGAAATAACAAACGTAGTATGAAAATAGGTTTAGCAAATTTGAGGTCCACTTACTACATAGCAGAAGACAGAAAGGACACTTTCATGGTCAGCTAAAAACCCTAATCAAAACACCATCCAGAAATTACTTTAAAACTCTGGCATTAACTCATAACACCAGAGTGGCAATTCCTGTTCACAAGAGCTTTCCAGATACAGTAACGAAACTACAGCTGTGAACTGGAACCAAAATGCAAAAACAAACATGGACAAGAGTCCAACTTATCTAGTAGTTGTCTAGGAGCAGGAACAAGCACAGAGAGGCTTCTGATAACATTGTTGACCGGCAAGCAACTAACAGAGCAGCAAGGTTATATAGCGACTCCCACATCTTGATGGGAACAGGTGAACAGAGAAGATGAAGACACCAGTTCAATTCCACCAGTAGCCACCGGGGGAGCCCAGAATCCAAATTCACAACAGTCTGCCATCCAACTGCCTGCCCGTGTATCTTCCCACAAATACATAACAGCACGCCTCTGTTCGCACACTCTCTGAAGCATGTGCAGTGTGGAGTTCCACCTTGTTGCAACGTCGATGATTAGGCGATGCAGAGGAAGGTTCAAAGAACGCTGATAGTTCTGTATACGGCTGGATTGTACGGGCGAACGGCGGATATGCGAGCAAAGTCTGCGCACTTTGAGGAGCAGGTCGGGTAACCCCGGATAACTTTTCAGGAAGCACTGCACCACCAGATTTAAGGTGTGAGCCAGGCAAGGAATGTGTTTCAGTTGGGAAAGGGCTATGGCAGCCATGAAATTCCTTCCGTTATCACTCACTACCTTGCCTGCCTCAAGATGTACAGTGCCCAGCCATGACTGAGTTTCTTTCTGCAAGAACTCGGACAGAACTTCCGCGGTGTGTCTGTTGTCACCCAAACACTTCATTGCCAATACAGCCTGCTGACACTTGCCACTAGCTGTCCCATAATGGCACACCTGGTGTGCAACAGTGGCAGCTGCGGATGGAGTGGATGTGCGATTGCGGTCTGTGGACGAGCTCTTGCTTCTGCAGGAGGAGGAGGAAGAGGAGAAGGGGGGGCGAACGCCTACAGCCAACTCTTTCCTTGACCGTGGGCTAGGCAGAACTGTCCCAATATTGCTGTCCCCTGTGGACCCTGCATCCACCACATTCACCCAGTGTGCCATGATGGACACGTAACGTCCCTGGCCATGCCTACTGGTCCATGCATCTGTTGTCAGGTGCACCTTTGTAGTCACAGACTGCCTGAGTGCATGGACAATGCGGTCTTTAACATGCTGTTGGAGGGCAGGGATGGCTTTTCTAGAAAAGAAGTGTCGACTGGGTAGCTCGTAGCGTGGTACAGCGTAGTCCATCAGCGCTTTAAAAGCTTCGCTTTCAACTAACTGGTAGGGCATCATCTCTAATGAGATTAGTCTAGCAATGTGGGCGTTCAAACCCTGTGTACGCGGATGTGAGGATGAGTACTTCCTTTTCCTAACAAGAGTCTCATGTAGGGTGAGCTGGACTGGAGAGCTGGAGATCGTGGAACTAGCGGTGGTGCCGGTGGACATGGGTGACTGAGAGAGGGTTGGAGATGGTATTCTTGCCGGTGCCCTACATGCAGTGTTTCCTACTGCAAACCTGGTGATTCCCTGACTGCTTTGGCCTGGTGACAAAAGCTGCACAGATACTGCAGGTGGTGCGGGAAATGGTGGGTTTACAGTGAGGGAAGGGATGTAGCGTTGCTGACTAGCTTCATTGGCCGAGGGTGCTGCAACCTTTAGGGACGTTTGGTAGTTAGTCCAGGCTTGCAAATGCATGGTGGATAAGTGTCTATGCATGCAACTTGTATTTAGACTTTTAAGATTCTGACCTCTGCTTAAGGTAGTTGAACATTTTTGACAGATGACTTTGCGCTGATCATTTGGATGTTGTTTAAAAAAATGCCAGACTGTACTCTTTCTACTATCGGATACCTTTTCAGGCATTGCAGACTGAGCTTCTTTAACCGGATGGCCACGCTGTCCTCCAACTGGTTTTGGTTTTGCCACGTGTTTTTGGCCAGATACGGGCCCGGCAGATGGAACCTGTTGTGATGTTGATGCCTGCTGCGGCTCCTCCTCCTCCGCTTCAGAACTACTGCCGCCTGCACCCTGTTCCCCCAATGGCTGCCAATCAGGGTCAACAACTGGGTCATCTATGACCTCCTCTTCTATGTCATGTGCAACTTCGTCTGTGTCACCGTGTAAGCCGGTGGTATTGCGTTCGTGACGGGGCACCATAGTCTCCGCTGGGTTTGATTGTGCCTCAGTACACTGCGAGGGCAATGTTCTGGTCTGAGTCAAAGGAACAGCATAGTAATCTGGCTGTGGCTGTGCATCTGTGCACTCCATGTCCGATTCAACTTCGAATGGGCATGGCCTGTTAACTGTTTCACTGTCTAACCCAGGAACGGTATGTGTAAAGAGCTCCATGGAGTAACCTGTTCTGTCGACTGACGCATCCTTCACTGTTGTTCTGGGTGAAGGACACAAGGAAGCGACTTGTTCCTGACCGGGAGCATCCACTGATGATGCACTGGTCTGACATTTGGCACTTTCCGAGGAGGAGGCGAAAGAGCTAGAGGCAGAGGCAGCAATGAAAGCCAATACTTGTTCCTCCTGCTCCGGCTTCAAAAGTGGTTTTCCTACTCCCAGAAAAGAGAGCGTTCGAGGCCTTGTGTAGCCAGACAACGAACCTGGCTCAACAACTCGAGACTTAGGTGCTGTACTGCTTTTACCACGACCACCTGATGATCCACCACCACTACCATCATTACCAGCTGAGAATGACCGCCCATGGCCACGACCTCTTCCACTAGACTTCCTCATTGTTTGCAAAACGTAACCAAAGTAACGGTATTTGTTACTGTAAAACAACTTATAAGGTGAACTCAAACTTCTGTTGGATTTATATATACCTTTATAGGTGCCTGACACTGAAAGGAAAATCAGGCCCAATGTTACACACTAGGTTTTCTGTGTCCCAATAATTTGAGACAGATGGCACACACAGGACCAGCACTCAAGCAGAAATGCCAATCTTCATCTCCCACTATTTTTTTTTTTATGGGAGAATTAAAAAAAAAAAAAAAAAAATATTACACACTAGGTTTTCTGTGGCACACAATGAGAGACAGATGCCACACACAGGACTGGCACAGAGGCAGACTTGCCAATCTTTATCTCCCACTAATTATTTTTTTTTTACAGTGAGAATTTACCCCAAAAATAAATGGCCCATTATTACACAGTGGTTTTCGGTGGCACACAATGAGAGACAGATGCCACACACAGGACTGGCACAGAGGCAGACTTGCCAATCTTTATCTCCCACTTTTTTTTTTATTACAGGGAGAATTTACCCAAAAAAATAAATGGCCAAGTATTACACAGTGGTTTTCGGTGGCACACAATGAGAGACAGATGCCACACACAGCAATGGCACAGAGGCAGACTTGCCAATCTTTATCTCCCACTAATTTTTTTTTTTTTTACAGGGAGAATTTACCCCAAAAAAATAAATGGCCAAGTATTACACAGTGGTTTTCGGTGGCACACAATGAGAGACAGATGCCACACACAGGACTGGCACAGAGGCAGACTTGCCAATCTTTATCTCCCACTAATTATTTTTTTTTTTACAGGGAGAATTTACCCCCCCAAAAAAAATGGCCCAGTATTACACAGTGGTTTTCGGTGGCACACAATGAGAGACAGATGCCACACACAGCATTGTCACAGAGGCAGACTTGCCCATCTTTATCTCCCACTAATTATTTTTTTTTTACAGGGAGAATTTACCCCCCCCAAAAAAAAATGGCCCAGTATTACACAGTGGTTTTCGGTGGCACACAATGAGAGACAGATGCCACACACAGGACTGGCACAGAGGCAGACTTGCCAATCTTTATCTCCCACTAATTATTTTTTTTTTACAGTGAGAATTTACCCAAAAAATAAATGGCCCATTATTACACAGTGGTTTTCGGTGGCACACAATGAGAGACAGATGCCACACACAGGACTGGCACAGAGGCAGACTTGCCAATCTTTATCTCCCACTTTTTTTTTTTTTACAGGGAGAATTTACCCAAAAAAATAAATGGCCAAGTATTACACAGTGGTTTTCGGTGGCACACAATGAGAGACAGATGCCACACACAGCAATGGCACAGAGGCAGACTTGCCAATCTTTATCTCCCACTATTTTTTTTTTTTACAGGGAGAATTTACCCCCAAAAAATAAATGGCCAAGTATTACACAGTGGTTTTCGGTGGCACACAATGAGAGATAGATGCCACACACAGGACTGGCACAGAGGCAGACTTGCCAATCTTTATCTCCCACTAATTATTTTTTTTTTACAGGGAGAATTTACCCCCCCCCAAAAAAAATGGCCCAGTATTACACAGTGGTTTTCGGTGGCACACAATGAGAGACAGATGCCACACACAGCATTGTCACAGAGGCAGACTTGCCCATCTTTATCTCCCACTAATTATTTTTTTTTTACAGGGAGAATTTACCCCCCCAAAAAAATGGCCCAGTATTACACAGTGGTTTTCGGTGGCACACAATGAGAGACAGATGCCACACACAGGACTGGCACAGAGGCAGACTTGCCAATCTTTATCTCCCACTAATTATTTTTTTTTTTACAGGGAGAATTTACCCCCCCAAAAAAAGGCCCAGTATTACACAGTGGTTTTCGGTGGCACACAATGAGAGACAGATGCCACACACAGCAATGGCACAGAGGCAGACTTGCCAATCTTTATCTCCCACTAATTATTTTTTTTCAAAAAAATAAATGGCCAAGTATTACACAGTGGTTTTCGGTGGCACACAATGAGAGACAGATGCCACACACAGGACTGGCACAGAGGCAGACTTGCCAATCTTTATCTCCCACTAATTTTTTTTTTTTTACAGGGAGAATTTACCCCAAAAAAATAAATGGCCAAGTATGACACAGTGGTTTTCGGTGGCACACAATGATAGACAGATGCCACACAGAGGACTGGCACAGAGGCAGACTTGCCAATCTTTATCTCCCACTAATATTTTTTTTTTTACAGGGAGAATTTACCCAAAAAAATAAATGGCCAAGTATTACACAGTGGTTTTCGGTGGCACACAATGAGAGACAGATGCCACACACAGGACTGGCACAGAGGCAGACTTGCCAATCTTTATCTCCCACTATTTTTTTTTTTTTACAGGGAGAATTTACCCCCAAAAAATAAATGGCCAATTATTACACAGTGGTTTTTGGTGGCACACAATGAGAGACAGATGCCACACACAGGACTGACACAGAGGCAGACTTGCCAATCTTTATATCCCACTAATATTTTTTTTACAGGGAGAATTTACCCAAAAAAATAAATGGCCAAGTATTACACAGTGGTTTTCGGTGGCACACAATGAGAGACAGATGCCACACACAGCAATGGCACAGAGGCAGACTTGCCAATCTTTATCTCCCACTAATAATTTTTTTTTTACAGGGAGAATTTACCCCCCCCAAAAAAATGGCCCAGTATTACACAGTGGTTTTCGGTGGCACACAATGAGAGACAGGTGCCACACACAGCAATGGCACAGAGGCAGACTTGCCGATCTTTATCTCCCACTAATATTTTTTTTTTACAGGGAGAATTTACCCAAAAAAATAAATGGCCAAGTATTACACAGTGGTTTTCGGTGGCACACAATGAGAGACAGATGCCACACACAGGACTGGCACAGAGGCAGACTTGCCAATCTTTATCTCCCACTAATATATTTTTTTTTACAGGGAGAATTTACCCCCCCAAAAAAATGGCCCAGTATTACACAGTGGTTTTCGGTGGCACACAATGAGAGACAGATGCCACACACAGCAATGGCACAGAGGCAGACTTGCCAATCTTTATCTCCCACTAATTATTTTTTTTTTTACAGGGAGAATTTACCCCCCCAAAAAAATGGCCCAGTATTACACAGTGGTTTTCGGTGGCACACAATGAGAGACAGATGTCACACACAGGACTGGCACAGAGGCAGATTTGCCAATCTTTATCTCGCACTAATTTTTTTTTTTAAAAGGGAGAATTTAGAAAAAAAAAAAAGGCCCAGTATTACACAGTGGTTTTCAGTGGCACACAATGAGAGACAGATGCCACACACAGGACTGGCACAGAGGCAGACTTGCCAATCTTTATCTCCCTGCAGTAATCTCAGGAAAGTATGGCAAGCAGCTATAAAAAGGACTGCTGCACACAAAAGTGGGGACAAACACACAAGATAGCTGTGCAGAAAGGAAGGAACAACAGGATTTGTGCTTTGAAAAAAGCAGTTGGTTTGCACAGCGGCGTACACACAAAGCAACGCAGCTATCAGGGAGCCTTCTAGGGCAGCCCAATGAGCTACAGCGCTGAGGAAAAAAAATGTAGCTTCCACTGTCCCTGCAAACAAAAGGTGGTGTTGGAGAGTGGAAATCGCTACAGCACAAGCGGTTTGTGGCTTTATGTACCCTGCCTATCACTATCCCTGCTTCTGATGAAGTGGCACCTCTCCCTACGCTCAGATCAGCAGCAGTAAGATGGCGGTCGGCGGGAACGCCCCTTTATAGCCCCTGTGACGCCGCAGAAAGCAAGCCAATCACTGCAATGCCCTTCTCTAAGATGGTGGGGACTGAGATCTATGTCATCACGCTGCCCACACTCTGCGTCCACCTTCATTGGCTGAGAAATGGCGCTTTTAGCGTCATTGAAACGCGACTTTGGCGTGAAAGTCGCGTACCGCATGGCAGACCCCACACAGGGATCGGGTCGGTTTCATGAGACGCCGACTTTTCCAAAAGTCGGTGACTTGTGAAAATGAACGATCTGTTTCGCTCAACCCTATTAATCACCATTGTACATTTTCTTCTAATTAGGTTTCGGTGCACAGGGGCCGGACTGTGCACTGGGTTTTCACGTCCTTGTCTGTGAATTTCTGCCCATCCACCTGCTTCCAGTCTTTTAGTGATCTGCCTCCTCTGTTTTAGCTTTCATCAGTGTCCTGTCATTCACAGACCGGAGGCAGCAGGTAGGCTAGGGAATCACCGAAAAGAAGTAGAAGGCCCGGTGTACAGTCCGTCCCCTGTGCACCGAAAGCTAACTAGCACAAACATTGAAATGGTGATTAAAAATAACCACAAAGTGTATTCCTTCACCAAAGTTATTCATTTAATCAGCCAGGTCTGTACTTTACATTATAAAATCATGCTGACAGGTTCTCATTAAACCTGCATAAAAAAGTTAATCCTATATTATTTGTCCAGTACAGATTGCCATACTGTGCAGTTCAGACCAAAAGAAATAAAAAACTGCTATAGATTGAAAGAATAAAACCAAAAATAGAGAATAAAATTATGCATAATTCTGAAATTCTTCAAGAGTAACATTTTGTTTTCAGCATGGAATTTTGTGAAACTTTTGCAAATCTCTTCATTAGAAGATTTTACTTCATTCCTGTAAAATAAGAAAAATATAAAATGTAAGTGGCTTCCAAACCTCTGCTTTTCCCCACTTGTCTGCCTATGGTTGCATTCATATCAGAATATACTCAATTAGAGTAAAGGCGATGGCAGCGCAACGGTCACCTGAGCACCGGAGTCTCACTAAGAGCTATACTCTTTAATGTGCTATCCTTATGCAAAACTTATAGCATATGGGCAGCACAATGACCAATGCTAGTCAATGTGAGCGTATTTATACATAGACTGATAGTCTGTGTGTAAAAAATCATGGAATGCACTACTTTGATCCATATTCCGGATCCGACTACCCAATTATAAGTCAAAAATGGATCACATACAGATAACGTGATACATTATAATTGTAAAGATAAAAACTGCATTGAACCTTTATTACATATGACCTTTATGTACATATGGATTGCCTTTAGATACAAAAAATAGACACACGAATGGTCTTGGAAACCAAAATGGACATTGTGTGCATCATAGGAACCACTGATCTCAAAATTGGATTCATAAACCCTGGATAATGTCAAAGACCTAGAGTTGAAACCAAAAGTTTCCATACACTATATAAAAAGACATATATGCATGTTTTTCTCAATATCTGACATGAAATCATAATAAACCTTTCCCATTTTAGGTAAATTAGGATTACCATAATTATTAATATTTGCCAAATACCAGAATAATGAAAGGGAGAGAGAATATTTTAAGGCATTTTTATTACTTAATATTTAAGCCAGGGTGTAAATACAAAGCCTAATCAAACACTCTAACAGCAGCTTTAAAATCTTGAATTAAAACTTAACTTTTACTACAGACCTCTTTTAAATACATATACAGGTGCAAAAAAACATATGTTTTGTGCTAACAAACCAATAGAAAAGAAGAAATATGTACACCAAGAAGTATCAGGGTCAGGTCATACAATATTCTCTCAATCAGAGATGATCCTTTTACCCCAGTATATACAATGTTTGGGTTACATATTTCTTCTTTGCTATTGGTTTGTTAGCACAAGCACGTTTTATGCACATATGTTTTTTGCACCTGTGTATGTGTTTTAAAGAGGTCTGTAGTAAAAGTTAAGTTTTAATTCAAGATTTCAAAGCTGCTGTTAGAGCATTTTTACTACTTACTTACTTAAAATGTGAAAGGTTTATTTTGATTTCATGTCCAATATTGAGCAAAACATGCAGATGTTTCTTTTTATATAGTGCATGTAAACTTCTGGTTTCAACTGTAAATGCAGGAGAGAAACCATGAGCTGCTGGAAGAGTCTTAAAACCTGTGAGGCAGGAAGACAATTATGTGCTCTTTGGTAACATAGTAAGGCCGGTTTCTCACGTCAGTGATTCCGGTACATGAGGTGTCAGTTTTCTTACGAACCGGAGACACTGACTCATGTAGACACATTAAAATCAATGTGTCTCTGCACATGTCAGCGTGTTTTCGCGGACCGTGTGTCCATTTGGAAAACACGGAGACATGTCAGTGTTCGTGGGAGTGCACGGATTACATGGACCCATTAAAGTCAATGGGTCCGTGTAAAACACGTACCGCACACGGATGTTGTCCGTGTGCCGTCCATGTGCCGTGCTGGAGACAGCGCTTACAGTAAGCGCTGTCCCCCCTGTGTGGTGCTGAAGGCTTAATTCATCTCTTCTCCCCTGCAGCGTTCGCTGGAGAGAAGAGATGAAAGATCAATTTTTTCTATTTTTTTGTTAAAAATAAACTTTGCTGGTGTCCTCCCATCCCCAGTGCGCCGTCCGGCCCCTTGCAGATGCAGAGAAATACTCACCTAGCTCCAGCGATGTCTCCTCTCTCCTTTCCACACCGCTGCTTCTCCTGTATGAGCGGTCACGTGGTGCCGCCCATTACAGTGATGAATATGCAGCTCCACCTCCCATAGGGGTGGAGCCGCATATTCATCAACTGTAATGAGCGGCACCACGTGACCGCTCATACAGGAAGAAGCTGTGGCGCGGAGAGGAGAGAGGAGACATCGCTGGAGCTAGGTGAGTATTTCTCTGCATCTGCAAGGGGCCGGGTGGCGCACTGGGGATGGGAGGACACCAGCAAAGTTTATTTTTAACAAAAAAATAGGAAAAATTGATCTTTCATCTCTTCTCTCCAGCGAACGCTGCGGGGGAGAAGAGATGAATGCAGCCTTCAGCACCACACAGGGGGGACAGCGCTTACTGTAGCGCTGTCTCTCCTGCACGGTCCATGTGGTACCCGGGCGGCACACGGCTGCTGCACATGTGCCGCACGTGTGCCACACGGATGGCCTATGTGACCTCATGGACACACGGACACGGATAACTCCAGTACCGATTTTTCCAGGACCGGAATTATCTGGACGTGTGGGACAGGCCTAACATAGCAAGGCTGAAAAAAGACATTTGTCCATCCAGTTCAGCCTATATTCCGTCAGAATAAATCCCCAGATCTACGTCCTTCTAATGAACCTAATAAATGTAAGATACAATATTGCTATGCTCCAGGAAGACACCCAGGCCTCTCTTGAACCCCTCGACTGAGTTTGCCATCACCACCTCCTCAGGCAAGGAATTCCAGATTCTCACTGCCCTAACAGTAAAGAATCCCTCTACTATGTTGGTGGAAAAACCTTCTCTCCTCCGGACGCAGAGAATGCCCCCTTGTGACCATAAAAGGTATATTTCCCCTTGTTCTGTTGATAGAATAGAGAGTGCACCTACATGTGAGATGAACATCCTGTCTCTTGCCTCTTGGAAAGTACATCTGCACACATCCCCCATGGTGTTCTGATTACAAACCATTGTTTGATATCTTTGATAACCAAAGATTGATATCTAGTCTCCAACCTGACATCCTCAGGCATTTGACACTGGGATTCTATACTAATTAAAATGAATCCATCCACAGGAAGATGATGACCACTGCAACATATACTTTTCTCAAATTTTCAGTGTCAAAGATGGGATGTCCTCACTCTCAAGTAGAATAGATAGGCCTAGCTACCAAAGCTTGTTGATGAGTAGACAGTAAGTTACCCACCAGGGTTGCCTTTCTCAAAATCTAATTTATTATTCGATGAGGCAATCTTTTATACAGAAGCTCTGATTACCTAAAGCATTTCACAATTGTTACAAACATGTTTTTCAGAAATATTGGTGAAAACAATTATTTGGCAAGATAATGACTTTTGATATGATGGATTATCATTGATGCACCATTAAGACACCTAGAATATCTAAAAAATCAGTTTGTCCTTAGCTAAAATTGAGAACTCTTGCACTTTCCCGTAAATTCTTAGAAAAGGGAGGTTTAGCACAACTAAAGTCCTCCACCCGGCCAAGGTCAACCATTGTTTAATCTTAAGAATAAAGAATGTGTATGGAGACACAGATATTATTAAAGGGAACCTGTCACCCCCAAAATGGCTGGTGAGGTAAGCTCACCGGCATCAGGGGCTTATCTACAGCATTCTGTAATGCTGTAGATAAGCCGCCGATGTTACCTGAAAGCGGAGAAAATGACGTTAGATTATACTCACCCAGGGGCGGTCCCGCTGCGGTCCGGTCGGATGGGTGTCTCCGGTCTGCTCCAGCGCCTCCCATCTTCGTTCCATGACGTCCTCTTCGGGTCTTTACGCCGCGGCTCTGGCGCAGGCGTACTTTGTTTGCCCTGTTGAGGGCAGAGCAAAGTACTGCAGTGCGCAGCCGCCGGAAAGGTCAGAGAGGCCCGGCGCCTGCGCACTGCAGTACTTTGCTCTGCCCTAAACAGGGCAGACAAAGTGCGCCTGCGCCGGAGCCGCGGCGTAAAGACCCGAAGAGGATGTCATGGAACGAAGATGGGAGGTGCCGGAGTGGACCGGAGACACTCATTTGGCTCCATAAGGAGAAACGTTAGCCCTTAGACCCCAGTCCAGAGCCTCTCACCTAGCCAAATCAGTTCTCATGCTTCGCACTGACGAGGGCCAACAGCCCGAAACACCATGTCTGCGAATTGAGATACTGATTTGGCTTTTATCCTAAGTCATATTGCACGACTCATTAAAGGGTTGATTGTGACTTGTAGGATCGCTACTTCCAACAGGTGGCACTATAGAGTTAAGTCCTCTTTTTCTCAGAAGAGGCAATTTGCGTATTTAAATTCATAGAGGAGCATTGTATGGCAAATAAGCCTCCTTACCTTGACAAGCCAGAGATGGTATGTCACTCTCCATAAGGAGAAACGTTACCCCTTAGACCCCAGTCCAGAGCCTCTCACCTAGCCAAATCAGTTCTCATGCCTTCGCACTGACGAGGGCCAACAGCCCGAAACACCGTGTCTGTGAATTGAGATACTTATTTGGCTTTTATCCTAAGTCATATTGCATGACTCGTTAAAGGGTTGATTGTGACTTGTAGGATCGCTACTTCCAACAGGTGGCACTATAGAGTTAAGTCCTCTTTTTCTCAGAAGAGGCAATTTGCATATTTAAATTCATAGAGGAGCATTGTACGGCAAATAAGCCTCCTTACCTTGACAAGCCAGAGATGGTATGTCACTCTCCATAAGGAGAAACGTTACCCCTTAGACCCCAATGTCCCATAACACACACAGATAAAGCATGATTACATGTAATTCTCATTATAATTATATGGTCAGCAAATACCAGAAATCCAATAGGACATGTAGAAAATAATAATATCATACATAACATAAATGCTTATATGTACATATAACAGAGGAAGATGTTATAAGTTAATGCCAAGTGCACTGCTAACTCATGGTCTAAGTGTATTGTTTGCATAGTTGCTTTCTCAAGGGGAAGTACATACAAAGAATACCGGAGCAAGGGTAGAGTCGGGTTTAATGAGGGTGTGGATGTGATTTAAGCCAACAGATTGCATACGGATGACAAAATAGATGTTTTCAGTGTTTTTTGGATGTAAAATAAATTATATACGCTTGTCAGACTCCAGACTTATTATGGTGATAAGCCTGCTGCAGGAAATATTTGTGATAAGTGAGACACTGAAAGTAGGAGACAGGTGCTAATTATTTCACTGCAAGCAACTGCACTCCAAATTAATACATTCTAATACCAATGCAGAAAATTTAGGAAGAAAGGCAGATAGACTGTGGAAAAGCAAGAGTTTAGAAGCCACTTACATGCAATTTTTTTCAGGATTGAAAACAAATTCCTTAATACAGTGATTTGCAAAGTTTCATAAGTTTCCATGCTGGGCAAAATTATTTTAAAAAAATAAGTTCAGTTACTCTTTAAATCAAAGAAAGAAAATTTGCATTTTGCTACAATATGCTTGGATTAAACCATTTTTATTGCATGCCGGTCTGATTTAACAATTTAGCGTGGCAATGAATTAAGTGGTTCTATTTGGAGACTACTCAGAAATCAGTTGCAATGAAAAGTAATAATCTAAACTTTCAAAGAAACAGATAAGTCTTGTACATATCATATGCTGATGCCAATTCTTTATTGAATCAAGCCACATTCAGACTTATTGAAAATAGTTTGACATTTAAGCAGTTTTTATTGAAATTGTGTAGTTCAAAGAAATAAGCCGTGATGGAGTTTTACCATCATCCATTTTATTAATCCCATAAAAATGAAAGATATAAAAACCATAACCCATATCACTGCTTTTTTCATCTCTCAACAGTAGATAGAAAATGAAAAAGCATACATTTTCTCTTATTTTTATTATTTTTTTATTCTTTCAAATCATTTTCCAGCTGCAATCAGTTTTAAGACATATACAAATGGCACAACAGTCACGTTTCATGCGAGCTTTAAGAATGACAGAATGGCCATTGTTTAGTCAAAATGGAACAATTGCTTTGCTATCAGCAATAAAGGCTGTAACATTAAGGAGATGGAATAAAGTGTAAATAAAAGAACACACAGGAGTAGTGTTGAGCGATACCGTCCGATACTTGAAAGTATCGGTATCGGAAAGTATCGGCCGATACCGGCAAAGTATCGGATCCAATCCGATACCGATACCCGATACCAATACAAGTCAATGGGACTCAAGTATCGGACAGTATTCCTGATGGTTCCCAGGGTCTGAAGGAGAGGAAACTCTCCTTCAGGCCCTGGGATCCATATAAATGTGTAAAAGAAAGAATTAAAATAAAAAATATCGCTATACTCACCTCTCCGACGCAGCCTGGACCTCAGCGAGGGAACCGGCAGTGTTGTTTGTTTAAAATTCGCGCTTTTACTTGGTTACGTGAAGTCCCGGCTTGTGATTGGTCAGGGCGGCCATGTTGCCGGGACGCGGACCAATCACAGTAAGCCGTGACGAAATTACGTCACGGCTTGCTGTGATTGGTCCGCGTCCCGGCAACATGGCCGCCATTAACCAATCACAAGCCGTGACGTCACGGGAGGCTGGACACGCGCGCTTTTTAAAATGGGCGCGTGTCCAGCCTCCCGTGACGTCCCGGCTTGTGATTGGTTGCGCCGCGATCAACCAATCACAAGCCGGGAGGCTGGACACGCGCGCATTTTAAAATTTTAAAATGGGCGCGTGTCCAGCCTCCCGTGACGTCCCGGCTTGTGATTGGTTGCGCCGCGGTCAACTAATCACAAGCCGGGAGGCTGGACACGCGCGCGTGTTTAAAATTTTAAAATGCGCGCGTGTCCAGCCTCCCGGCTTGTGATTGGTTGATCGCGGCGCAACCAATCACAAGCCGGGACGTCACGGGAGGCTGGACACGCGCCCATTTTAAAATGCGCGCGTGTCCAGCCTCCCGTGACGTCATGGCTTGTGATTGGTTGCGTCTCCCATGTGACTGCGACGCAACCAATCACAAAGCCGGGACGTAATTTTAAAATCCTTAAGGACCTGAAATTACGTCACGGCTTGCTGTGATTGGTTGCGTCGCCCATGTGACTGCGACGCAACCAATCACAACGCCGGAACGTAATTTTAAAATCCTGAAGGACCTGAAATTACGTCACGGCTTGCTGTGATTGGTTGCGTCCCGGTCACATGGGCGGCACGCAACCAATCACAAGCCGGGACTCACGTAAAGGAAAGAAAAGCGCGAATTTTAAACAAAGAACGCTGCCGCTTCCCTCAGTAAGGTGCAGGCTGCGTCGGAGAGGTGAGTATAGCAATATTTTTTATTTTAATTCTCTCTTTTACACATTTTTACATTAATGTTGTTTCGATACCGATACCCGATATCACAAAAATATCGGATCTCGGTATCGGAATTCCGATACAGCAAGTATCGGCCGATACCCGATACTTGCAGTATCGGAATGCTCAACACTACACAGGAGGTGTCTATGACAAAGAGCTCTGGGAATTTGGATTTCAATTTTACCATCATAATAATAATAATAATAATCATAAAAAATATATAATGAAGTTATAAAACTGGAAATAAAAGAATATAGAATCAATACAATTCAAAATTAATTTGCTCAACTCAGCCTGTAAAATTAAAAGAATATTCATACAAATATATAGAAATTATATTTCTGAAATAATAACTTGAATAATAATATAATATTGTTTGCCTCACTGTCATCTTCTTGTCAGTGCGGAAAACATAGGCTCTGATGGGCAATAAGATCATTACTGCTGGTCAGAGAGCTGCATTTCCCACTCTGTCAGATGACAGCGTGAGGCAGCAGGTGTGACCGGCAGTAAAAAGTGTACATCCGGTCACATGCGTCGGCTGATGAGAGAGTACTACTCCCATCAGCATATGCCTGCTGTAACCGAAAACAGCAAGTGCAGACGCTGCTCATGGGACTATTCATCAGCCGGCGCTTGTACTATAAATAAATAACTAACTAAAAAATTACATTGGGTCTCTTCTATTTTTCATAACCAGCACAGGCAAAAATGACAGCTGCGGACTGCAATCCTTACTGTCAGCTTTATCATAGCTGGTTATCAAGAATACAAACATTCTCATGCCATGTTTTTATGTAAAAAAAACAGTGTGGTGTCCCACCACTTTTGACAATCAAGTAAACTTTTAACCTCCGGTCACTGATGCTTTTTGACTGGCAGCAATGATCTTACCACCAATCAGAGCCACCAATGTTTCCTGCACTGTCATGAAACAGTGATAAAACCGTTAAAAAATCCTAACATATCCCTAAATTCTAAAAACCTGCAGACATGGGGTTATTCTGCAGGTAAATAGGATTTTAAAGTGGTGCATCCACCTAAATTAGAGCCCGGCTATGGGGCAAAATTAACTTTATTTTTTCTGGCAGCCTCTGACTTAAGCCATGCTCACATGTTCAGTATGTGGTTAATATTTCACATCAATGCAGAAGTTGTGACGTTTTTCTATTAAACTTTTCCTCTGATCATTCCACTCCTTGTTTTGACTTATGAATACTGATGTAAAATACTGATCCAGTACTGAACGTGTGAACAGTCAAAAAGGCAGCCGACTTCAGTAACTGCTCAGTACATATTGTGCAGTGGCAAAAATCAAGCCTCGGTACTGACTTGCAGCCTGCTGAGCAGTGCATTAGTGCTGTCAGTCAGTGCTGGTGCATGGTTTCAACCATCACTCACTACCTACTGAGCAGTGACTTAAGCCACACCAGCCATAACTCTATGAGTGATAGCTGGAGTCTGAGAGGAATAAGTTCACTTCCTCCCAGCAGCCAGGCATTTAGTTTGGAGTCCACAGGGCTTTAGCACGCTATTAATCTGAAGATTAATCATATCTGCAAGATAATAGCATTTTCGGACATGATAGGCTCTCTTTTGGTAGATGTAGAAGACACCAATTGCTAAATAGTAGTTATAATGAGTAAGATGTCATTGACTCGTGAGTAAGAATGCCTAGTGCAGCCTAAACATGTCGACTGGGTCTTGTTGACCATGTAAATTTTTCTTTTGTATTGTATGCACCATATTTTCTCTTGAAAAAGAAAAGGAAAATCCAGTCCTGTTGAGCCGGACTCCAATTTTTTCTATAAGCTAAAGTCTACATGCTAACACTGCCAGCATCAGGAGCAGCGCTTACAGTGTGAAAATTACACTTAAACAAGATGTCCGCTCTTTATATTGAGAGGGACATGTGATTTCAGCAGCGAATGACACAAGCCATTGTGTCAGGACATTGTGGATGTTTCCTGTGCCCTGATTGGCTAGCAGCAAAGTCAACACAAAAAGTTAAGGGAAAAAATTACTGTTTACAAGCACGCAGCGCCTCTGAGCTCTACAAACCCCCTCCCCTCATCAAACACGTGCCCCACACGCATGATACGCCACCATTATCGTAGCAAAAGTGCTGAAAATACTTTTGTGATAACAGAAATATTTTCCCTCACTTTTTACCGAATGTTTCCGATTTTATAATATTTTGCTTGTGTTTCCGATCACAAATCCGAATGTGCCATATTCGTGCCAAATTTATGTTTGGCGATTGTTTTCCGAACAAATTCGCTCATCACTACTCCTGACATGGTGAAGAAGGTAGCAATGCACAGCAAATCTTCCTCTCTCTGCTTCATTTTTAACGTTACTTCAGGTAAGTTCTTACAAAGCAGGCGATTTTTATCCATTTGGTGTTTGTGAAACAGTAACTTGAAGGAAGAAAATTTAGGAGCTGTATGTATTTTTAATATATACAAAAGACAGACACATTGGCCCCTCATTTTGCACAGTCTCTCTACTGTGCCACCGCACATCCCCCCCCCATACTGTCTCATAACACTTTCTCCCCCAAGTAAATATCCCTTGTATCTTCAGCTCCATTTGAGCGCTTACCTTCCAGCTTTCTTCACCTCCTCTGTAATGGAGGAATGAACTAAGTAAGTGGGATCAGGTCACCTCATGACACTACTGTACGTCACCTTGACACTGGAAGTGCTAATGGTCACAACTTCAATTTCTTCTCATCTGAAAAATGTGAGAACAGTTGGGTGACCCCATTGTCAGTTTAATCTGTCAACGGGCTCTGTATAGTAAAGGTTAGCTACTAATCAGCACTGGGGTGTGGATGGACTAAGAGGCATAAGACTAGTCTTATAGAGATGATCGCCTGCTGCTAAAACACTGATTATATTGAAGCAGCAAAACAGCCTAGTAAGTGACACAACGCCCTAATAACGGTCTGTGCTCCTACATTATGGAGCTTTCAGATTGCACAGCAAAAATATGCTGTCAGATTCACTCTCCAATTAGCTTGGAGAACAGCTGTCTTCCACTTCCAGGGGTGGAAATGCTGCTCCCTTGGAGACAATACAAACTGCAGCATGAGGCGAGATCCAAATCTCAACTCATGGCAAAGTTGCCCAACTGCCCCCCCTATTGACTGCTTCCATGGCATATACTCCGCATGTCCTCCCTAACTATGCCCCTGTGTTATATAGTATAAGCAGTAGGACAATTGCAGATTCAAGTTTCAAGTTCCCTAAGGAAACTAAAAATGAAAGCAAACAAATGAAAAAAAAAGTTTATTGAAATATAAAGGAAATTAAAAAAATGACTTAAAAAGGGCAGCTATGCTCACCAACACCTAAACCCAATACTAAGTGCACTGCAGGATGTAGCAGACCACTGTGATAAAGGCTGAGGCAGCACAGGTGCCACTCACAACCTACCAATTCATGAATGGGGGGGTTGCCCAGTATTATAAATGCATACAGATAAGGCTTGCATAGGGCACCAGTCACACTGATATTTGTAGTGCACATTGCCTGGCATGCAGCCTATTTGTGACACCCATAATCAGTTGGACTGCCCAGCAATATATAAGTGCACCTCACAAAGAGACACCTCAATTCTCCAAGCCTACAATAAATGGCCTCACTGCACTCTGTAAAAGATGAAGAAAATGCAAAAATGTGCAAAAAAAGGTGAAAAAAAGATGTATAATATGCATGAGATATTGGTTTACATTTTGGCCAAAATACACAAGCTCGCAACCAACGTCAAGGGTTTTTATTGTTTTGGGAGTCTCTACACTAAAATACAAAGCAACTCACCAAAAAAACGAAAATTCAAAGAGTATCACAAAAAAGGAGCTGAATTTATTAACAGCAACTCACTGAAACGAACATAAAATTCAAAAAGCATCACAAAAAAGGAACCAAATTTATTAACATGAAGACAAAATTTTAATTGCACTGCAGGATGCAGCTCCCACTATAAAGGCAGAAGTAGTAAAGGTTATTTGAATATTACTTACAGAATCTCTTTTTTTATTGGATAAATAAGTAAACATATTTGCCATAACTGTGCCTGTAAAAGTCCAGTCAATCAATATACAATGATTTAACCCATATGGTAAATATTGAAAACAGAAAAAAAGAAAAAAAGAATTGTGTTTTTTGTCATTACACTTCCTTAAAAACAAAATAAACACTTTCACATGTCTCTCTTGGCAGAAGAATAAAAGCATTAAAAATCTTGGAAAATGGCATCAGTAATCTTTTTTTTTTTTTTTATACAAACGTTTGTATTTTTTTCACCACAAATCTATGCAAGTTTGTTATCTCCATAATCATACTGGAAACACCGGCTCTGCTTGGAGGCAACCTTACAGGTTACTGCCAGTCACAGAAATGCGGTTCCCACGCCTTCACATATATAACAGCATGTGAGCCAGCAGCTTTTGCTTGTCTGGTTATGAAAAATCAGGGGGGACCCCACTCCAATTTTTATTATTTATTAATTTTTTTTAAAAAAATGGAGCTGGTACCCCTCTATTCTTGATAACCAGCCAAGAAAAAGCTGACAGCTGAGGGCTGAAGTGCCCACACAGGTAAGGCTTGTTGATTGACTATGCTGCAGCCTTTCAACAAACTTTGCTTGAGCTGCCAATCCCTAACAGTAACATGGACTACCGGGAGAATTCCATGTTCGAGGTTCGTGCGTGGACAATAGGTGTCCTGTAAGGACCCCAAACTTTACAGTTCAAGTTCTCCAATCTCTAGTCATTTTGCATTGCTGCATGGGTCTCTCAATAATGCCCTGCAGTTATGACATCTTACGGATTATCATACCTTGTACAGTGGACCATCACAGATCAGCAATTCCCATTAGAGCACATTTTCTACTGAAAAGTTGTTTTCCAGAGTCACTGTGTAAGTCTTTCTTTTTCCTGTAGAGTGTCAGTTGTTATAGTCAGACAGGCCCACTCTTTCTTTCCTATAGAGTGTAAGCTGGGTCCTCTCTCTCTTACACAATGTAAGCTCTTATGGTCAGTAGGGTCCTCTCTTTCTCCTGTAGATTGTAAACTGCTATGGTCAGTGGGGTCCGCTCTCTTGCTTGAAGAGTGTAAGATCTGATGGTCAGTGGGGTTCTTTCCCTATCTCTCTTTCTTGCTGGTAGAGTGTAAGCTCCTATTGTTAGTGAGATTCTCTCGCCTTCAGTCTCTTCTACAATTCATGTATTTTCCAAGAAATTAATAGCTTGTTGGTATTCAGATTGCTATAAAATTATTCGCCGCAAATCAATTTTTAAAAAAATTTGGTTAAATTTAATTTCTAAAGTCCTGTTGAATTCTTGTCCTCATGTGTCTATAAGAGTAGAAAAATATACAAAACATACAAAATATACAAAAAGAAGGGAAGGGAAACATGGAAAAGTAAAAATGAAAATTGGATGTGGAGACAAGGAGTTAAACACCATGTTGATAAGAATTTTCTATCACTTCTTGTCATATGAATTCTCCACCTACACACTTTCTTATCTGTGGATTTTATATTCATCACATTTTCATTTGCAGGCATTGCATGTAGGAAATGATTCCCGCTGTCATCAACTACAGATCACATTTCATACTGTTCTAGAGCAACCAAGATAGATAACAATGCGATTTATTATTATCTCTTCCTCTCCTTTCCTAAAGGAACATGTGATTTGTTTAACTCCTTCCTCAATTCCTTGGCCAATCAGCAAAGTTCACTTATAAATTAACAAATATTATCCTGTTTTTATTCTGACTTTATTTTTATTTAATTGCAATCATTTGTAATGACAAGTTTTATAATATACCTTTATTTTTTAAACTTATCATCATATTTCAACTCAATTTAAATGATTTTTCTATGACTTTAAAATGTTTTCTACTGTGGGACAGAATACAGGCACCACAGGAGGAAGCTTTTGAGCTTTAGAAAAGGGTGTGTTAGCTTTATATACAAGAAAAAGCCATGGAGACTCTGCCACCAAGAGACATGGCAAAATGGTATTGTTGAGATATGCCCTTCCTTTCCTTACCTCTTGAACTAAGTAGAAAATGAGTGATCCAAGATGACCAATGTAAAGGGAGCATGTCAGTTGATTTATGCTGTCCAAGCCATGAGCAGTATTAATTAGAACCTGACTGCATGATTGCAGTCAAATATTTGATAATGCTTTGGCATTTTCGAGAAAATATAGCTTGACTATCCATCCAGCTTCTTTTCGCAACGTTTCAGGTGATTGTTATGTCTCTCTTCTGTGTGTATTTATGAGTATATGTAGGGAAAGACCTGTTAATCACCTAGAGATGTGCAAGGAGAAGTTGGCCTGGGGCACCCTTGGCTAGTCTTGACTTTGGCTGTGATCTCTGACCGGAGCTTCAAACTATACTTTCTCTGACATGATGAGTTGAATGTAGTATGCGGTCAGTTTTCCATTTACATCTTGCCGTATTTGAAATGCTTTTCTTAGATTTTGGTGATTTTAGCTTTGGATTATTGTTTTGTTACAGCCTCAACTGTTGAGATGCATTTTCTAAGTGATAAGTCAGAATCAGCAGCATGGACCGGAGCCGATGATACAGACGAAATTGAAAGCACATGGATCAGTGAGGACCAGGAAAGAAGGGCATGCAGGATAGCTTCTGGACAAGGGAAGCAGTAGAAGCAGATAGTTTCAGGAGTGCAATTATGTACAGGAACAGCTGAGAAGTATATGCAATCAGAGACATGCAGGAGAGACCCGTTCCCTTCAGAATTAGCAGCCATATATGCAATCAGATTTTGCAGGCAGATTTATCAGAGCTGACTGTAAAATAACAATGGCGTATACTTGGCTGACCTAACAGAGAAAGTAGAATGATGTTAATCAGACAAAAAGATGCAAAAAGGATTAACAGCTGGCTGGAGCAAAGTCTAGAGGAAGATGAGGCTATCACTGACAAAAGCACATGGTATGAAAGGTGATATATGTGGCTTAATACTAGGCAGCAAACAGTCACCTGAGCTGGTTTTAAAAGGTGTTGGTTGATGATGTCAGAGATGTTTGCCAGGTTACCTCTGTAACATGGACTAGAAAAGAAAGAGCCAAATATAGAGGAAGGGATCAAAGCCCAGCCCTGCAGTCAGGACAGGAGAGTAACAAGCATCTTTTTTTAATACTTATACCTATGTTGATAAAAACTATGAAGTGGAAGAATAGATGAACATATAAATATGTAAAGTATACATTATGAATCACAGATTTTCACCATCATTTGATTTCTATCTACATTCATCAGTTTTTATAAATGTCCTCCCTGCGTGATCAATCTCTACTTTTGTTCTTCTAAGTTAAGCTCTAGAGTGAGTTTACACTACCTGCTGTACATGGGGAATATGAAAGATCCCGCTCTCCTTTCTCTATGTAGCATGTTTTCATAACCAGAAGGAAAATGTTGGACAATATATACAGTAGTTGTAAAAACTAGGGTTGAGCGAAACGGATCGTTCATTTTCATAAGTCGCCGACTTTTGGCAAAGTCGGCGTCTCATGAAACCCAACCCGATCCCTGTGTGGGGTCGGCCATGCGGTACGCGACTTTCATGCCAAAGTTGCGTTACAATGACGCCAATGAAGGTGGACGCAGAGTGTGGGCAGCGTGATGACATAGATCTCAGTCCCCACCATCTTAGAGAAGGGCATTGCAGTGATTGGCTTGCTTTCTGCGGCGTCACAGGGGCTATAAAGGGGCGTTCCCGCCGACCGCCATCTTACTGCTGCTGATCTGAGCGTAGGGAGAAGTTGCTGCCGCTTTGTCAGAAGCAGGGATAGTGTTAGGCAGGGTACATTCACCCCCAAACCGCTTGTGCTGTAGCGATTTCCACTGTCCAACACCACCTTTTGTTTGCAGGGACAGTGGAGGCTAGATTTTTTTTTTCTCAGCGCTGTAGCTCATTGGGCTGCCCTAGAAGGCTCCCTGATAGCTGCGTTGCTGTGTGTGTACGCCGCTGTGCAAACCAACTGCTTTTTTCAAAGCACAAATCCTGTTGTTCTTTCCTTTCTGCACAGCTATCTTGTTTGTTTGTCCACACTTTTGTGTGCAGCAGTCCTTATTATAGCTGCCTGCCATACTTTTCTGAGATTACTGCAGGGAGATAAAGATTGGCAAGTCTGCCTCTGTGCCAGTGCTGTGTGTGGCATCTGTCTCTCATTGTGTGCCACAGAAAACCTAGTGTGTAATACTGGGCCATTTTTTTTTCTCCCTGAAAAAAAAAAAAAATAGTGGGAGATAAAGATTGGCAAGTCTGCTGTTATGACCCCAATGGCAGAGGATCTCAGAGGTTACAACAAAGTCTGCAAACACAAAAACCAGCTCATAGGGAAGTGGTAACTAGGCTGACCGTATACCTGATCCTAGCACAACAACTAGCAGTAGCCGGGGAACGTACCTACGTTGATTCTAGACGTCTC
Source organism: Ranitomeya variabilis (assembly GCF_051348905.1). Classification (NCBI taxonomy): domain Eukaryota; kingdom Metazoa; phylum Chordata; class Amphibia; order Anura; family Dendrobatidae; genus Ranitomeya; species Ranitomeya variabilis. Next base: position 47,297,079 of record NC_135234.1, read on the forward strand.
GCGCCAGCCGGAGAACTAACTAACCCTATAAGGGAAAATAAGACCTTTCTTGCCTCCAGAGAAAAGACCCCAAAGTTGAATACAAGCCCCCAACAAATAATAACGGTGAGGTAAGAAGAAAAGACAAACGTAAGAATGAACTAGGTTTTAGCAAAGAGAGGCCCACTGACTAATAGCAGAATATAGGAAGATGACTTATACGGTCAGCAAAAAACCCTGTCAAAATATCCACGCTGAATATTCAAGAACCCCCGAACCGACTAACGGTGTGGGGGGAGAATATCAGCCCCCTAGAGCTTCCAGCAATATCAGGAATCACATTTTGTACAAGCTGGACAAAAATGAGAACAATGCAAATAACCAAAAATAAGGAAGCAGGACTTAGCTTATCTTGCAAAGAACCAGGACCAGCAGACAGGAGCAAACAGAAATGAACTGATTACAACGATGCCAGGCACCAGACTGAGAATCCAGGAAGTTTAAATAGCAACACCCCTGGCCTAACGAACCAGGTGGGTACCAAGCTGGGGAAAGACAATCCCAGTGCCATACCACTAGTGACCACAAGAAGGAGCCAAGAAGTATAGTTCACAACAGTCTGCCTCTGTGCCAGTGCTGTGTGTGGCATCTGTCTCTCATTGTGTGCCCCAGAAAACCAGTGTGTAATACTGGGCCATTTTTTTTTGTAAATTCTCCCTGTAAAAAAATAAATAAATAGTGGGAGATAAAGATGGGCAAGTCTGCCTCTGTGCCATTGCTGTGTGTGGCATCTGTCTCTCATTGTGTGCCACAGAAAACCAGTGTGTAATACTGGGCCATTTTTTTTTGTAAATTCTCCCTAAAAAAAATAAATAAATAGTGGGAGATAAAGATTGGCAAGTCTGCCTCTGTGCCATTGCTGTGCGTGGCATCTGTCTCTCATCGTGTGCCACAGAAAACCTAGTGTGTAATACTGGGCCATTTTTTTTTATTTTATTCTCCCTGAAAAAAATAAATAAATAGTGGGAGATTAAGATTGGTATTTCTGCTTGAGTGCCGGTCGTGTGTGTGCCATCTGTCTCAAATTATTGGGGCACAGAAAACCTAGTGTGTAACACTGGGCCTGGTTTTCCTTTCAGTGTCAGCCAGGTGTATATAAATCCTACAGAAGTTAGAGTTCACCTTATAAGTTGTTTTACAGTAACAAATACCGTTACTTTGGTTACGTTTTGCAAACAATGAGGAAGTCTGGTGGAAGAGATCGTGGCCGTGGGTGGTCATTGTCAGCTGGTAATGATGGTAGTGGTGGTGGAGCATCAGGTGGTCATGGTAAAAGCAGTACAGCACCTAAGTCTCGAGTTGTTGAGCCAGGTTCGTCGTCTGGCTACACAAGGCCTCGAACGCTCCCTTTTCTGGGAGTAGGAAAACTGCTTTTAAAGCCGGAGCAGCAAGAACAATTTTTGGCTTTCCTTGCTGACTCAGCCTCTAGCTCTTTTGCCTCCTCTTCTGAAATTGCAAAATGTAAAAGCAGCGCGTCTTTAGTGGATGTTCACGGTCAGGGACAAGTCGCTTCCTTGTCTTCTTCACCCAGAACAAGAGAGAAGGATGCGTCAGGAGACACAACGGGTTACACCATGGAGCTCTTTACACATACAGTTCCGGGGTTAGACAGTGAAACAGTTAACAGGCCATGCCCATTAGAAGTTGAATCAGACATGGAGTGCACTGATGCACAGCCACAGCCAGATTACTATGCTGTTCCTTTGACTCAGACCAGAACATTGCCCTCGCAGTGTACTGAGCCACAATCAAACCCAGCTGAGACTATGGTGCCCCGTCACGAACGCTATACCACCGGCTTACACGGTGACACAGACGAAGTTGCACATGAGATAGAAGAGGAGGTCATAGATGACCCAGTTGTTGATCCCGATTGGCAGCCATTGGGGGAACAGGGTGCAGGCGGCAGTAGTTCTGAAGTGGAGGAGGAGGAGGAGCCGCAGCAGGCATCAACATCACAACAGGTTCCATCTGCCGGGCCCGTATCTGGCCAAAAACGCGTGGCAAAACCAAAACCAGTTGGAGGACAGCGTGGCCATCCGGTTAAAGAAGCTCAGTCTGCAATGCCTGAAAAGGTATCCGATAGTAGAAAGAGTGCAGTCTGGCATTTTTTTAAACAACATCCAAATGATCAGCGCAAAGTCATCTGTCAAAAATGTTCAACTACCTTAAGCAGAGGTCAGAATCTTAAAAGTCTAAATACAAGTTGCATGCATAGACATTTATCCACCATGCATTTGCAAGCCTGGACTAACTACCAAACGTGCCTATAGGTTGCAGCACACTCGGCCAATGAAGCTAGTCAGCAACGCTACATCCCTTCCCTCACTGTAAGCCCACCATTTCCCGCAACACCTGCAGTATCTGTGCAGCTTTTGTCTCCAGGCCAAAGCAGTCAGGGAATCACCAGGTTCGTAGTAGGAAACACTGCATGTAGGGCACCGGCAAGAATACCATCTCCAACCCTCACTCAGTCTGCCATGTCCACCGGCACCACCGCTAGTTCCACGATCTCCAGCTCTCCAGTCCAGCTCATCCTACATGAGACTTGTTAGGAAAAGGAAGTACTCATCCTCGCATCCGCGTATACAGGGTTTGAACGGCCACATTGCTAGACTAATCTCATTAGAGATGATGCCCTACCGGTTAGTTGAAAGTGAAGCTTTCAAAGCGCTGATGGACTACGCTGTACCATGCTACGAGCTACCCAGTCAACACTTCTTTTCTAGAAAAGCCATCCCAGCCCTCCAACAGCAATTTAAAGACCACATCGTTCATGCACTCAGGCAGTCTGTGACTACAAAGGTGCACCTGACAACAGATGCATGGACCAGTAGACATGGCTAGGGACATTATGTGTCCATCACGGCACACTGGGTGAATGTGGTGGATGCAGGGTCCACAGGGGCCAGCAATATTGGGACAGTTCTGCCTAGCCCACGGTCAAGAAAAGAGTTGGCTGTAGGCGTTCGCCCCCCCTCCTCCTCTTCCTCGTCCTCCTGCAGAAGCGAGAGCTCGTCCACAGACCGCAGTCGCACATCCACTCCATCCGCAGCTGCCACTGTTGCACACCAGGTGTGCCATTATGGGACAGCTAGTGGCAAGCGTCAGCAGGCTGTATTAGCAATGAAGTGTTTGGGCGACAACAGACACACCGCGGTAGTTCTGTCCGAGTTCTTGCAGAAAGAAACTCAGTCATGGCTGGGCACTGTACATCTTGAGGCAGGCAAGGAAGTGAGTGATAACGGATGGAATTTCATGGCTGCCATAGCCCTTTCCCAACTGAAACACATTCCTTGCCTGGCTCACACCTTAAACCTGGTGGTGCAGTGCTTCCTGAAAAGTTATCCGGGGTTACCCGACCTGCTCCTCAAAGTGCGCAGACTTTGCTCGCATATCCGCCGTTCGCCCGTACACTCCAGCCGTATGCAGAACTATCAGCGGTCTTTGAACCTTCCCCAGCATCGCCTAATCATCGACGTTGCAACAAGGTGGAACTCCACACTGCACATGCTTCAGAGACTGTGCGAACCAAAGCGTGCTGTTATGTACTTGTAGGAGGATACACGGGCAGGCAGTTGGATGGCAGACATGGAGTTGTCAGGTGTGCAGTGGTCGAAGCTACAAGACCTGTGTCAAGTCCTTCAGTGTTTTGAGGAATGCACACGGCTGGTTAGTGCAGACAATGCCATAATAAGCATGAGCATCCCCCTAATGCGTCTGCTGATGCAAAGTTTGACGCACATAAAGGAGCAGGCGTCTGCAGCCGAGGAAGAGGAAAGCCTTGATGACAGTCAGCCATTGTCTGGTCAGGGCCATATAGAGGACGCGGTAGCGGGCGAAGAGGATGAGGAGGACGAGGAGGATGATGGGGATTAGTACTTTTTTAATGAGGAAGCTTCTCCTGGGCCAACAGAAATTAGTGGCGTTGCAAGGCCGGGTTCTGATTTTTTAAGGGAGACAAGTGACGTAGATTTGCCTGTAACTGCCCCTCAAACCAGCACAACCGCAGATTTGACAACTGGAACTTTGGCCCACATGGCGGATTATGCCTTACGTATCCTCAAAAGGGACCCATGCATTATTAAAATGATGAGCGATGATGATTACTGGTTGGCCTGCATCCTTGACCCTCGCTATAAAGGCAAATTGCAAAATATTATGCCACATGAGAACATCGAACAAATATTAGCAACCAAACAAGCAACTCTTGTAGACCGTTTGATTCAGGCATTCCCAGCACACAGCGCTGGTGATGGTTCTCACACGAGCTGCAGGGGGCTACAGGGCAGAGGTGTTAGAGGTGCACAAATCAGAAGTGGCGTTGGACAGAGGGGTTTTCTGACCAGGTTGTGGAGTGATTTCACAATGACCGCAGACAGGACAGGTACTGCAGCATCTATTCAAAGTGACAGAAGACAACATTTGTCCAGTATGGTTACTAACTATTTTTCATCCCTTATCGATGTTCTCCCTCAACCATCATTCCCATTTGATTACTGGGCATCCAAATTAGACACCTGGCCTGAATTGGCAGAATATGCATTGCAGGAGCTTGCTTGTCCAGCAGCTAGTGTGCTATCAGAAAGAGTATTCAGTGCTGCTGGTTCAATATTAACCGAAAAAAGGACTCGTCTGGCTACCCAAAATGTGGATGATCTAACCTTCATTAAAATGAACCACTCCTGGATTTCAAATTATTTTGCCCCACCTTTCCCGGCTGACACCTAGCTTTCCTATAAAAAGGTCTTGCTTGTGGACTGGTCTTACTGAGTGTTCCAATCTCTTAATTTGCAGCAGCTGTTTGTCCAGCATACGACATGTTTACACCTCCCTCAATGGGAAAACTCCCCCCACGGGGCCGTGGTCTCGCCACTTGGCGCAAGCACCCGTTAGAGTGCTGTTTGTCTGAAGAGGTGGGTGTGCCCGCTTTTGGTCGACGGCACTGCCACTGGGTCCCTCATAGTACAATAAAGTGTCTCTGGCAGTGGTGGCGCGCACCCAACGTCAGACACACCGTTGTAACAGGAGGGGCCCTGGGACGGTACCGCCGTCCACAAGAGAGTTCACCCCCCCAGCTCAAACTGTGCTCTACCACGTGCAAAATTATCTCTCACAGCTCCACCAATGTTTAGTCTATGCGCTGACATCATTCAATGCCTGGCACTGACAATACCAATTTGTTGACATCTATGATGCTAGTTAAAGTAGTCTGGGTCAGTGTCCTATATTGACACCAGTAAATACTTACTGCCAAATTACTATGTCAGAAACTCAGCAGATGAGCCCACCCCTGTACCTAAGTATGCCACACTTTTTTTTTGTTGTTGTTGTTTTGCGAGACATTAACATCTATTTATGTTTTGTGAGTACTAACAGTGTCAGACACTCCTTGCAATAGTCCTCCACTGACCACACCAATGCTGCCTGTGTACCCCTGCCAGATAACTCTAAGTGCCTTGAGCCTATTTTTATTTATTTTAGGCCTAGTAAGCCTGTCTGCGGTCCCTCCTTGCAATCCTCCTCCACTGACCACATCAATGCTGCCTGTGTACCCCTGCGAGATGTCTCTAAGTGCCTTGAGCCTATTTTTATTTATTTTAGGCCTAGTAAGCCTGTCTGCGGTCCCTCCTTGCAATCCTCCTCCACTGACCACAACAATGCTGCCTGTGTACCCCTGCCAGATAACTCTAAGTGCCTTGAGCCTATTTTTATTTATTTTAGGCCTAGTAAGCCTGTCTGCGGTCCCTCCTTGTAATCCTCCTCCACTGACCACAACAATGCTGCCTGTGTACCCCTGCGAGATGTCTCTAAGTGCCTTGAGCCTATTTTTATTTATTTTAGGCCTAGTAAGCCTGTCTGCGGTCCCTCCTTGTAATCCTCCACTGACCACAACAATGCTGCCTGTGTACCCCTGCGAGATAACTCTGTGCCTTGAGCCTATTTTTATTTATTTTAGGCCTAGTAAGCCTGTCTGCGGTCCCTCCTTGCAATCCTCCTCCACTGACCACAACAATGCTGCCTGTGTACCCCTGCCAGATAACTCTAAGTGCCTTGAGCCTATTTTTATTTATTTTAGGCCTAGTAAACCTGTTTGCGGTCCCTCCTTGTAATCCTCCTCCACTGACCACAACAATGCTGCCTGTGTACCCCTGCGAGATGTTTCTAAGTGCCTTGAGCCTATTTTTATTTATTTTAGGCCTAGTAAGCCTGTCTGCGGTCCCTCCTTGCAATCCTCCTCCACTGACCACAACAATGCTGCCTGTGTACCCCTGCCAGATAATTCTAAGTGCCTTGAGCCTATTTTTATTTATTTTAGGCCTAGTAAGCCTGTCTGCGGTCCCTCCTTGTAATCCTCCTCCACTGACCACAACAATACTGCCTGTGTACCCCTGCGAGATGTCTCTAAGTGCCTTGAGCCTATTTTTATTTATTTTAGGCCTAGTAAGCCTGTCTGCGGTCCCTCCTTGCAATCCTCCTCCACTGACCACAACAATGCTGCCTGTGTACCCCTGCCAGATAACTCTAAGTGCCTTGAGCCTATTTTTATTTATTTTAGGCCTAGTAAGCCTGTCTGCGGTCCCTCCTTGCAATCCTTCTCCACTGACCACAACAATGCTGCCTGTGTACCCATGTAACCTATTTAAAACTGCATAGAGCCTATTTTTACTTATTTTAGGCCTAGTAAGCCTGTCTGCGGTCCCTCCTTGCAATCCTCCTCCACTGACCACAACATTGCTGCCTGTGTACCCCTGCGAGATAACTCTGTGCCTTGAGCCTATTTTTATTTATTTTAGGCCTAGTAAGCCTGTCTGCGGTCCCTCCTTGCAATCCTCCTCCACTGACCACAACAATGCTGCCTGTGTACCCATGTAACCTATTTAAAACTGCATAGAGCCTATTTATATATTTTATTTAATATTAATAAAGCCATGATGGACTACGCTGTACCACGCTACAAGCTAACCAGTCGACACTTCCTTTGCGAGAAAAGCCATCCCAACCCTCCATCAGCATGTAAAAGACCGCATTGTCCATGCACTCTGGCAATCTGTGAGTACAAAGGTGCACCTGACAACAGACGCATGGACCTGTAGGCATGGCCACGGAAGGTTACGTGTCCATTACGGCGCAATGGGTTAATGTGGTGGATGCATGGTCCACAGAGGACAGCCTACTAAGTCTGTCTAAAGTCCCTAATTCAAATTGTCCTCCACTGTATAAATCTGAGCTTCAACCTTCTGGCTCTCATTAAGTGCTTTCTTTAAATAAATTGGTGGTTAGGGCCTACTAACGGTGTCTGCCGCTCCTGGGTGTTCTCCTCCTCCTGAGTGTTCTCCCCAGGTTGCCTTGTCTGAGCTTCAACCTTCTGGCTCTCATTAAGTGCTTTTTTAAATGTAACACTACAGGTCCCATACTACTTGGGTTGGGGCCTAGTAACGGTGTTCTCCTCCTCCTTGGTGTTCTCCTCCTCCTTGGTGTTCTCCTCCAGGTTTCCTTGTCTGAGCTTCAACCTTCTGGCTCTCATTAAGTGTTTTTTTTAAATAAATTGGTGGTTAGGGCCTACTAACGGTGTCTGCCGCTCCCTGGTGTTGTCCTCCACTGCATAAATCTGAGCTTCAACCTTCTGGCTCTCATTAAGTGCTTTCTTTAAATAAATTGGTGGTTAGGGCCTACTAACGGTGTCTGCCGCTCCTGGGTGTTGTCCTGCACTGTATAAATCTGAGCTTCAACCTTCTGGCTCTCATTAAGTGCTTTCTTTAAATAAATTGGTGGTTAGGGCCTACTAACGGTGTCTGCCGCTCCTGGGTGTTCTCCTCCTCCTGAGTGTTCTCCTTCTCCTTGGTGTTCTCCTCCAGGTTGCCTTGTCTGAGCTTCAACCTTCTGGCTCTCATTAAGTGCTTTTTTTAAATAAATTGGTGGTTAGGGCCTACTAACGGTGTCTGCCGCTCCCTGGTGTTGTCCTCCACTGTATAAATCTGAGCTTCAACCTTCTGGCTCTCATTAAGTGCTTTCTTTAAATAAATTGGTGGTTAGGGCCTACTAACGGTGTCTGCCGCTCCTGGGTGTTGTCCTGCACTGTATAAATCTGAGTTTCAATTTTCTGGCTCTCATTAAGTGCTTTATTTAAATAAATTGGTGGTTAGGGCCTACTAACGGTGTCTGCCGCTCCTGGGTGTTCTCCTCCTCCTGAGTCCTGAGTGTTCTCCTCCTCCTTGGGGTTCTCCTCCAGGTTGCCTTGTTTGAGCTTCAACCTTCTGGCTCTCATTAAGTGCTTTTTTAAATGTAACACTACAGTTGCCATACTACTTGGGTTGGGGCCTAGTAACGGTGTTCTCCTCCTCCTTGGTGTTCTCCTCCAGGTTTCCTTGTCTGAGCTTCAACCTTCTGGCTCTCATTAAGTGCTTTTTTAAAAAAAATTGGTGGTTACGGCCTACTAATGGTGTCTGCCGCTCCCTGGTGTTGTCCTCCACTGTATAAATCTGAGCTTCAATCTTAAAGCTCTCGTTAAGTAGTTGTTTTTAAAATGTGTGGTTGGGCCCTTAAAACGGTGTCTGACGCTACTGGGTTTTCTCCTGTTTTGTTGTCCCGACCTTCAATGTTCAGGCTTTCGGCTTACATTTTAAATAATTAAACTGCAGTTGGCCTACTACTTTGGTTGGGCCTAGTAACGGTGTGACAACCTTGGTGTTGTCCTGTGTTATTTTCCTGACCTTTAATCTTCAGGCTTTCAGCCTTCATTTGTAATATTAAACTGCATAGGGCCTACTAGTGTGGTTCGGCCCTACTAATGGTGTCTGTCTGCCGCTCCTGGGTTTTCTACTCCACTGAACTAAGCAATGCCACCTGGTTAGTCCTGTTACCAATTTTGACCTGCATTTTACCCACTTTATTATTTGGGCCTATATCAGTGTTCCGCTTCATCCTGCCCATTGCCCAGCCGGTGCTAGATGAGTCTTGTGGTACTTTGACCCAGACCACTACATTCCCCTTGCACGCTACACAGCCACAATCTGACCCTGCTGAAAGTCAGGTTCCCCTTCCCGCATACTATACCACCTTACACAGGGACAAAGAGGAAGGTGCAGATGAAAGTGCAGGTTTTTTCAACAGGTAGGGGCGCATACTCATTGGCGACGTCACAGGCACAGGGCCCCTCAGAGTACGCAAAAGTGTCGCTGCCGGTGGGAGGTGCCCCCGCCGTGCAAACACACCACCGTACTTTGAGGGGCCCTGTGCCAGTGCCAATGCGAACGAGTGGGCCTCACTGCTTGCTCAGGATCACAGCACTTGCAAAGTTGAAATACTTACCTCTCACTGCTCCACTGCCGTGACGTAGTCCACGTTTCCTGGGCCCACTAAAACCTTGAACCAGCCCTACCCCCCACAACTTTTGCCAAATAACCCCCAATTTCCAATGCCCAAGTATTATTATAAAGTTAATTAAGATTGACAAGCTTCAGAAACAAGAATGGATGTTTTTGGCATTAAAATGGGCACTGTAGGTGTTTTCCTGGCCTCCACTCACTGCCGACTATGCTTCCCTATTGACTTGCATTGGGTTTCGTGTTTCGGTCGATCCCCGACTTTTCGCGATAATCGGCCGACTGCACTCGACTCGACTTTGGACAAAGTCGGGTTTCGCAAAACCCGACTCGATCTTAAAAAAATGAAAGTCACTAAACCCTAGTAAAAACCAATAAGCAGTTTTTCTGTAAGGCAGACATTTTGCAGCTGTAAAAAAGTGTTCCTGTAAAGCACTGTTTCTGTGTGCCTCTCTGACTCACTTTTTACCCAATCTCCCATCACAACTTTGAACCTTCTACTGGCTAGCCATCCACAAATGGCTCGTAGGGTGGATTCCTGTACCAACAGCCAGGGGACAGTTTTGGAGGAAAAGGAGGAGGAGGAACCATGTTCACAGCAGGATGGCACTCAAAGCAGCTCATGGGCATCACTGGAGCATGGCTGGGGGATACAGAGGACCCAGACGATATACCTCACACTAAGGAAAGCTTTTCATTGCCTCTGGGCAGCTGTGCCAGCACAATGACTGCCAAGTTGCAGAGATTGTTACAGGTGCTTATTACTTGCTAGCCATATTGTACTATCCTTACTTCCATCACTGGAGCTGGCTTTTTAACCCCTTCCCGACCTTTGACGCCACGTAGGCGTCATGAAAGTCGGTGCCAATCCGACCTGTGACGCCTATGTGGCGTCATGGAAAGATCGCGTCCCTGCAGATCGGGTGAAAGGGTTAACTCCATTTTCACCCGATCTGCAGAGACAGGGGGAGTGGTACTTCAGCCCAGGGGGGGTGGCTTCACCCCCCCATGGCAAGATCGCTCTGATTGGCTGTTGAAAGTGAAACAGCCAATCAGAGTGATTTGTATTTCACTATGAAAACTGGTGAAATATTACAATCCAGCCATGGCCGATGCTGTAATATCATCAGCCATGGTTGGAAACCCTGATCTGTCCTCCCCACCACCACCGATCTCCTCCCCAGTCCTCCATCCTGTGCTCCGCTCCCCTCCGTCGTCCTGTCCGCTCCCCCGTCCTCCTGTCTTCTCCCCTCGTGCTCCGATCCCACCCCCGTGCTCCGATCGCCTTCCCGTGCTCCGATCCCCCCCTCATACTTACCAAGCCTCCCGGTGTCCGTCCGTCTTCTCCAGGGGCACCTCCATCTTCCAAAATGGCGGGCGCATGCGCAGTGCACCCGCCGAATCTGCCGGCTGGCAGATTCGTTCCAGCTGCATTTTGATCACTGTGATAAAACCTATCACAGTGATCAAAATAAAAAAAATAGTAAATGAATCCCCCCCTTTATCACCCCCATAGGTAGGGACAATAATAAAATAAAGAAAATATTTTTTTTTCTTTTTCCACTAGGGTTAGGGTTAGAACTAGGGTTAGGGTTAGGGGTAGGGTTAGGGTTACGGGTAGGGTTAGGGATAGGGGTAGGGTTATGGCATGTGCACACAGTGCGGATTTGGCTGCGGATCCGCAGCGGATGGCAGCGGATCCACAGCGGATTGGCCGTGTATCCACAGCGGATTGGCCACGGATCCGCAGCGGATTGGCCGCGGATCCGCAGCGGATTGGCCGCGGATCCGCAGCGGATTGGTCGTGGATCCGCAGCGGATTGGCCGCGGATAGGCCGCGGATCCGCAGCGGATTGGCCGCGGATCCGCAGCGGATTGGCCGCTGCGAATTTGAAGCAGTTTTCCATCAGGTTTACAGTACCATGTACACCTATGGAAAACCAAATCCGCTGTGCCCATGGTGCGGAAAATTCCGTGCAGAAACGCTGCATTGTATTTTCCGCAGCATGTCAATTCTTTGTGCGGATTCCGCAGCGTTTTACACCTGTTCCTCAATAGGAATCCGCAGGTGAAATCCGCACAAAAAAACACTGGAAATCTGCTGTAAATCCGCAGGTAAAACGCAGTGCCTTTTACCTGAAGATTTTTCAAAAATTGTGCGGAAAAATCTCACACGAATCCGCAACGTGGACACATAGCCTTATCGTTAGGGTTGGAATTTGAGTTAGGGTTGGAATTAGGGCTAGGGTTTGAAATAGGGTTAAGATTAGGCTTGTGGTTAGGGTTACGGATAGGGTTAGGGGTGTGTTGGGGTTACAGTTGTGGTTAGGGTTGGGATTAGGGTTACGGTTGGGATTAGGGTTAGGATTAGGGTTAGGGTTGGAATTAGGGTTACGGGTGTGTTGCGGTTAGGGTTGTGGTTAGGGGTGTGTTGGGGTTAGGGTTGTGATTAGGGTTATGGCTACAGTTGGGATTAGGATTAGGGGTGTGTTGGGGTTAGTGTTGAAGTTAGAATTGAGGGGTTTCCACTGTTTAGGCACATCAGGGGTCTCCAAACGCAACATGGCGCCACCATTGATTCCAGCCAATCTTGCGTTCAAAAAGTCAAATGGTGCTCCCTCCCTTCCAAGCCCCGACGTGCGCCCAAACAGTGGTTTACCCCCACATTTGGGGTACCAGCGTACTCAGGACAAACTGGGCAACAATTGTTGGGGTCCTATTTCTCCTGTTACCCTTGCAAAAATAAAAAATTACTTGCTAAAACATAATTTTTGAGGAAAGAACAATTATTTTTTTATTTTCACGGCTCTGCGTTATAAACTTCTGTGAAGCACTTGGGGGTTGAAAGTGCTCACCACACATCTAGATAAGTTCCTTTGGGGGTCTAGTTTCCAAAATGGGGTCACTTGTGGGGTGTTTCTACTGTTTAGGCACATCAGGGGCTCTGCAAATGCAATGTGACGCCCACAGACCATTCCATCAAAGTCTGCATTTCAAATGTCACTACTTCCCTTCCGAGCCCTGACGTGTGCCCAAACAGTGGTTTACCCCCACAAATGGGGTATCAGCATACTCACAACAAACTGGGCAACAAATATTGGGGTCCAATTTCTCCTGTTACCCTTGTGAAAATAAAAAATTGCTTGCTAAAACATCTTTTTTGAGGAAAGAAAAATGTTTTTTTATTTTCACGGCTCTGCGTTGTAAACTTCTGTGAAGCACTTGGGGGTTGAACGTGCTCACCACACATCTAGATAAGTTCCTTGGGGGGTCTAGTTTCCAAAATGGGGTCACTTGTGGGGGGTTTCTACTGTTTAGGCATATCAGGGGCTCTGCAAACGTAACATGATGCCCGCAGACCATTCCATCAAAGTCTGCATTCCAAAACGTCACTACTTCCCTTCCGAGCCCCGGCATGTGCCCAAACAGTGGTTTACCTCCACATATGGGGTATCAGCGTACTCAGGAGAAACTGGACAACAACTTTTGGGGTCCAATTTCTCCTGTTACTCTTGCAAAAATAAAAAATTCTGGGCTAAAAAAATATTTTTGAGGAAAGGAAACACATTTATTATTTTCACAGCTCTGCGTTATAAACTTCTGTGAAGCACTTGGGGGTTCAAAGTGCTCACCACACATCTAGATAAGTTCCCTTGGGGGTCTAGTTTCCAAAATGGAGTCACTTGTGGGGAGTTCCTACTGTTTAGGCACATCAGGGGCTCTGCAAACGTAACATGATGCCCGCAGACCATTCCATCAAATTCTGCATTTCAAAACATCACTACTTCCCTTCTGAACCCCGATGTGTGCCAAAACAGTGGTTTACCCCCACATATGGGGTATCAGCGTACTCAGGAGAAACTGGACAACAACTTTTGGGGTCCAATTTCTCCTGTTACTCTTGCAAAAATAAAAAATTCTGGGCTAAAAAAATATTTTTGAGGAAAGGAAACACATTTATTATTTTCACGGCTCTGCGTTATAAACTTCTGTGAAGCACTTGGGGGTTCAAAGTGCTCACCACACATCTAGATAAGTTCCCTTGGGGGTCTAGTTTCCAAAATGGAGTCACTTGTGGGGAGTTCCTACTGTTTAGGCACATCAGGGGCTCTGCAAACGCAACCTGACGCCCGCAGAGCATTCCATCAAAGTCTGCATTTCAAAACGTCACTACTTCCCTTCCGAACCCCGACGTGTGCTAAAACAGTGGTTTACCCCACATATGGGGTATCAGCACACTCAGGAGAAACTGGACAACAACTTTTGGGGTCCAATTTCTCCTGTTACCCTTGGGAAAATAAAAAATTGTGGGCTAAAAAATCATTTTTGAGAAAAGAAAAATTATTTTTTATTTTCATGGCTCTGCGTTATAAACTTCTATGAAGCACTTGGGGGTTCAAAGTGCTCACCACACATCTAGATTAGTTCCTTGGGAGGTCTAGTTTCCAAAATGGGGTCAATTGTGCGGGAGCTCCAATGTTTAGGCACACAGGGGCTCTCCAAACGCGACATGGTGCCCGCTAATGATTGGAGCTAATTTTCCATTCAAAAAGCCAAATGGCGTGCCTTCCCTTCCGAGCCCTGCCGTGCGCCCAAACAGTGGTTTACCCCCACATATGGGGTATTATCGTACTCAGGACAAACTGGATAACAACATTTGGGGTCCAATTTCTCCTATTACCCTTGGGAAAATAAAAAATTTTGGGCTAAAAATCATTTTTGAGGAAAGAAAAATTATTTTTTATTTTCACGGCTCTGCGTTATAAACTTTTGTGAAGCACCTGGGGGTTATAAGTGCTCACTATGCATCTAGATAAGTTCCTTGGGGGGTCTAGTTTCCAAAATGGGGTCACTTGTAGGGGAGCACCAATGTTTAGGCACACAGGGGCTCTCCAAACGCGACATGGTGTCCGCTAACGATTGGAGCTAATTTTCCATTCAAAAAGTCAAATGGCACGCCTCCCCTTCCGAGCCTTGCCGTGCACCCAAACAGTGGTTTACCCCACATATGAGGTATCGGCATACTCAGGAGAAATTGGCCAACAAATTTTAGGATCCATTTTATCCTGTTGACCATGTGAAAATGAAAGAATTGAGGCTAAAAAAATGTTGTGTGAAAAAAAAGTACTTTTTCATTTTTGCGGATCAATTTGTGAAGCACCTGGGGGTTTAAAGTGCTCACTATGCCTCTAGATGAGTTCCTTGGGGGGTCTAGTTTCCAAAATGGGGTCACTTGTGGAGGAGCTCCAATGCTTAGGCACACAGGGGCTTTCCAAACGCGACATGGTGTCCGCTAACGATGGAGATAATTTTTCATTCAAAAAGTCAAATGGCGCTCCTTCCCTTCCGAGCCTTACCATGTGCCCAAACAGTGGTTTACCCCCCACATGTGAGGTATTGGTGTACTCAGGACAAATTGCCCAACAAAATTTAGGATCCATTTTATCCTGTTGCCCATGTGAAAATGAAAAAATTGAGGCTAAAATAATTTTTTTGTGAAAAAAAGTACTTTTTCAATTTTACGGATCAATTTGTGAAGCACCTGGGGGTTTAAAGTGCTCACTATGTTTCTAGATAAGTTCCTTGGGGGGTCTAGTTTCCAAAATGGGGTCACTTGTGGGGGAGCTCCAATGTTTAGGCACACGGGGGCTCTCCAAACTCGACATGGTGTCCGCTAAAGATTGGAGCCAATTTTTCATTCAAAAAGTCAAATGGCGCTCCTTCCCTTCCGAGCCCTGCCGTGCGTCCAAACAGTGGTTTACCCCCACATATGAGGTATCAGCGTACTCAGGACAAATTGGACAACAACGTCCGTGGTCCAGTTTCTCCTTTTACCCTTGGGAAAATAAAAAAATTGTTGCTAAAATATCATTTTTGTGACTAAAAAGTTAAATGTTCATTTTTTACTTCCATGTTGCTTCTGCTGCTGTGAAACACCTGAAGGGTTATTAAACTTCTTCAATGTGGTTTTGAGCACCTTGAGGGGTGAAGTTTTTAGAATGGTGTCACTTTTGGGTATTTTCAGCCATATAGAACCCTCAAAATGACTTCAAATGTGAGGTGGTCCCTAAAAAAAATGGTTTTGTAAATTTTGTTGTAAAAATGAGAAATCACTGGTCAAATTTTAACCCTTATAACTTCCTAGCAAAAAAAAAAATTGTTTCCAAAATTGTGCTGATGTAAAGTAGACATGTGGGAAACGTTATTTATTAACTATTTTGTGTCACATAACTCTCTGGTTTAACAGAATAAAAATTCAAAATGTGAAAATTGCGAAATTTTCAAAATTTTCGCCAAATTTCCATTTTTTTCACAAATAAACTCAGAAATTATCGACCTAAATTTACCACTAACATGAAGCCCAATATGTCACGAAAAAACAGTCTCAGAATCGCTAGGATCCATTGAAGCGTTCCTGAGTTATTACCTCATAAAGGGACACTGGTCAGAATTGCAAAAAATGGCAAGGTCATTAAGGCCAAAATAGGCTGGGTCATGAAGGGGTTAAATGCAGGTATACAATGACATTCTGGTAGACACACTACTGACGGCATGCTCACCTGACAGCGGGTGATCAGTGGAAGAACAAGGCAGAGTCTGAAGAAGAAGTCGCCATTGCAGCTGCCACACTGCCACCACCTCGGAAAGGAGGGTTAACATGGTCGAAATGTGGAAAACCTTCCTCAGCATGCCAAAACATCTGCCTCCACCATGGTCCCTATATGAAATTTGAATTGCATTGCTGCTCTAGAAAATAGGAAAAAATAAAGGCAGCCTTGTTTTGCTGAGAACCTATCCTAATGTGATTCCTCTCCTGGGCTGATAGCCCAGAGTGTAACTTTATTTGTTAGTTATGTATGGCCTCTCTTTGTATGCACCTGTTCAGTATACAATAATGTTTGGAAGTGATGGTCTATCTTTTGATATTTGACTACACTGGAAACTGACATGGTGTACACATATCAAACTCGGCCAGTTGTTCACACTGGTCCCATATGTAGACCAGGACCGCAATGGAACAAAATGGCTGTCCTGGAACATAAAACCTGCCAGCCTACACACTATAACATCCACCCCTTCCAAGCAGTGAATTTGTCTTTTTCTTTGTCATGCCCTTCACCACTCTTTCAGGAGTTGTATGCTAAATGTGCATCGTTGTATTGGGCAATATGGTCATTATTCATAATGGTATATGGTGGTTATACGTTTTTTGCACTCACGTTATCAATTGAGAGTGCTACACAAATGGTCTTTTACCTCCTAAACGAGGATGCCTATTTATATGACTGGTTATTTATGGCTTTAGAACTCTATGCTGTTCAGGGACCATCTTTACTACTGTCTTTATAATTTTGAGGCGTAGAAAAAAAAAAAATGTTTCCTGAGCTGGCGATTAACGGAATTGACAGAGATTCCAAATAGTTAGATAGAACAGAAGTGACAGATGACCTTTATAAGAGTCACTAGTGACATAAATAGTCAAAAACAAAACAGAAAAATAAAAATATACACATATCAGAATATTACAAATGAGAATTTTTCATCCTGAATCATATCATGGAGTATTTGCACTAGATGCCATATACAATACTATGAAATTGCCTCTTTAAAATTTTCCTTCAGATTAAATCTTCATTGGATGGTGTTTTTAATTACATCTATGTGTGCTGTGATGATTATTCTCGCAACTTGAAAACAGCACATTTACTTCTCCACATTATTAAGATGTAAGACTCTTCCTGCGGATGTTTGTCATTGTCATTGTTTACACTATGTCTGTATTAAAAATTCAATTAAAACATTGGAAAGAAAAGAAATTGTGCTTGCCATGAATATGGGTGGGAATGCCTAAGATTTAAGGATCGAAGACCTACAAGAGAAAAAGGACAAACTAAAAAGAATTGTTTGTACAATGTTGCAAGATATGCTAATGATATACCATAAAATAAGTCATAATTTTTGTTAAGAATGCTATATTTATGTGACTTCTCCATTACCATTCTCCAATTCTCCATTATATGAAATGGTATAAATTTACAGAGGTAAAAATGAATCTGCTGCGATAACATCTACAATAAACTATTTGCGGATGTGAACATCTCTTTTTGCATTGCCAAAATCTTAACTTACAGGAAAATTGCAGAAGATATTACCACTTAATGATTCCTGGAAATTTTCACTTCTTTTTAATAAACTAAAAGAATTTTCTTCTAACCATCCACCAAACTATCACTGGCCCAATTATTTGTAGTTGTTAATATTACAGTGTATTAGACAAAACAATGAATTTGCAGTAGGATAGTAATTTAGCTGACATAGTGGATCCAGCAATTTCTAAATGAAATTAGCCCTTTCTGCATCTCTTGAACAATCTGGTAGTTAATAGACAAAAAAGCATCTTTCATGAAGCTAAGGCATTAGCGTGACAATTAATGAAATCTTAATATTAAAGCAGGTGTTCACAGAAATGACAATCTCAGCATATATACTATGTCTGTATATTTTTTCATTCTATAGTTTTGAGGAACATGCAGAAAAGTTTTATCGATGACAAATCAGTTCTAATAATGTCAGTGGGTATAAAAATATTTGCATATGTAAAGGTCGGCCAGGGCAGTAGTCATGGCTGGGTCTCTCTGGCCTGTACAAACTTGATATAATGCAGTGGACATGCATACAATGTATAGGAGCCGTACCTGTATGCCTTTGTGAGAGGAACCTGAGATATCAGCAGATGGGAATGCGAGCTGCATCACAGAAGGGAAGTGCTGTCGGCCATTGCATACCAGCCGGGTTTATGAGATGTAGTTCCCGGAAGTGTGGGGGTCTTACAAGTCTGAGACGTCATGGGTCACATGATCGTGTCACATGCCCGTGGCGAGTCACAGATCCTGGTGTACATTGTGATTTAGCATGAATGGGAGCTGCAGTGTGAGA
This sequence comes from Ranitomeya variabilis, assembly GCF_051348905.1. NCBI lineage: Eukaryota > Metazoa > Chordata > Amphibia > Anura > Dendrobatidae > Ranitomeya > Ranitomeya variabilis. The sequence continues at coordinate 47,315,381 of NC_135234.1, forward strand.
GGCTGCGTGTGCACATTGTCGGCCACATCCGGATCCAGAAATTAACTATTATTGCGGCTATAATGTTTTGTATTAGCTTTATACTGGAACTGAAAGTTTAGTATGTATTGCATGTATATGATAATGGATGGTGTTTGTATTACAGATCTAAAATGGGAAATGTATGTGCAAGGCAGAGTATGTTAAAGGGTATTATTGGGAAGATGATTAAGCTATATACTATACCATGTGATTATCAGAAGGTGAAGGTAAAGAGAAGGATGTCTATTGGTTCTGGAGGGAGTAAGGAAAGAACAAAAAGAAATCAATTAAGTTACTATGCAAGCATCAATACAAAATATTGTACAGTAGGTATGGCAAGAATTAGATAATATTACCAAAAGGGGTAAGTAGATTTATTAGAACGTAGAGCAAGCTTGCAGTATCATAGTCTCTGTTGAGGCCTTTTGGTTCCAAGGTCTGTAAGGACAAAATCCAAAGTGCTTCCCTAAAGTAGTACTGTGCACTTAGCAGAGAAACACCCTCAAAACATAATGTTTCCACCTCCATGCTTGACAGTGGGGATGGTTGACTTTGGATCATATGCAGCATTTCTCTTTCTACAAACACGGCGAGTTGAGTTAATGCAAAAAAGACCTCAATTTTTGTCTCATCTGACCACAGCACCTTCTCCCAATCACTCACAGAATCATCCAGGTGTTCATTGGCAAACTTCTGATGGGCCTCACATGTGCCTTCATGATTTAAAACAAGTACTAAACTCAGCAGTGGATGTTTACCACTAGTGATAAAATATGGTAAATTATTGTATAACAAGTGACAAACATCTTCTGTGTAGGAAAGAATGACAGACCATTCGGAGATTAGTGCAAACCCACAGAGAAAAAAAACCTGAATAAAAGGTCAAATAAAATAGGACAATAAAAGAAATTATGGTTAAAATACCTTTATTTAGAACCGGTACATAGCATTACAAGCACCAGAGATGCCAGCACAAATAATAACACATGATTTATATAGATAAAAAATATAGTATATAATATGATAAAATGTAATACCATAAAGTAGGGACCACCACACCAGGTAAAGATGTCAGAATTGTCAGAATAATGCCACAGAGAACATATGTCACTAATGCCAGTGAAATAGCTGAAAGAAACAAACTATAAATTTTAAGCTAAATAATCAGTGATACAAACTGAAATAAAAATATATGAATAGAATACCAATCACAGTAACTGCACACTAGGTGCCAGTGCAAATGCTATGTGCAAATTTAGATAACTAATAACTCCAAACAATGTGTTCATTACAAAAAGCTGCATAGTAGTGAATGGTGAGCATCAAATAGATGGTTTGATGTAACAGACTATATGGTGGAAGTGACTAAAGTGAGGAGTATAATGAAGGCAGAATTCTGCGGGCTGTAAAATAAATTACGCTGGTACCGGCAGTCTCCATGTGCGGCACACGCCCCGACGTGCATTTCGGAACTGGTCCTACTTCAGGGGGTGTCAGCTGCTTAGAGACCAGTGGTTTATAAAGATGGAGGAGGCTGCCAATAGGAGAGGATCAGAAAGTAGCTGACGCATGCGCATCAGGGGAAAATGGAAGTCACGGCATACGCGTCAGGTGCCCGTTGACACTGAGTCACGTGATTACGACTCAGCGTTTCGGAACCATGGAGACACTGGAAGCAGTGGACCGCCGGAATACTGACAAAGCATGCGTACATCTCAGATCCACTGCTATGGGTATAATATTATATGGTTATTTATATGTGAGATATGTCAGCAAAGAAGAAGAGAGGGGAAATACAAGTGAAAATTTGGATACAGCTAATAATAAAAAGGGTTCAATATAAATTAAATAAAACCTAAAAGGCACATGAAACTTTTTTTTGTGGAATATAGTAAATATATCTTATCAATAGTGTAGCCAATGCAAGTGTTACAGAAAAATACACGAAGAGGTGTAGGAAAGTGATGGTACATAAGCATAGGTATTGACAATGAAATGATGGACGTTTACAACTCAAGAAGATATAAAAGAAGGGAGGGGGAAGGACAAAGAAAAAAGGATGGAGAGAAAAGAAATGGGAGAAGAAAAAGAGAAAGGGAGAAAAAGAGAGAGAATGAAAGGGAGGGAGAAAGGAAAAAGGAAAAAGATGGAAAGAAGGGGAAAAAAAAGGAAAAGGAGAGGAAAGAAACTGAGGGGGAAACAGAGAAAAGAGCAATTAGACAGAATATATACTGTAATAATAATATATTAAATACAAATTATAAAAAATGATTAAAAGGAAAAAAAGAAAAAAAATGTAATAAGTAATGCACAAAAACATATAATAAACAAAAATAATAAGCCCCACATTATTATATATAGACAATATAATACTCGTCTTGATAACATATATAGACGTGTTTTTTACAGGATAATTTCAACCACAGCTGAATATCAGGTCATTTTCTGAATGGAAGATCCGAAAGGCCCCACTCAAAGATCATCGGAGCCTCTGAGATGACAGATCACATAAGGAAAAGTAAGCACTAAAAAATCAAAAAATAATAAAATAAATACAGCAATATAATATACATTAAATATTAAAATAGATAAAAATTATAAAAATAAGAAGTAGCTAAGAACTGGCTCAGACGGTTTACAAAAATGGAACAAAGCTAAGATTTTCATTAAGGCCCAAGGAGGACACTGTATTAAGGGTCCAGATCCATTTGGCTTCAAGTTTAGCTAACGTATTACTAATGTTACCACCTCTAACATTGGGTTTGATCATATCAATTCCGATCACACGTTAAAGTGAGGCATCACACTTATGATGTAATTTAATGTGTCTAGGCAGGGTTTTAAGGAGTGAAAGCTCTTGAACCTCCTTAGCTACAATAATGGCTAATACTTGTTCTCGTACACGTATTTTAAATTGTCAAGTTGTTATCCCTACATAAATGAGCTGACAGGGACAGGTGGCATAATACAAAATGGGTTTTGTATTACAGATGATAGGGTCTGTAATATTAAAAGACTAGGAGTTGTCCGAGTTAGTAAAGGTTTTGGCCCTATCTATATTGGGGCATGCAACACAATTGCCACCTAGATTTTTTATTCTCTTGTATCTGATATTTGGATTTTTGCAAATATAATGTGATATTACAGGATCAGCATGTAGTATTGACCAGGATTTTTCAAGGCACTGTTGCATCAGGGGAGTTTGTCCATGCTACTGAGTAATTAATCTAATAGGCTGATTTATTGGAGATGAATTAGAAGTATAAAGGGCCTCATGTCTTGTATGTTTTGCCCTATTATAGGCTCTCTTTATTGAGCGGCAACTATAGCCTCGATCTGTGACTCTAGATTTAAGATTGTCAGCTTGGCGCTCAAAATCCTGGTTATCTGAACATATTCTGCGTAGTCGCATTAATTGACCTATAGTTATTGATTGGATTAAAGCTGGGGATGAGATGAGGAAGCTAAGAGGAGGGCATTTACTGATGTTGTTTTCCTAAACAAGTCAGTTTGTAGACAGTTGTTTTTGTCCCTTTTGACAATAGCATCCAAAAAACAATAGAATCTTTGTCAGAATGGTATGTAAGTTTATTATTAAAGGGAACCTATCACCCCGTTTTTTTCGGTATGAGATAAAAATACTGTTAAATATGGCCTGAGCTGTGCATTACAATAGTGTAGTTTGTGGACCCCGATTCCCCACCTATGCTGCCGAAATACGTTACCAAAGTAGTCATTTTCGCCTGTCAATCAGGCTGGTCAGGTCGGATGGGCGTGGCTTCTTCCCCCAGATATTGCGTAGTTTTCCGTTGGTGGCGTAGTGGTGTGCGCATGTCCAAGGTCCCCAATCCTGCACGGGGGGGTGAAAATAGCAGCGATGTCCGTTATTCCATTGGTGGTCGGTGGGCGCGGCCATCTTCCTTTGGCCGCGCGTGCGCAGAAGCGGCGCTCTGCTGGCCGCGGCTTCAGGAAAATGGCCGCGGGATGCCGCGCGTGCGCAGATGGAGATCGCGGCGGCCATTTTCCTGAAGCCGCGGCCAGCAGAGCGCCGCTTCTGCGCACGCGCGGCCAAAGGAAGATGGCAGCGCCCACCGACCACCAATGGAATAACGGACATCGCTGCTATTTTCACCCCCCCGTGCAGGATTGGGGACCTTGGACATGCGCACACCACTACGCCACCAACGGAAAACTACGCAATATCTGGGGGAAGAAGCCACGCCCATCCGACCTGACCAGCCTGATTGACAGGCGAAAATGACTACTTTGGTAACGTATTTCGGCAGCATAGGTGGGGAATCGGGGTCCACAAACTACACTATTGTAATGCACAGCTCAGGCCATATTTAACAGTATTTTTATCTCATACCGAAAAAAACGGGGTGATAGGTTCCCTTTAAGTGAATTCCAATTTAGTTCAGATATAAACTGATGAAGTGACTCAACTGAACCCTGCCAGACTAAACATATGTTGTCGATGAACTGCTTCCAAAAAAGAATGTGGCCCATCGACGGCAGACTGTCCCTTTCTGGAAGCCCCAGGAACAGATCAGCATAGGATGGTGCAAAAGATGCTCCCATAGCTGTTCACTCCAGTAAAAGTATTCAAGCAACCTGCAATACTACATGGGGAGACCTATCTTCATCTGTCTCTCTTAACTGCCCCCTAGCCTATGCACATTTGCACCACCCACATGTATTAGCCATCAGTTGGCCTTCTTCTCCATCAGGAGAGTCATCTTTTAGCGCAAATATACTTGAGTATATATTCTGATATTTTTTGTTAATTTGGCAGTTACTGTTCTATTTGCAGATGAAGAGTGTCTGAGTATACTAGTGCCACTTTTTTTAAGTTTTTGCAATAAAAAGCGTCTTTTAGCGTGTGACAGCAGCCAAACATAAAAACTAGATATAAATCTGGTATCGATATAATCACACCGGACCAAAGAATAAAGTCACCTACTCAAATATACCTCACAAGGAACAGTGTAAAATATAAATAAAACCAATTCTTCACATGCTGTTTATTTTTTCATTCTTCCTCCCAAAGATCGCAGTAAGGCTTGGCACACATTTATCCTGTTCTCTGTGCTTATCGCTTACACTGGGGGTTTTTGTGTAAATCTCTGAAATACATGATTCAGACAGAACCCCAGTGGATGATTCTCTATAATTAAGCAGATGGAGGTGCTGTGGATGCCAAAGGACTTGTAAACTGGTGGTGTCCATATTTTTAGTATTGTATAAATTTGCAGGCAGTCACAGTTTTCTGCACTTCTGAAAAGGACACCACTGACCAGAGGAAAACAGAGTCTAGAGTTATGCTGCTGCCTCATTATAGTGAATGGATGCAGCGGGGTTTCATCTGTCACTTGGAAATTTAGATGGAAACCCAAATGTAAGTGCTCAGCGTAGAGCGCTGGATAAATGTGATCATAAATGTTATGTAAAATGTTCCCAATAAATCCATCAACTCAATCGTCAAAAAAAGCATACCCTCACTCAGGTCCATCATCTGTCAATGGAAATATAGGGGGCTTCCATGTTACTGGTAGCACTAAGGCTCTGGAAAAGCGAAATGCCTCCTTGCCCCCAAAGAAATTCAGCAAATTCTCCACTCCCAAATTCAAATGCCCCCTCCCTTTTGAGCCCCAGTGTGACTAAACCACATTTAGCACCCAAATGTTTGGCATTTCTGTAGTGATGAGAGCCTGCCTAATTTACAGGGGCGTGTCTCCAGAAGCACGAGCTGCAAATAATGTACTGGGCACTACAATGGCAGATTGCAATTTTCACTCAGCAACATCCACTACTGTTTGTTTCTGGAAAACACTCATGGAGTCAAAATCACCACTACATCTGTAGATAAATTCCCAAAGTGTTATAATTTCCAAAAGGTCACTTGAGGGGGGATTCTTATTTTCTATCACTTAGGGGCTCTTCATATGGAAACTGCAAACTATTCTAGGAAAATCTTTGTTCCAGGAGGCAAATAGCATTCCATCACTCTTGAGTCTCTCCATATGGCTAAGTAGTACTGTACAGCCACATATGGGATAATGCCACATTCAGTAGAAATTGTGGGATGCATTTTGTTGCTATTTGTACCAATTTCCCAGTAAGAAAATGTAAAACATGGAGGTAACACACAGTCTTTGTGGTAAAAAAGTAAATTATTTTATCTTCACTGCCCAATGGTATAAAAGTCTGTGACACATCTGTAGTGTTACTACAATCACTGCACCCCTAGATAAATTCATTGAGAGGCTTAGTTTGTAAAATGAGGTCAATTATGGGGGGTTCTGCTGTTCTGGCACCTCAGAGGCTCTGTTAATGTAACATGGCACCTTCAAACAAGTGAAATTTGTACTATAATATTGCATTTTTTCCTTCTGAGCTTTGCACTGTGCCTCAAAAGTAGTTTTTGATGATATTTGGGGTATGAGCAAACTCAGAAAAAGTTGCACAACAAATTGTGGATCCATTTTCTCCTGCTACCCTTGTATAAAAGCAAATTTTGGAGCTAAGAAAACATTTTTGCCGGATAAATTAGATTTTTTTATTTTCACAGCTTAACGTTATAAACTTATGTTAAAGCCTTGGGGGTTAAAAGTGCTCAAAACACATCTAGATAAGTGCTAAGGGATCTAGTTTCCAAAATGGCGTTACTTGTTCGGGGTTTACACTGTTCAGGCACATCAAGTGATCTCCAAACATGACATTGCATCCACTAATTTATTTCAGCAAATTTTATATTCAAAAAGTCAAATGGCGCTCCTTCCATTCCAAGCTCTGCTGTGCGCCCAAACAGTTGTTTTCCTCCACATATTGGGTATCGGTGCACTCAGGAGAAATTGCACAACAAATTATATGGAGCAATTTCTACTGTTGCTCCTATGAAAAATTTTGAGCTAAATTAGGTTTATCTGGGAAAAATGTGATTTATTTTATTTTCATGGCTCTACGTTATAAACTTCTGTGAAGCACCTATAGGTTCAAGGTGCTCAATGCACATCAATATAAGTTCCGTAATGGGTCTAGTTTACGAAATGGTGTCACTTGTTGGAGTTTCTACTGTTTAGGCACATCAGGGGCTCTCCAAACATGACATGGCATCCGCTAATTATGCCAGCAAATTTTACATTCGAAAAGTCAAGTGGCGCTCCTTCCCTTCCGAGCCCTGCCATGTGCCCAAACAGTAGATTTCCCCCACATATCAGGTATCACCATTCTCAGGAGAAATTGCACAACAAATTGTACAGTCCATTTTTTCTTGTTACCATTGCAAAGGAAAAAAAATAGGTCTACAGAAAAAATATTTGTGAAAGAATATTAAAAGTTTATTTTTTCCTTCCACATTCGAAAAATTCTTGTGAAGCATATGAAGGGTTAAAAAAAACTTTTTGAATGTGGTTTTGAGTACCTTGAGGGGTGCAGTTTTTAGAATGGTGTTAATTTTGGCATTTTCTGTCACATAGACCCCTTAAAATCACTTCAACTGTGAGGGTGGTACCTAAAATTAAATTGTTTTACAAATTTTGTTGCAAAAATGAGAAATCACTGCTCAACTTTTAACCCTTATAACTTCCTAATGAAAAAAAAAATATGTTTCAAACATTGTGCTGATTTAAAGTAGACATGTGGGAAATGTTATTTATTAACTATTTTTTGTGATAACCCTCTCTGATTTAAGGGCATAAAAATTTAAATTTGAAAATTGCTACATTTTCAACATTTTTGCCAAATTTCCACTTTTTCACAAATAAATACAAATCATATCAAAGAAATGTTACCACTGAAGTACAATATGTCACAAGAAAACATCCTCAGAATCAGTGATATCCATTGTAGCATTCCAGAGTTATGAGCTCATAAAATGACACTGGTCAGAATAGTAAATATTGGCCTAGATTGCCACTTCGCTTGCAACCATTGGTTAAGATGTGATGCACAGCTATTTCAGCATACTGTATTTGTGGAGCCCAACCCTTGTCCTAATATCATATTCTGCTGTCATAAAAAAAGGTTGTAGGCTTTCTTATGATGGTAGTTAAGTTTAGCTTTTGTGATGCAAAAGTGACTTCTCTGCACACAGTATATAGCAATAACTATCCACTTTGCTAAAGCAAGAATGAGGCATATCTAAACACACATATAGAAACATGTTAATATGCTATGAAACTAACCTAAGGAATCTTAACACTGTAAACCTTACACAGAGAGCACATAATCGGAGCTGAGTTGGCATTTTTGATTGGTCACCCTAAGATGATATAACATTGTTAGTTGTGCTAAACAATATAATGTTATAGCTGATTACATGAGAACATGGCGAGGAAGAATGAGAGGTGGTGTCTGATATTATAAGCCCACTCTCTTTTTTTGTGATCCTCATGAATAGAAATACAGTTCATTCATAATTTGTGGGAACTGCAAATTTTAGAAAATTGAACTAGTCAAATGGCAACAGATCAATCCACTCATCTCTAGACATCAAAGGGGAATATTCAGTAAGAATGGTTTGGGGCTCACCAGTCTTTAAGAAGGACTCACCAGAGTACAATGCACTGAATTTATTAAGAGCCTCGTGTCATTTAATGAACTCAGCATATGCTCTCTGAAGCATGTGCCTCCTTGCTCTTTGCCAGAAGTGATACTTCAGAAAGAAATGGCAGCATTGTTGCTGAATTTTATGACAGAGCTAATTCAAACTGGTAAAAATTCAAAACTCAACTTTTTTTTTAAAGAAAAAAGTTATGTTTCAAAAATTTTATTCTAGTCTTTTTCCAGTCTTTTGAAGTAAAAACTTTGATGAGCCATAATATTTAAGAGAACTTAGAATCAATCCCAGAAAAAAAATTATTGATCAAGAATTGATCTGACACAAAAGTTTAACACTACTTACAGTTTCTGAAGAATTTTGACATTACTGGCTCATACTTTATTGTGTTTGCTCTTTATATTAGTTTTGAGCATATTACCTTGCAATTTCCTATTCTTATTTCCCTTTGTATGTTTGTCTGTGAGGTCTGTATGTCATAAAACATGAAGAATAGGTTACTTTTAACCTGAAACTCATTGTCCACAGTTGACTTCATCTTAAATTATCCTTGGAGCCTTATTTTTCATTCGGTAGAGTCTGTTATTCCTTGCTTTTATTATTTTGTTATTCATCCCATCATAATAGGGACATCAATGATGTCAATGTTGGCTGCAATGCATTGTCAGGAGAACAATGATACAAAACAATGTCACATATATATCTTAACTAGACTGCAACCCATGCTATTGTTATACATCTAATAGCTTTGCTATTTGAAACTGTGACTGGTTTAACTAGAGACTTGGAAACATCAAGTTAAGTGTTTTCAATATCTTACCTTTCCTGCAATGTACAGTTTTCTTTTCAGTCCATCACTCCCACTGTATTTATATCTTTGTGCTGTTTTCTTCTGTTATTTTATCTGTTTTCTGAAAACTACTATTATGATCAGCAAGTAAGAGACTTGGCACTCAAAATGCAGTGACACTAAGTAAAATTCTTTAATGGCAATCCAACTATTTGTTTGGACATTGGACCTTCGTCAGAACTGATTGCCTTGTTGGATTTTTCTTACTTTCTGCCAGGTTGCAGCGCTGTGTTAATTCGACCTGCGTCGTTGAGGATTGGTTCTGATGAAGGTCCAATGCTAGGAGTGAAATGTTAATAACAACTGTTTGGATTTCCATTAAAGAATTCATTTTATTCCACTTCATTTTGAGTGTCAAACTACTTTCTTATCTGCTAGTTGGAACCCTACTTGAGCACCTCGTCTCCGAACCCGGGAGTCCTGTACATATATACAAAGTACAATTAAGCTTTTCAAAAATATGTTTTAATAAATACTGTAATTCTATTTACAAAATTGAAACAGAAGCTGCTGCCTCTGTTTGTAGGTACGCCACTACACAGTCTGTCCCTGCCTAATGTTGCCAGCTGTGGACTGAATATGGAAATGTAATGGTGGAAAAACTGGAAAGACAATAGGGCAATAGGGTCTTATCATGACTGAATGTAGAATGGTAAGGAGAGTTGCTCACCCTGCCAGGGTTGTGATTGAAACACAACCGCTTATTACACATAAAGGCTGCTGCAGACTCACAAGGATGCCAAGATGCCGATAATGGAGAATAACGGGTTTAATACTGCACTGCCATTGAGTAGATGAACTCAGAGTCAAATGCAGATTAAGTGTGTTTAATTTTGTCTATGGGTTTCTAAGTTTTAAAGAAAAAAGAAATAAACCAGCTCACCTGTGATGCATTAGTTGAACTTCGGGAGCACAGACCCACTGTGTCCAAACATGTATAGTCCTAAAAAAAAGGAATGTCCAGCTCCACCGAATCTGTGAAGATAAAATTTCTTTATTCACAAACTTGTAGCATAGAGGATACAAACTTCAACACAAACTATGTGGGTGTGAATCTCAAAGCGTTTCTGGAGACTAAGCTCCCTTAATCATGACACTCCAGATAACCCATGTATCCCACTTAAATACCCCTAGGCTGGTGAACACACCAGTAGAATAAGTAATTAATACTGCTGGTGTGGGGTGTGGTCATAGAATAGACAAGTAAAGAGATTACCTTACATGGTAATCTCTTAAGACAACATGAAAATATAAAAAAATCAACAGCAACAAAGATAAGTGTAAAAATATATCAGATAATTATTATACAATTTTACTTACTATACAATTAAAAAAAAAGATCTTTACAATGAGATCTGTGAAGAATAAAACAAGGTATTCATAATAAGGAATTATTATGACTGGGCAAGGAGTGCAAAAATCCCATTTCAAGAGATAAGCAATAGAACCTGAAATAGTTAATGGCTAGATATTACAACGAACCATTTTAGGAAATAAGCAAATAAGTCTGCAATGGTTAATAACTGGATATTAAAGACATTTTGATAACAAACATGATAATTTGCTGTGAAGGTTGTGATATAATGCATATAAGGATAAGTAAGAATGAATTGTTCATTAATAAGTGAAACCGCAGACAGAAGGCGCAGCATGTATATTATTAGTGCTGAAATGCCAAATGCTCATAATTTCACATTTATCAGGCTTGTTATTTTACAAGACCACTACAAGATTTTACTTATTACCAAAAACTACCGCAAATAAGTACAGATACTGATAATCGGCTGGAAAACCAAAGATAAAGAGAGCACAGATATAAACATTGAGGATATGTGAAACAATATAGTATTATAAATTTATTACAGACAGGGACTAATACAAAGCCTTTTGTCTAAACCAAATTAGTTGACTCACATGACTCAATACTATTAATCACTGAACATCATAAGGACAAGACAGAGCCAGATAACAGTCTCCGAGACCCTGTAAGAGCCGAGTCTACACTTTGGTGAGTGTAAAACTATGTAGTGGTTTTAATATTCAGTAGACTAAACCAGATGTTGCTAAACGTAGCACAAAAATATAGTAAACCCAACATGCAAAGGTGAAAGATAAAATGAGATGAAAATGAAAGCTAACTTAACGTGAATGTATAAACTCGATCTATATGGCAAAGCATGTCAAGTAAGAGCCAAGATTTGCAACTAAAATGCCTTAGTTTTTATATTGTTTGTTATGATATAAGTTACCCTGGTGAAAAATAACATATAATATTAGTGCAAAGTAAAATGGGAAAGAAAAAGACCCTCAATAAGTAAAGAAAATATACAATTAATAAAATAGCATCATGTCCTTTCTTTTATTTAAACCTGCTGGAACCCTGGTGTTTAATTTTAACATCCACCAGGCTTCCCTACTCCTCATTATAGTTTCAACATCTCCCCCTCTTTTTGGTTTGAAAATTTTCTCTATAGCGTATATTTTTAACGATTCTAGGTTTCCACGATGGCAATCTAAAAAATGCTTTGAAACTTGTGATATGTTTTTATCAATGCTTGCATTTTCTACATCATGAATATGTTCCCGGATTCTAACTTTAAGCTGGCGCTTAGTGCTACCAACATATTTTAAATGACAAGATACACATTCCATGATGTAAATTACATTGCAAGTGTTGCAAGGCAAGAAAGATTTTATGGGATTTGTGAATTGTTCACTAGAATCCATAAAACTGGAACATTTCAGGGAAAATTTACACATCTTACAAACTTTATGTCCACATTTAAAGAAGCCCTTTGTGTGGAGCCAACTCTGAGATTTAGGGTACCGTCACACATTGAAATTTCCATCGCTACGACGTTACGATTCGTGACATTCTAGCGATATCGTTACGATATCGCAGTGTCTGACACGCAGCAGCGATCAGGGATCCTGCTGAGAATCGTACGTCGTAGCAGATCATATGGAACTTTCTTTCGTCGCTTGATCACCCGCTGACATCGCTGGATCGTTGTGTGTGACAGCGATCCAGCGATGTCTTCGCTTGTAACCAGGGTAAACATCGGGTAACTAAGCGCAGGGCCGCGCTTAGTAACCCGATGTTTACCCTGGTTACAAGCGTAAACGTAAAAAAACAAACCGTACATGCTCACCCGTCGGTGTCCTTCAGGTCCCTTGCCGTCTGCTTCCTGCTCTGAGTGCAGCCGTACAGTGAGAGCAGATCACAGCGGTGCTGCGCTCTGCTCTCACTGTACGGCTGCACTCAGAGCAGGAAGCAGACGGCAAGGGACCTGAAGGACACCGACGGGTGAGTATGTACTGTTTGTTTTTTTACGTTAACGCTGGTAACCAGGGTAAACATCGGGTTACTAAGCGCGGCCCTGCGCTTAGTAACCCGATGTTTACCCTGGTTACCCGGGGACTTCGGCATCGCTCCAGCGCCGTGATTGCAACGTGTGACCGCAGTCTACGACGCTGGAGCGATATTAATACGATCGCTGCGACGTCACGGATCGTGCCGTCGCAGCGATGAAAATTTCAATGTGTGACGGTACCCTTAGATTCAGAAGATTTCAGATAATTGGGTGAAAGTGTGTTACCCAATGAAGGTGACTCCTTGATACAATTCTGTACCCGTCATGTAGAATTTTTGCTATGTCAGGATCCTCTTTTCTTTAAGTTTTACTCTTCTGCAGGAAAAACCACAGTATGATATTTGACTCAAGGAGTGAATCATTCCTATCATATTCTTTCAGCTTCAAGTATTGTTAGAAGCTTGAATTCATCAACCCTGAAGATCCAAATTTTGGGTAGATCCTTGTCTAGTGCTCTTGGTGCACGTTTCTTGAAATAGTTTTTTGCTGGTGTAAGACTTTCTATCAGGCGATGTCTTGTAAGTTGGGACTTAAAGAGTAACTGTAGTTTTAATTTTAATTTAATAAATCAATAATGAATGTGAATATAAAAAACTTTGTAATATATCTTATCAATCTGTTTCGTTGACCTCCTGGACTGATCTTCTATTCGCAAAATTCTCTATTCACAGGTAAAATCTTTATTGAGTGAAGACAGATTTTGACATTACTGAGATAGGAGATGGCAGTTGCTACTGACAAGTTTCTATGTAGATGGGAGGAATTAGAAGTTAGAATCAGTGCATCTTGCTTCCGTCTCCCCTCTCATCCAAATGATCATCTTCTATCTCAATAATGTAGAAATCTGTCATCACTA